>NW_026045909.1:6651206-6962412 GCF_023898315.1 Schistocerca nitens
AAAAACTTTAAGGTTCGCCGATGACATTGTAATTCTCTCAGAGACAGCAAAGGACTTGGAAGAGCAGTTGAACGCAATGGACAGTGTCTTGAAGGGAGGATATAAGATGAACATCAACAAAAGCAAAACGAGGATAATGGAATGTAGTCGAAGGAATTAGATTAGGAAATGAGACACTTGAAGTAGTAAAGGAGTTTTGCTGTTTGGGGAGCAAAATAACTGATGATGGTCGACGTAGAGAGAATATAAAATGTAGACTGGCAATGGCAAGGAAAGCGTTTCTGAAGAAGAGAAATTTGTTAACATCAAGTATAGATTTAAGTGTCAGGAAGTCGTTTCTGGAAGTATTTGTATGGAGTGTAGCCATGTATGGAAGTGAAACATGAACGATAAATAGTTTGGACAAGAAGAGAATAGAAGCTTTCGAAATATGGTGCTACAGAAGAATGCTGCAGATTAGATGGGTAGATTACATAACTAATGAGAAGGTATTGAATAGGATTGGGGAGAAGAGGAGTTTGTGGCACAACTTGACTAGAAGAAGGGATCGGTTGGTAGGACATATTCTGAGGCATCAAGGGATCACCAATTTAGTATTGAAGGGCAGCGTGGAGGGTAAAAATGGTAGAGGGAGACCAAGAGATGAATACACTAAGCAGATTCAGAAGGATGTAGGCTGCAGTACGTACTGGGAGATAAAGAAGCTTGCACATGATAGAGTAGCATGGAAAGCTGTATCAAACCAGTCTTAGGACTGAAGACCACAACAACAACAACTGTAGACTCAGCAGTATTTGGCTTGTAATGCGGCAACTACGTATCCCAGCCCCCAGACAACGAAACAAGCCAAAACTTTTAATATTGCAACGTTGAGTCTGAAGGTTCGTTGTTGTTTAGAAAGCCCGCAACTCGGGACTTTTTTTAACTGATCTTGACACTGGCAACGGAAAGCTACGTTAGTAAAGATACCAGGTGAGAATCAGGCAAGTTCCATTTCGATTTTTTACAATTTTTATAGGGTGGTTGGCGAATGACTCACCAGCCACAAATATTTTTAAATGTTTTATTTTTTTTGCCATAACCAGCATCCCACGCTCTAACTTTTTAATTTTGTATTTCCTGCAACTAACTCATAAACTGGAATGATAAACAAATATCTGTAGACATAAATGTGTGTACAAATGTATCTGCTTTATAATATGCAAGCAGTTGGCTTTGCAGTATTTCGTCAATAATTTTACTGACAGTAAAAAAACTACTAAAAATAATTTGTCCTATTCTGTTTTAAAAATAAGTTTACTCTTAGAGTTCAAACATAAAATATTTCTCTGTTGTTAACGTCTTCTATTTTGCACATCCCACACATCATCTTTCGTCTGTTTACATCCTTGGCCAATATTTAATGACTGATATCTTTGTATCTTCCCTCAATAATAATCTTTGCATTGAAAACAAAAACACCAAGCGTATAGCACATGTGTGATGCTCAAGACTGACATTAAGAATATCATGAAGTATGCCACAGTAATTCATGCAAAATATGTGTGCTGAGTGGAACTCAGCAACGTATACATCGAGCTGGAAAACCGCATGGACTGTAACAAACAAACTGGCATCTACTGAAACTTATGTGAGTCAACTTAACTATTTTGCACCATTTATAAATAAATACAAGCACTTTAGCGTATTTTTATTAATGAAAGAACTTATAAAGAGGCACTAAATACTCAAATATTCTTGTGCAGAGTGGAATCAGACGACATGCTGTTGGTCAAAACATCTGTGTAACGAAAAAATATTAGCCACCTGAAGATGGGCATGGTAGCCCGAAACCGGTTATGGCACTAGAACAAAACATTTAAAAAGTATTTGTGACTAGTTGCGTCATTCATCAACTATCATTAGCGGCCGCGGAGTTCACAAGATCCAACACGAATAAAATAACAGTTTTATATGGTGTTTTTATAACTCAAGTAACACTTACCTTCGGTAAGGGCTTCCGTTCCTTTTCGATGTGAAGGCCAGTCATCTCTATTACATTGGGTAGACGTGGGTGCGGGTAATTGGCACTGAAGTGGTTGTTCGCCAGGAAAAGACTCATGTTACGCATCATGTCCATGAGACTAGGAACATCTGGTCCAAAATGCTTCCGTATAATCTTCTCATGTACAGGCAAAATGACACTCGCACCAGAGTGCGCTTGCCTGAACAGGGAAAGAAAGTTGTCCATTCTCTGCCAGAAATCCATGTGGTCTGTGTACGGTGCCAGAATCTCTGGCATGTACGACGGATTCACAGTGTCACCCATGAGGGCACTGATCCCGCCAGTCATCCCCATCGAAAGGAAGCCGATGACAGGCGGCGGCCCCAGTTTGTGGATGAAACCAAAGTAGCAGAAAGTGGGTGCCGCCTCCACGATCACGACATCAAACTTCTCATCCTGCCTGAAAAGACATAAAAAAACCAAAATCTTTGAAGCTAAACAAGATAATTAGTTTTATAACTTCACCATCCACACGTACAACTACACTTTGCAAACTATTGTCACGGGCTTGGCAGCAGGTGACTCCCATATTATTAGATATTCTTCCAGTTCCATTGATGTACGGAGCACAGGAAGAATGGTTGCTAAACGAGCTGTGCAGGCTGTAGTTAATCTGATTGTACCTTCGTGGTCGCTACGAAATCGATACATAGGGGGTTGTAGTATATTACTAGAGTTATCAATTGAACATAGTCCTTGAATTTTTTTATTTTTTTTATTTTATTTTTTTTATTATTTTGTTTGTTTGTTTGTTTGTTTTCACTGGATAGTTGACGTCCCCCTTAAGCATCTTACAGATCAAGTTTTTCAAAATGTCCCTGTTGCTCTTCCAAGGGTCAAATATACCTGTGACCATTCTTGCCGTCCTTGTTTTTTCAATATCCCACTTAGCCCTGGTTGGTATAGGTGCCACAAATTCTAGCAGTATCACATTGAGTTGTATTGTATATAGTGTAGCGCAGCGGTTAGTATTGCTGGCTGGCGTGCTGTAGGTAACTGGTCCAAACCAGACCACCAGAAATTATTTTTTATTTAGTATTTGTCATTTATGGAAGGTTCACGAGATCTCTTAAGTTTTTAATGCTCATATTTTCTGAAATATTCTATGTTTATAGAAATAGCAGCACTCTCCATCCAAGAGCTCAGTTCTGCTTCGGATGTACATTAGTGTTGGTAACGAACATGCTTTTAGTTATAACAGACCTACGCACCACACATACTGTTGTCTGGGACTCTGTAGGAATCAGCATCGGTTTCGAAAAAGACGGTCGTGTGAAACCCAGCTCGCGCTATTCGTCCACGAGACTCAAAGGGCCATAGACACAGGTTCACAGGTAGATGCCGGGTTTCTTGACTTCCGCAAGGCGTTCGATACAGTTCCCCACAGTCGTTTAATGAACAAAGTAAGAGCATATGGACTATCAGACCAATTGTGTGATTGGATTGAAGAGTTCCTAGATAACAAAACTCAGCATGTCATTCTCAATGGAGAGAAGTCTTCCGAAGTAAGAGTGATTTCAGGTGTGCCGCAGGGGAGTGTCATAGGACCGTTGCTATTCACAATATATATAAATGACCTTGTGGATAACATCGGAAGTTCACTGAGGCTCTTTGCCGATGATGCTGTAGTATATCGAGAGTTTGTAACAATGGGAAATTGTACTGAAATGCAGAAGGACTGCAACGAATTGACGCATGGTGCAGGGAATCGCAATTGAATCTCAATGTAGACAAGTGTAATGTGCTGCGAATACATAGAAAGATAGATCCCTTATCATTTAGCTACAAAATGGCAGGTCAGCAACTGGAAGCAGTTAATTCCATAAATTATCTGGGAGTACGCATTAGGAGTGATTTAAAATGGAATGATCATATAAAGTTGGTCGTCGGTAAAGCAGATGCCAGACTGAGATTCATTGGAAGATTCCTAAGGAAATGCAGTCCGAAAACAAAGGAAGTAGGTTACAGTACGCTTGTTCGCCCACTGCTTGAATACTGCTCAGCAGTGTGGGATCCGTACCAGATAGGGTTGATAGAAGAGATAGAGAAGATCCAACGGAGAGCAGCGCGCTTCGTTACAGGTTCATTTAGTAATCGCGAAAGCGTTACGGAGATGATAGATAAACTCCAGTGGAAGACTCTGCAGGAGAGACGCTCAGTAGCTAGGGACGGGCTTTTGTTAAAGTTTCGAGAACATACCTTCACCGAAGAGTCAAGCAGTACATTGCTCCCTCCTACGTATATCTCGGGAAGAGACCATGAGGATAAAATCAGAGAGATTAGAGCCCACACAGAAGCATACCGACAATCCTTCTTTCCACGAACAATACGAGACTGGAATAGAAGGGAGAACCGATAGAGGTACTCAATGTACCCTACGCCACATACCGTCAGGTGGCTTGCGGAGTATGGATGTAGATGTAGATATAGACACATTATTTGTAGATATATTGTACTTTTACTGTCTCTTACTACAAGAGGCTGATCACCCACAAAAAACTGCAATACCTTGCTACACCCTTGAATGCCGGCCGAAGTGGCCGTGCGGTTAAAGGCGCTGCAGTCTGGAACCGCAAGACCGCTACGGTCGCAGGTTCGAATCCTGCCTCGGGCATGGATGTTTGTGATGTCCTTAGGTTAGTTAGGTTTAACTAGTTCTAAGTTCTAGGGGACTAATGACCTCAGCAGTTGAGTCCCATAGTGCTCAGAGCCATTTTTGAACACCCTTGAATGGCTTTCGTAATGTCAAACTATGCAATTGCAAATTATTCAAATGAGGATCGTTAAATCCTTGCTCTATAATGAATTTATGATAAAACTGTGTCATACCTAGATACGCTAGTAGCGAGGGTCGTGTTGTCAAGGTGAAAGTTGCGTCGCCCGGCGACCCCCTAGTGGAGGGCAGCATTTGTTCTGCTATATAGCACGTTTCTATGCTCGCCGGGAGAGCAGAGTTGTAGGATGGGAGAAAGAACTTGTATCAGCAGGAGGCTGGCACTCTCCCATGTTCAGAATAGCACCTTCAGCAGATGGGAACCTCCAGATTTCTGGAGAAACATGACGGCGCCACGGAATTAGCAAACTAGCCTCAGGTACATTTCTTAACTTTCCCAGGAGCTGGGAAGCGAGGCTAGCTGCTGGAAGCAAAACGCAACTGGAAAAATAAGGTGATGTCATGAGGCCAGATCACATAAAGCTTTTTGGAGAAGAGAGAAGTATAGAGGAATCGTTGAAGTTCCTTATGTGATGTTCTCTCTTAGGATTTTTGCTCAATAATTCTTGTAAAAAGATGGTTAGTCCGTTTTTCTTGGCGGAAAGGAAAGGTTTTTCTTGGAGGAAAGGAAAGAGCAGGCTGTTAGATTCTGATAGATAAGAGGGGCTTCAACGTGGGTCGTAGCGCTGAGCACGTCTCTGCAGGCTGCAGTCTCCACTGTAGCATTCGATTAGAGGCCCAATTATCGAGTCTCGAGTCTGCAGCAGTGGTTGTCTAGCACCATACGGCAGACAACCGGAGATGAAGGCAACGCCCTGCTCGTCTTATTCCGATAATTTATCGTGAGCAGAAACAGCAGCATTGTCGCGCTGTGATTATCCCTGACCAGCATTCACTCTTAGCATTGCAATTAGCTGTTCCAAGTCCATCAGTACATTAGCAGATGCATGTGTCTTTTCAGACAAACACTCTGCCAAGCAGTCACTGTACTCGTGCGGTAGGAAAATGTGAGTTATTTCAGAACTTCAGATGCGTTTATAGCTGCCCATTTCAGCTTTGACAACAAAGAGTTAATCATATTTGAAGTTTATGATACAGATTTCATAGTTTTTAACTTTGTTTTGTGAGTCATATACGTTTTCATTTTTGTAGTTTATGTGAATAAATTAATATGTTCATTCAAATTGTGTTTTTGTTAACACCTTAAACATTTTCATTATTGATATTAGGCAGTTTCCACCTTCAGAATCTACAGATGTGGCTTTAACGTTTCTTTGCGTTTGCTAATTCATTTGCGTGTTGCAATGTTGCTTGTGTCTTAAGGGAATGTGTCTGTCTCATAATTAATCCTGATTCAGATTTCACTTATTAAACACATGGGGTTTTGCCCCTGGACCATGGCTCCATTGTACCAGCACACCTCCTACTGCCACAGCGAAAGCCTCACACCACCCAAGACAGTTCTTACCTCTCGCTCACATCCACGTACTTACCAGCGCTCAGTTAACCTTCCCCATCTCTTCCCTAGAGCCATTGTGATCGTTGTATACCAATCACCGCTAATTCCCTTCCCACTCTTTATGGGCAATACGGTAACGGCATCCATCGTCTAGTGACTGAGTAATACTGTAATATACAATGATGTAAAGTGAAAATACGGACGTAGATAACCAGACAGTGGGTTCTCGTATGGCTCACGTGAAAGACTTCGGCATATGCATCATGTGCCCCATTTCATGTTATATGAGAGGCGTCTGCCGTGGCGCGAAACGCCTTTCATGCCATGAATTCGTTTGTGTGACGACCTACTTCAAAGATCTGTAGTCATATACACTATGTGATCAATGTATCCGGACACGTGGCTGAAAATGACTTGGCGCCCTCCATAGGTAGTGCTGGAATTCAACATGGTGTTGGCCCACCCTTAGCCTTGATGACAGCTTCCACTCTCGCAGGCATACATTCAATGAGGTGCTGGAAGGTTTCTTGGGGAATGGCAGCCCATTCTTCACGGAGTGCTGCGCTGAGGAGAGCAATCGATGTCGGTCGGTGCGGCCTGGGACGAAGTCGGCGTTCCAAAACATCGCAGAGGTGTTCTACAGGATTCAGGTCCTTTGTAGGCCAGTCCATTACAGAGATGTTACTGTCGTGTAACCACTCCGCCACAGGCCGTGCATTATGAACAGGTGCTCGATCGTGTTGAAAGATACAATCGCTATCCCCGAATTGCTCTTCAACAATGGGAAGGTTCAAAAATGGTTCAAATGGCTCTGAGCACTATGGGACTTAACTTCTGTGGTCATCAGTCCCCTAGAACTTAGAACTACTTAAACCTAACTAACCTAAGGACATCACACACATCCATGCCCGAAGCAGGATTCGAACCTGCGACCGTAGCGGTCACGCGGTTCCAGACTGAAGCGCCTTTAACCGCACGGCCATTCCGGCCGGCTGCAATGGGAAGGAAGAAGGTGCTTAAAACATCAGTGTAGGCCTGTGTTGTGACGGTGCCACGCAAAGCAACAAGGGGTGCAAGCCCCTTCCGTGAAAAACACGACCACAACATAACAGCGCCCCTCCAAATTTTACTGTTGGCACTACACACGCTGGCAGATGACGTTCACCAGGCATTTGCCATACCCACACCCTGTCATCGGATCGCCAGATTGTGTAGCGTGATTCGTCACTCCACACAACGTTTTTCCACTATTCAATCGTCCAATGTTTACGCTCCTTACACCAAGCGAGCCGTCATTTGGCAATTACCGGTGTGATGACTGGCTTATGAGTAGCCGCTCGATCATGAAATCCAAGTTTTCCAACCTCCCGCCTACTTGTCATAGTACTTGCAGTGTATCCTGATGCAGTTTGGAATTCCTGTGTGATGGTCTGGATAGATGTTTGCCTATTACACATTACGATGCTCTTCAAATGTCGCCGGTCTCTGTCAGTCAACAGACGAGGTCGGCCTGTACGCTTTTGTGCTTTACGTGTCCCTCCACGTTTCCACTTCATTATCACATCGGAAACAGTGGACCTAGGGATTTTTCTCGTTTACAGACGTATGACACAAGTGACACCCAATCACCTGACCACGTGCGAAGTCCGTGAGTTCCGCGGAGCGCCCCATTCTGCTCTCTCACGATGTCTAATTACTGAGGTGGCTGATATGGAGTACCTGGCAATAGGTGGAAGCACAATGCACCTAAAATGGAAAAAATATGTTTTTGTGGGGTCCAAATACTTTTGATCACATAGTGTTTCTGTCTACTGAGGTAGTAGACCTCTCACTGGGAACTGCAAGGCTTGCCTTGATAGGCCGTGTGAGCTTTGATGTGAGCCAGACAACAGGAAAACTAGACCGCATAAATAGTTTTACAAACCCTGATAGCTTTGCACATTTACACTAGACTTAGCGCATTAAGTGGACCACACCCTAACCATGGAAAACACCCCCATACCTTAACACCCTCTCCTCCAAGCTTCACATACTCCATTCCTCCACAAGCGCTCAGTCAAGATCCACGTCCTCTTAACGTACCACTTTCATTTTAGTTGTACTTCAATCTGGACTGAGATAATCTGCCTTAAGCGGAGATTTGAGGTTTATTAAATTTTTTTGCTGTGAAAGTCGGGTCTCGTGGACTGGTGGTAACGAGCGTTACGGGAAACTGAGAGGCCGCTTGATCGAATCCCGGCCGGACGATGGAAATGTTTCGGTATACTTTTACACTCACCTTCACCTCTTGATGACGTAAAGATATGCCAGGAATGACGCTTGGTTCGGATTCCATGTTAATCCGTAGGACCACTTTCCCAAGTAGGACTACTGTATTAGGTTAAGGGCACATAAACCACCGATTGGCGTCCAATTGAAAGAACTTGCAAGCAGGCGGCAGAACATCCCTCTTTAGGGACCAGCCAGTCATACCATGCGAATGTACAGGGTGGCGCGTATAAAAGCAGCCCTTGTAAGTATAAAGGAAATGCAGTTAAATTAGAGAAACGAAGAGCTGAAATGGACTTACTATTTATTTATAATGAAAAAGTACAGTGAAAAATGCAATTGTAGAAGATGCTGAAATACCAATACACAGCTCTTCACGTCTAAGCGTATTCGGATACACTCTGAGTAAAGTTCTGATATCGATGGCGGCAACTTGACGTCTGATATTGTCTTTCAGTTCCTGTGTTGTATGTTGATTTGTTCCATAGGCCTAGCTGTTCAAGTGCCCCCACAGGAAAAAATCACATGTTGTTTGATCCGGCGAACGTCGTGGCCATAAATGTTTGCTGACAGTTCGTTCCTAGGTGAAGATAGCATGGACTCAGTCCAGGGATACTTTAGACGTGCGGTAGGTTGGTGGTTCTGAGCACTATGGGACTTAACTTCTGAGGTCATCAGTCCCCTAGAACTTAGAACTACTTAAACCTAACTAACCTAAGGACATCACACACAACCATGCTCGAGGCAGGATTCGAACCTGCGACTGTAGCGGTCGCGCGGTTCCAGACTGTAGCGCCTAGAACCGCTCGGCCACTCCGGCCGGCGTGCGGCAGGTTTCCCCATCTTGCTGGAAGAAGCAGTATTGTCTTCCCTGTTCAAAGATTTGAGCACAAAATGTATCAGAGATTTCCATGCATGAACCGTGTTGAGCGTAGTGTCAAAAAATATCAGGACAATGATACGCGTCCCTGTTAAAAATAGCCCTGTTAAAATTAGCGTTTGGTGCATTTTTTTTCATGGAATGGTTGCTGACACACAGTCTCCGTTGCCCACACCTCGTGTTGTGTGAATTCACATGATCGGAAAGTTGAAACTATGCTTCATCGCTTGCAATGTAACAGCTGCTAACATGAGTAACGTAGAAGTAGTGAAGCAACTTAAATCACTTAATAAAAGAAAGTCTTCTGGTTCAGACTGTGTACCAATTAGGTTCCTTTCGGAGTATGCTAATGCATTAGCTCCATACTTAACAATCGTATACAACAGTTCGCTCGACGAAAGATCCGTACCCAAAGACTGGAAAGTTGCACAGGTCACACCAATAGTCAAGAAAGGTAGTAGGAGTAATCCACTAAATTACAGGCCCATATCGTTAATGTCTATATGCAGCAGGATTTTGGAACATATGTTGTGTTCAAACATTATGAATTACCTCGAAGAAAACTGTCTATTGACACACAGTCAACATGGGTTTAGAAAACATCGTTCCTGTGAAACACAACTAGCTCTTTATTCACATGATGTGTTGAGTGCTATTGACAAGGGATTTCAGATAGATTCCGTATTTCTGGATTTCCGGAAGGCTTTTGACACTGTACCACACAAGCGGCTTGTAGTGAAATTGCGTGCTTATGGAATATCGTCTCAGTTATGTGACTGGATTTGTGATTTCCTGTC
The DNA here is from genome assembly GCF_023898315.1 of Schistocerca nitens. Lineage (NCBI taxonomy): Eukaryota > Metazoa > Arthropoda > Insecta > Orthoptera > Acrididae > Schistocerca > Schistocerca nitens. Next base: position 6,661,368 of record NW_026045909.1, read on the forward strand.
AGAGAGGTCACATTTCGTTGTAATTGACGGAAAGTCATCGAGTAAAACAGAAATGATTTCTGGCGTTCCCCAAAGTAGTGTTATAAGCCCTTTGCTTTTCCTTATCTGTATAAACGATTTGGGAGACGATCTGAGCAGCCGTCTTCGGTTGATTGCAGATGACACCGTCGTTTATCGACTAATAAAGTCATCAGAAGGTCAAACCAAATTGCAAAACGATTTAGAAAAGATATCTGAATGATGCGAAAATTGACAGTTGACCCTAAATAACGAAAAGTACGAGGTCATCCACATGAGTGCTAAAAGGAATTCGTTAAACTTTGGTTACACGATAAATCAGTCTAATCTAAAAGCCGTAAATTCAACTAAATACCTAAGTATTACAATTACGAATAAGATAAATTGGAAGGAACGCATAGAAAATGTTGTGGAGAAGGCTAACCAAAGACTGCGTTTTATTGGCAGGACACTTATAAAATGTAACAGACCTATTAAGGAGACTGGCTACAGTACACTTGTCCGTTCTCTTTTAGAATACTGCTGCGCGGTGTGGGATCCTTACCATATAGGACTGACAGAGTACACCGAAAAAGTTCAAAGAAAGTCGGCACGTTTTGTATTATCGCGAAATATGGGAGAGAGTTTCACAGAAATGATACAGGATTTGCGCTGGACATCATTAAAAGAAAGGCGTTTTTCGTTGCAACGGAGTCTTCTCACGAAAGTCCAATCACCAACTTTCTCCTCCGAATGCGAAAATATTTTGTTGACATCGACCTACATAGAGAGAAACGATCACCACGACAAAATATGGGAAATCAGAGCTCGTACGGAAAGATATAGGTGTTCGTTCTTTCCGCGTGCTGTACGAGATTGGAATAATAGAGAATTGTGAAGGTGGTTCGAAGAACCCTTTGCCAGGCACTTAAATGTGATTTGCAGAGTATCCATGTAGATGTAGATGTAGATGTAAGAAAGCACCTGCTGGGGTTATTAGAAAGCCACGTGCAGTAATGTAAACGTTTCTCACTGTCATCGATAGCCTAATTGCTGCAAAACTGTTACACAATGTGGCTTCAAATTAAGACTTTTCAATAACCGCTGGCAACTTCTCCTACTTGAATGAGCCTGTTAGACAATTTACGTGTAGTCTTCTTTGCGATTTGAATGATTCTTCGGCGAATGTCTGGTGTGCGAACAGAAGGAATTCTTCGTCGTTTTACATTTTACACAGATCTGTAGGTGCGTCAATATTTATAGAGACTCTGTATTGCCCTCTTTGCTGGTAGTCCTCTATCCGGATACTTGATCCAGAAAATTTCGCGGGTTTCCTTAATCGAACATGTTTTCAAATACGCTTCCACAATTTCAATTCTTTCTTCTATCGAGAAAGTCACTTTGCAGACCGCAAAGAGAAACGTATAACTTCACTGATGAAATTAACTGAAATGCTGACAGAAAAATACTATCAATCGATTATTGCATAAAACTGTTCATTTTTATAGCTATTTACTCTATTTCACAAGTCGAAATATTGCATTCGCATTCAGAGGGGAGGCGGGTTACTTTTAACTGCGCCACCCTGTGCTTCAGTTATGTAGAGAAGTCTGTGTCGCTGTTGAACTGCGAGCTACGTCCAAGCCAATAGGAAGACATCGAGATAATTCCTTTTACCACAATAGCGCAGTGTTTTCAAACTATTAACAGGTAATACAGGGCACATACGAGGTTAAGTCGATTATTATCCGCAAATTAGTTATAAAATTTTATTGTAATCAAATAGGAAACTTCCAAGAACATCATTTTCGACATAGTCTCCTTGCGTTTCGACGCACTTGGTCCGTCGTTGTACAAGCTTCCTGATGCCCTTATAAAAGAAGGTTCTCGGTTGAGCTGCAAGCCAGGAATGCACCGCTTCTTTCACTGCTTCGTCCGAGGCAAATCGACGGCCCCATAATACCTGTTTGAGTGGACCAAACATGTGATAGTCAGAAGGGACAAGATCGGGACTATATGGAGAATGATACAGTACTTCAAATTTGAGTTACTGGAGCGTTTCAGAAGTGTGGGCAGCAGTATGCGGACGGGCATTGTCGTGCAACAACACACCTTTCGACAGCAACCCACGGCGTTTGCTTCGAATTGCAGGATTTAGTCTGGCAGTAAGCATTTCACTGTAACGTACACTATTTATTGTTGTGCCCATTTCCCCATAATGTTCCAGTACTGGACTCTGTGCGTCCTAAAAAACCGTAAGCATCATTTTTCCTGCGGACGGTTGGGTCTTGAACTTTTTCTTGCACAGCAAATTTGGATGTTTCCATTCCATACTCTGCCGTTTGCTCTGCGGCTCGTAATAATGGATCCATGTTTCGTCACCAGTAATGATTCTGTCTAAGAAGTTGTCCCCTTCGTTACCAAAGCGATCCAAATGTTTTTTGCAGATGTCCAAGCGCGTTTGTTTATGTAACTGTACGAGTTGTTTTCGGACCCTCCTTGCACAAACTTCATGACACCCAAGTCTGTTGTGGATGATTTCGTAGCCAGAACCATGACTAATTCGCAGACGATGTTCCACTTCATCAATAGTTAATCGTCTGTCTACGAGAATCATTTCACGTGAACGCTCAATGGTTTCTTCATTTGTGGCGGTAAACGGTCGTCCGGCTCCTTCATCGTGCGTAACACTTGTGCGACCATTTCGGAATTTTTCAAGCCATTCGTAAACACTCCGTTGTGGCAAAACGCTGTTCCCGTACTATACCGAAAGTCTTTCATGAATTTCGGCCCCTGATACGCCTTCCGACCACAAAAAACGGATCACTGAACGTTGCTCTTCATTGGTACAAATAGACAGCGGAGCAGCCATGATTAACAGCGATAACGAAACTAACCTAGCAGCTTGAAAATTGCAGAGCTATAACAACAAATAAACAAAGCATGCGTCACAACATAAAACGACAGTACTACCAAAATAAACAAAAATGTAACTAAATTGCGGATAATAATTGACTTACCTTCGTATATCAAAAGCAACTTGTACCTGTAAGATGCAATCGCTTTACACACACAGTTCGTCGGTGCATGAGGTCCACAATGATGATTCTAACTTCAGTTTGGTCTTGGTTAATTCTGGTTAACCTCCATTTGTTTGCACTTTGTGTAAGTGCTTGCCATTTCAAAACTTAGATATTATCAGTCAAACTGTACTTATTCGCAAGTGGTTCATATATGATATAAAAGCGTAACGACATTCCTCTCAACAGCGAGTAGTTCGCCTTCCGAAATGTTAGCACATGCATTGACAATACGCTGACGAATGTTGTCAGGCGTTGTCGGTGGATCACGATAGCAAATATCCTCCAACTTTCCCCACAGAAAGAAATCCGTGGACGTCAGATCCGGTGAACGTGCGGGCCATGGTTTGGTGCTTTGACGACCTATCCACCTGTCATGAAATATGCTATTCAATACCGCTTCAACCGCACGCGAGTTATGTGCCGGACATCCATCATTCTGTCATGCAGTGAAACATCTTGTAGTAACATCGATAGAACATTACGTAGGAAATCAGCATACATTGCACCATTTAGATTGCCATCGTTAAAATGGGGGCCAATTATCCTTCCTCCAATAACGCCGCACCATACATTAACCCGCCAAGGTCGCTGATGTTCCACTTGTCGCAGCCATCGTGGATTTTCCGTTGCCCATTAGTGCATATTATTCCGGTTTACGTTACCGCTGTTGCTGAATGACGCTTCGTCGCTAAATAGAACGCGTGCAAAAAATCTGTCATCGTCCCGTAATTTCTCTTGTGTCCAGTGGCAGAACTGTACACGACGTTCAAAGTCGTCGCTATGCAATTCCTGGTGCATGGAAACATGGTACGGGTGCAATCGATGTTGATGTAGTATTCTCAACACCTACGTTTTTGAGATTCCCGATTCTCGCACAATTTGTCTGCTACTGATGTGCGGATTAGCCGCGACAGCAGCTAAAACATCTACTTGGGCATCATCATTTGTTGCAGGTCGTGGTTGACATTTCACATGTGGCTGAACACTTCCTGTTTTCTTAAATAACGTATCTATCCGGCGAACGGTCCGGACACTTGGATGATGTCGTCCAGGATACCGAGCAGCATACATAGCACACGCCCGTTGGGCATTTTGATCACAATAGCCATACATCAACACGATATCGACCTTTTACGAAATTGGTAAACGGTCCATTTTAACACGGGTAATGTATCACGAAGCAAATACCGTCCGCACTGGCTTTTTTTTTTTTTTTCTTTATTGAATTTCAATTCCCCCCGAAGGGGGCGGGCTGGCAGCAGCTTACTACGCCGCTCTTCAGCCTACAGAAGTTGTGTTAAAAAGATGAAGATAAGAAAAAAAATAACAGTTGGCGACAAAATCGGTGATTTAAAGGTAAAATGGCAGAAAATTCTAGAACTTAAAACATAAAACACAGGGTTGATGATACTAAGAAAATACACAAGAAGCAGAAAAATAACAGACAGACAGTTAAAAAACACGGCGACAGTCTGGTTTCTGTTCGCAAAATATAAAATGCACACGCAGCGACAGCATGATTTCTGTTCGCATCACTGTGGAAGGACGCACAACACTGAACACTCACTTAAACACGGCACTAAAAAGTGGGCACAAACATGACATACCACAGCCGAGAGCAGGTGGGGGGGAAACAGGACAGATGACGGAGAAATAAAAAAGGGGGGGAAGGAGAGGAAAAGGGGAAGGGTGGGAGGGGGGAAAGAAGCCAGTGGAGAATGAGGACCCATAAGAGGGGTGGGGGGCGCTGAGCAGACGGGCCAGGGAGTGGGGAAGGCAGAGGAGGGGAATGCAAAAGGACTCGGGGGGGGGGGGAGAAGGGACCTAGGGGGAGGATGGGCGGGGAGAAAACACAGGAGGGAAGGGGGGGAGGAAGAGGGAGCCCAGGGAAAGGACGGAGGAAAGGAGGGGGAGTGAGGATCAGAGTTGATCCGCACTGGCGGAATGTTACGTGATACAACGTACTTATACGTTTGTGACTATTACAGCGCCATCTATCACAAAGCGAAAAAAGTGGTCCAAGTAAAACATTCATATTTCTTTACGTACTAGACGAATATGTAATAAAAAATGGGGGTTCCTATTTTAAAAAACGCAGTTGATATCCGTTTGACCTACGGCAGCGCCATCTAGCGGGCCAACCATAGCGCCATCTGGTTTCCCCCTTCAAGCTAGACGAGTTTTGTTCTTTGTCCGTATAAAATCAGTGAATCCAGAAAAGCTCTTCTTAAAAATATTTATAAGCACTCAATACACCGCTTATTACCCGCCTGCTTATCTGGGTGGTAACGGCCTTGCCTTCCATTCATCGGGTCCTGGTTCGATTCCCGGACAGGTTGGAGATTTGTTTTTTCCTCCCGTGGACTGGGTATTGTGTTGTTCTCATCATCCTCTCACCATCATTGACACGCAAGTCGCTCAATGTGGCGTCACATGCAATAAGACTTGCAACAATGCGGCCGAACCCTTACAGGACCTCCCGACCAACATTGCCATACGATCATTTCATTTCACTTCACCGATTACTACGATGAGAACAGTTGCACGTTAACGCGTTTCCGTATTGTGGTGAATTAACGAACATTTTATAAGCGAACTTTGTGGTTAATTTTTAGCAATATGCAAAATGCCACGAGAACTTCGGTGGTACGCTCTAATACGTCTTTGAACAAGTACTATAGAGTGAAAGTGGATTACCGAATAAAAAATGTAGCGTGCTATTCAAAAAGAGCGTACTGCTGTTCATAGCTTCGAAACGAACGGAGTTACGAGAAAGGCAATCATGCTGGTAAATGTCCGCAGATAGCTAAGCAACTTGATACATTTTTTCTATTTTACCTCTGGACAAAACGTTGTTTTGGGTGGTCAAGATAAATGGGACAAGCCTGTATAACATAGTTTCTCATCTGAGCAGATTTTTTTCCATGTACCGCACCTAAAGTGCGGTACAGGTTCCCGAAAATTGCTGAAATGATACACTACTCGACAAAATATTGAAGTACCCAGAGGGGCGAGAATACGAAATGAATCTTCATGGGCCGAGAAGATATGTGGTCTTACCGCAATGATTGCAAAATCGAATCAAATTTGCAAAGAATTTGTCAGTATGAACCTAGTTACAGTATGTTGTTACACCCCTTCCGGCCTGGATATATGCAGTATTCGGCTGGAGAGGATATAATAAAGCCGTTTTATCCTCTCCACTGGCAAGCTGGCCCATAACTACTGTAACTGCTGCTTGATATCCTGGATACCGGTTCTGTCCTGGGCGCCGGAGTACCTCAACACCACCCAAACGGTTCATAGAGAGACATCTGCTATGTGTGAACGACTAACGACCAATTTTCTGTTGAAAAATTGCACCACAACACTGTCACTCGAGAGGTACCACAGTCGACGCAGAATATACATGACGTACCGATGTGTTGTCAGAGTTTCCTCAAACACTACTAGCCGTGACGTAAGGTTACACCAGATGGCTGTCCATACCGTAATGCGGCGAGGAACACCTCTGTGTCTTTCCAAAACTTTGGAAGAATGGGGCCTCTCCACATGTTGCTGTCACACTCGCCGACAATGATCACCCGGGATAATGCAGAACCGCGATTCATCAGTGAACACAATGTGACTCCATTCATCAGCAGCCCATGCTTCTCGCTCACAGCACAACTTCAAACCCAGCCGTTTGTGTTGTGTTAAAGACAGCCTATGTGTGGAACAGTAACTCCTTAGTCCACTTGTTGATAATTTCTGACAAGTGATGCGGGATGACAAAGAATGTTGCAAGAAGTCCATTACTTGTTCTCGAATGGCAGGCGCAGATGTGGACAGGTTACGATGTGCACGTAGCGTGATCCACTCCAATGGCGGTCACACGTGGTCGCCTGGAACCTTGACGAAGAGTATGCCTACCATAACCTTCCCATGCAACCTAACAACTGGCCACTGTGGCCTCCAAATGCAAAGCAAATCTGGATATTGCACTATTCCATTAGAAGGTCAAATGGAGACTCACAATGAGGTCACTTTCAAACTCTGTCAGCTGTTGGTAACACTTGTAAGTGGGCTGCTTTTGTGTTGGCAGCGCTGTGTAACGCTTTACATTGTATCTGTGACTGCACTTTCTTTGTAAGAGACTCTGTGGCTGGTTCGACTCGTTGTTGGAAGTTAATCGCTAGTACTGTTTGAAGTTAGTCGCCAACAGTGAACAGCCAGCAGTGATGGATGTTAGATGTGAGTAGTTAGCATAGATGGGGGGTAGAGGTTTGAAGTGTTAGCGTAGACTAGCGAAATGTGCATGTTTAATCATGATTATATACCTTTGTACAAGATGTCAATGACGATTTACATTCATCTTTGAACTGGATGTCACATTATTAAGGTAAAAAATACATTATTTGGTTTGCAACAAAATCCTTCATTTGCTAACCACATGCCTGTTAGTAGTTAGTGGCTTTAGTAGTTAAAATCTTTTATTTAGCTGGCAGTACTGACACTAGCTGAGTTGCAGTAGTTCGCATAATGAAAATTTTTGTGAGGTAAGTGCTTATTGAAATGTATAGATTATTGTTAAGATTTATTTTTAGTCAGGGCCATTCTTTTGAATTAATTATTTGAAGTCAGGTTGTAATTTTTTTTTTTTTTTTTTTTTCTGCGGTCAGATTGCGTTGCGCTAGAATATTGTGGGTCAGTGTTGACATCATAAGAACAAGTAAAGAGAAAGTAGGCTCAGTACGTTCAGTTTTACCCAGCTGTTTCAGAATCAAATAACGTAGAAGTTTCCTCTTCTCAGCCATTCTGCAATTTAGGCACAGACACACTCATTTAAATAAAGAAGTTTCACATTGTCTCATATGGGTATGTGGCGTCTCTGTCTCCTTTACAGAAATCACTCAGTCACTCAACATCTGACGCTGCTCTCTTCCCTTATATACTCTACCAGCCCTGCTAAGACACAAAACACGAACACCCAGACCTGCTAACACACAAAATACGAATACCAATAACGCAATATGGTGGTAGTTCTAACCATTACAGAGAACTGCCACTCTAATCAACTACACAGCTGCCAATGATGTGTTCGTGTACAAAGTTACACTGAAATTCGATCGTGTCTTCTGGTCGCTTCACTTTTTTTTGCAAACGGTGTACATTAGGGCAGGTTGAAAGTATTTCTCTCACTCGCTCTTATCGGTATAAGCGATTTAAAGGTTGGTTTCAGAGTAGCTTTCTTTCTATAGGATGTAGTTAGCAAAGCTCCTTGTGGCCAGCATGGAAGCAAGTTGCAAAGGATCCAGTGCCATGGTGATCATACGCCCTATTAAGAACCACATCTCGCTTTTTCTAATTTCCAGGAGACCATCGGGAAACGCGGTGACTTCAGCGTAATTATTGTCTATGAATAAAAGTGTCATTTCTGCTCGTCTTTTTGTGTAATTCTTTCAGTTACCTTCCATGCTATGCTATGCTATACTATATTGTACTATATCGAAGCAATTCTTTCTATGTATAGCCCACGTTTCATAGAGCTATGTTATTTGTCAGTAACGTATTACGCGAAAGTTACTTTAATTCTTGAGTTTTGCATACCAGACTAAATGAAGATCAGCGGAATTTCCCTGACTTATCTATTGCAACATCAGAGATGAACATATAAAGGATGTAACTGAAATTCCTTTACAGACTTTGAAGACAGGTTCCTTACAGCAAAACAAGAAAAAAAATGTGTACTAAACGAGGTCTCCAAAACGCACATTTTAAGGGCTATGAGCATTTTTTACATTTTCGACACTGTGAAACAAATCTTCTACTGCAAGCTCTTTGCTTTCCATATCCAGTAAACAAGGGCACTAATGTTCTTACCTTAAGAGCTAAGAGATACGTTTCAAAATATCGAAGAATAACAAGTGTTTTGGCGTGAGGAAACTTTACTCAGAGCCTGTAAGGGAATTTTAATTACATCCTGTGTTAAAGAAGCTCGGAGAAAGATATTAATGTTCATATTATAAGCAGTCATCAACTCCAGTTCAAAGGCACGTAAAGAAAATAGAAATAAACAGCCAAAAAAAACAGAAGAAACCGACGAGAATTGGAAGGCAACGATGGTTACTAGCAATAAAGACAAAAATATATACCAGGGAAGTGAATGAGAAGAAGACAGTGACAGTAAAATTGTAAAATCATTTCCACGATAAATAGTAATGATGTGCAAAGAGCAATTTTATATTCACATGGTAAATTATTTTGTAAATATGGCTCTCCGCTCCATTTCTGGCATAGTTCAGCAACATTAACCCAATTTTCAACACCATTCTTCGTTTGCGGAGCATCCAAAGGATAGTAGGCACGCCGAACCAATAAAACGCAGTTGACTTTGCACTAAAAACGTGGATTAAAGAAGAAAAGAAATGGTGGTACAGCATTAGTGATCACGTGAGTACATACTAAAACTAATAAACATAAGACTTTCGACCAATTTACACCCAGTGGAGTTCGATGTATTGGACAGTGAAGTGAGACAGGAAGTTAATGATATCATACATACCATGTACGAAAAACAGAAGGCTAAAATTAGTTAACTATTCAGTAGTAAATAACTTTCAAAACCAAGTGAAAGGTTAAAGTTTGCAGATCTTGAAACTAATCTTTAATCTTTCTGGTTGAAAAATGACCAGCGAAGAACTCAATGTACTGGGAAAAGGCTTAAAATACATTCAACCACAAATGGTGTCCGAAAAAACAACTGGAAATAATAAAAATAAACCTAGAATGTGCATTAGGTGATGACATCTCCAATAAACACCTCGTAGCTCATGAACTGGAAATATCTAATCATACAGCCTAACCAGCTAAAGAACAACAAGTATCAATTAATTTCAAGAAGAAAATGAATGACAATCATGTTACAGCAATCCGATCAAACAAAGGAAATGCTTCCAGAATGAGATTTTCACTCTGCAGCGGAGTGTGCGCTGATATGAGACTACCTGGCAGATTAAAATTGTGTGCCGGACCGAGTCTCGAACTCGGGACATTTTTGTTTCGCGGGAAAGTGCTCTACCAGCTGAGCTACCCAAGCACGACTCACGTCCCGTCCTCAAAGCTCTACTTCTGCCAGTACTTCGTCTCCTACCTTACAAACTTTACAGAACCTCTCCTACGAATCTGGGTCTCAGTTCTTTAGAGTTTATGGCCATGGAATACTCAATATAGCCTCTACTTTCTCCGGTAATGGCAGTGATCCCTCTGATGAAATCCGGAGGCCTAAAAAGATTGTCTGGCCAAAAACACACTCTGAGGCGTCCAACATTTACTCCGTATTCGTCAAGGCGTTAAATACCTCAATCAAGTGCTGTTTGTGTTCTTCTGGGGTCGTGAAAAGATGAGTATATCATCAAGATATGCAAAACAACACTGCAAGCCTTGCAAAATGGAATCTATAAATCTTTGCCAAGTCTGAGCAGCATTTCTCAATCCGAACGTCATAAACAGGCTATCGAACAGACCAAATGGCGTTATAAAGGCCGTTTTCGGAATGTTAATTTCGGCAACAGGAATCCTTGTATATGCCTTTGCGCAATCCAATGCGCTAAGCAACTTTTTTCCGTATAATGCGTAATTGTAATCTTTCAAGAGGGTACCAATCCGGTATTGTCCTAGCATTCAAGGCTCGGTAATCACCACAAGGATGCCATGCACCGTTCTTTTTTGGCACTAAATGGATGGATGATGACCAAGGCCCATTAGACGGGCGAATGACGCCTTTCTTCAACACTGTATTCCTCCTTGGCAACAGGGTATCGGTCAGGTGCAAGACGTCTGGGTCTGCATGAAATCGGAGGGCCTGCGGTAGTATTGATATAATGTACAGCGTTGTGGCATACCTTTTGTGGGACCCCAGGAGGCCGGGAATTGTTCTAGAAGTACGGTATACTCATCACTCCTCGACTGGATCAATTTGGCGTCGTATACTACCGAGCTACGTCGGAATCCATCGGCAGATAGTCCCGTGACGTTGTATATTAGGCGGGCTTTGGCAACGTCCGGCAGCAGTCGATGATGCGCTAAGAAATCGGCTCCAATTATAGGCTCGGTTACGTCCGCCACAGTGAGATTCCACTTCAAGGCGCGACGTAATCCCAGGTCGGACTCGATGTGCTGCATTCCGTACGTCACAATGGTTGAATTATTAGCCCCGGAAAGGCAAAACGAGGTGGCTGGCCGATACTTGTGTAAATGGATCCGTAGCAAAATTCTTAAGTCTGAACCTGTGTCCACCAAAAATTTGCGCGCTGTCTTGCGTTCTGTGATAAAGAGACGCAAGGACAGCGACCGACAGTCCTGAGTGATTACCTCTGCCTGTCGCCTACAACTGAGAAAGGTACACGGCGAAGTACACTTGTGCGCCTGACCTCCGAATTTCCTGTGGTACCGACACATGTCTGCCCGGGTTGAAATCTTCGACCGTGGCGGAGTTCGCCGATGAACGACTTCTAGATCTTCTGCGGAATCGTCCTCTAATGTACCTGTCGGAGAGTAGTTCGCCCATCTGCTTACTGAGTGCGTCGACCTTGCTCACCAAATTGTCGTAATCCGCCCGCGTTACCGCCGAGGTGCTATTACACGCCGTCGTAAAATGGAATGATCGTACGGCATTGTGTGCCGTGAGACCCCTTTTTAGCTGACGCCACTGCATCGACTTGCGAGTCAACGATGATGAAAGAACCCACAACACCCAGTCATCTCGAGGTAGAGAAAATCTCTGACCCCGCCGGGAATCGAAACCGTGACCCAGTGCGCGGGAAGCGGGAACGCTACCGCAAGACCACGAGCTGCGGACTCGCCGTCGTAATTTCGGGGTAGGAGGTCGGTACGATGGCGTCTTGAATTCTATCCGCCAGGTCCGCGACGCCATCTAGCGACATGTCCGTTTTCGATGCTATAATGGCCTCCATCTGTGCCGGTAGACGGCTGCTCCACAAAGTGCGTAGTAATGCATTATTAGGCACCGTAAGCGCGTCAACCTTTCTTCTTAAATGACGGAGGTACTGCGATGGTTTTCTGTCACCGACATCCTCTTGTGTGAGAACCCGCCACACTCGTTCTTCCTATGAAGCGGACACTTTTCGTATTAATTCATTCTTTAATGTCGCGTATGGTTGCGTGTTCCAAGGTGAAGTTACAATACCTTGAACTTCAGCTGCGTAGAGGAAACTCGCTTCCATCTGTGCAAACCATAATGCTGGGTTGTGGGGCCAAAGCGGCGGTAGCCGCTCGGCCATTCTTGATATGATTGGTCGATTCGTCCCCGCACCAATTTCTAATTCTTCAAGTTAGCTGCTAGCCATTTCTGCTGCTGATTTATTCTCTCTCTTGCTGGGATCACCACTGTCGCAAGTTGTGTGTGTTGCATTTGCGATTTCGTTATCGTGTTCTTGTTCGCAGCGAGAATTTTTTTTTTCTTTATTGTTATTTTAAACCTGTACAACAGGCAGGCTGGCAGCAGCATTCTACGCCGCTCTTCAGCCAGAGGATACACAAAGAGAAGAAACACTGAGAAGACACATAAGTTACAGAATGGTGGGCAATAAAACAGTAGACACATAAAGACAAACACGGAGCCGTTCACACTCGACGATAATCCACACTGCAAACTGTTGATACGACGCACAAACACTGAAGAAGACGATGGCACTGGTGAACGATGGAGTGTGACGGTGAACACTGAACACTAAAACAAGACGGCACACACGAAACACTGATGGCGGTGATCTCCGGCGCGCGAATGTCCACTTAGCGTGTGCGAGTCCGGGGGCCCGCCAAGAGGAGAACAGGGGTGAGGTGGGGGAGAGGGGAGAAAAATGATGCCAATGGCTGAGGAGATGGGGGCAGGGGGAGAGGGACAGGGGAGGGGGGGCCTGGGGGAGGAGGGGTGGAGGGAGGGAAAAGGGAGAGAGGGGAGGGAGGGTGCCCAGAGGAGCAAGCACAGGAGGGGGGCGGGAGGATCAAGGTTGGTAGGACGGGTAGATGGAGGGGAGGAGCAGTGAGAATATGATACGCGGGACTTATAATTCTGTTCAACACTTTATTTAGACGAGAAGTTTATTTTAAGCTCACATAACAGCAGGTAAAACGTTACGAAACATTTCCAGTGCAACTAATATTACCAGTTTTTTTGATAAATAAGTGAGGAAAATGATATCAGTAATAGCAAACTAAAACACTCAAAATGAATTGTTAAATTCAGGAAGCGCGCGCTGCAGCATGTAGAAAGCGTCTCACAGCGCTCCTAGCGGTCAGCGCGAGAACTTTGTTGACATGCGCTGACCGACCAGTTGATTAACTCACATCTGTTTTCGGCTGACGCTCGACGTCGCTACGAAGCCTACCATCATAGGTATTATAATACCTGCCAGTTCTCAGCACCTAGTGACCCATAAACATGCTGTCTTTCACTGAATGATACATCGCCTAATATTAATCCCCATGAGTGAAGACAGCTTCCAAATGGACTTTAAAGAAATTAAACAAATAGCATCAAACAATAGCTACCCTCCCCCCTTAATGGACTACTTAATGCACAAAAAGCAGAAACAACAGATGTAGTTTCTTCTTTACACTGTTCTTGACCCACCACCTCAAGAACGCAATAAATGGTCCACAATTCCATATTCGGGAAAAGCCTCACTGGATGTAGCCAAGAAGCTTAAATCCAGGAACGCAGAAACATCCTTCATGTGTACAACATACAACACATCCTTCATGTGACCACTCTTACTCACATTGCTCCATTTTCCTTTATTTCAGTTACAATAATTTCTCTTGTTGAGTTAAAAAAAATTCTTTGTATAGTCACAGCTGCTTCACTGCTTACTATCACTTTATATCTTATGTCTTTGTAATTTAGGACCCATTAAAGACAAGATTATCTTGTTCAGCTGCTCCTTTCGAATACGTCACCAAAGTTTATTGTTCAATTTATTTCATTCTATGCACAGTTGTAAGCTGTATATAGTTCATTCATTAATGTCACATATTTTATCTTACAAGGGGAGGCCGCCAATTGTGAAATTCAGATTCGATTCATACTGAGCATAATAAAAGCTTATGGCCAGAGGTAAAATAGTCCCCCATTCGGATCTCCGGGCGGGGACTACTCAAGAGGACGTCGTTATCAGGAGAAAGAAAACTGGCATTCTACGGATCGGAGCGTGGAATGTCAGATCCCTTAATCGGGCAGGTAGGTTAGAAAAATTAAAAAGGGAAATGGATAGGTTAAAGTTAGATATAGTGGGAATTAGTGAAGTTCGGTGGCAGGAGGAACAAGACTTTTGGTCAGGTGATTACAGGGTTATAAATACAGAATCAAATAGGGGTAATGCAGGAGTAGGTTTAATAATGAATAAAAAAAATAGGGGTGCGTGTTAGCTACTACAAACAGCATAGTGAACGCATTATTGTGGCCAAGATAGACACAAAGCCCATGCCTACTACAGTAGTACAAGTTTATATGCCAACTAGCTCTGCAGATGATGAAGAAATTGATGAAATGTATGACGAGATAAAAGAAATTATTCAGGTAGTGAAGGGAGACGAAAATTTAATAGTCATGGGTGACTGGAATTCGTCAGTAGGAAAAGGGAGAGAAGGAAACATAGTAGGTGAATATGGAGTGGGGGGAAGAAATGAAAAAGGAAGCCGCCTTGTAGAATTTTGCACAGAGCATAACTTAATCATAGCTAACACTTGGTTCAAGAATCATAAAAGAAGGTTGTATACCTGGAAGAATCCTGGAGATACTAATAGGTATCAGATAGATTATATAATGGTAAGACAGAGATTTAGGAACCAGGTTTTAAATTGTAAGACATTTCCAGGGGCAAATGTGGATTCTGACCACAATCTATTGGTTATGAACTGCAGATTGAAACTGAAGAAACTGCAAAAAGGTGGGAATTTAAGTAGATGGGACCTGGATAAACTGAAAGAACCAGAGGTTGTAGAGAGTTCCAGGAAGAGCATAAGGGAACAATTGACAGGAATGGGGGAAAGAAATACAGTAGAAGAAGAATGGGTAGCTCTGAGTGATGAAGTAGTGAAGGCAGCAGAGGATCAAGTAGGGAAAAAGACGAGGGCTAATAGAAATCCTTGGGTAACAGAAGAAATATTGAATTTAATTGATGAAAGGAGAAAATATAAAAATGCAGTAAATGAAGAAGGCAAAAGGGAATACAAACGTCTCAAAAATGAGATCGACAGGAAGTGCAAAATGGCTAAGCAGGGATGGCTAGAGGACAAATGTAAGGATGTAGAGGCTTGTCTCACTAGGGGTAAGATAGATACTGCCTACAGGAAAATTAAAGAGACCTTTGGAGAGAAGAGAACCATTTGTATGAATATCAAGAGCTCAGATGGCAACCCAATTCTAAGCAAAGAAGGGAAGGCAGAAAGGTGGAAGGAGTATATAGAGGGTTTATACAAGGGCGATGTACTTGAGGACAGTATTATGGAAATGGAAGAGGATGTAGATGAAGATGAAATGGGAGATAAGATACTGCGTGAAGAGTTTGACAGAGCACTGAAAGACCTGAGTCGAAACAAGGCCCCGGGAGTAGACAACATTCCATTAGAACTACTGATGGCCTTGGGAGAGCCAGTCATGACAAAACTCTACCATCTGGTGAGCAAGATGTATGAGACAGGCGAAATACCCACAGACTTCAAGAAGAATATAATAATTCCAATACCAAAGAAAGCAGGTGTTGACAGATGTGAAAATTACCGAACTATCAGTTTAATAAGTCACAGCTGCAAAATACTAACGCGAATTCTTTACAGACGAATGGAAAAACTGGTAGAAGCGGACCTCGGGGAAGATCAGTTTGGATTCCGTAGAAATGTTGGAACACGTGAGGCAATACTAACCTTACGACTTATCTTAGAAGAAAGATTAAGAAAAGGCAAACCTATGTTTCTAGCATTTGTAGACTTAGAGAAAGCTTTTGACAACGTTAACTGGAATACTCTCTTTCAAATTCTGAAGGTGGCAGGGGTAAAATACAGGGAGCGAAAGGCTATTTACAATTTGTACAGAAACCAGATGGCAGTTATAAGAGTCGAGGGGCATGAAAGGGAAGCAGTGGTTGGGAAAGGAGTGAGACAGGGTTGTAGCCTCTCCCCGATGTTATTCAATCTGTATATTGAGCAAGCAGTAAAGGAAACAAAAGAAAAATTCGGAGTAGGTATTAAAATTCATGGAAAAGAAGTAACAACTTTGAGGTTCGCCGATGACATTGTAATTCTGTCAGAGACAGCAAAGGACTTGGAAGAGCAGTTGAACGGAATGGACAGTGTCTTGAAAGGAGGATATAAGATGAACATCAACAAAAGCAAAACGAGGATAATGGAATGTAGTCAGATTAAATCGGGTGATGCTGAGGGGATTAGATTAGGAAATGAGACACTTAAAGTGGTAAAGGAGTTTTGCTATTTAGGGAGTAAAATAACTGATGATGGTCGAAGTAGAGAGGATATAAAATGTAGACTGGCAATGGCAAGGAAATCGTTTCTGAAGAAGAGAAATTTGTTAACATCGAGTATAGATTTAAGTGTCAGGAAGTCGTTTCTGAAAGTATTTGTATGGAGTGTAGCTATGTATGGAAGTGAAACATGGACGATAACCAGTTTGGACAAGAAGAGAATAGAAGCTTTCGAAATGTGGTGCTACAGAATAATGCTGAAGATAAGGTGGGTAGATCACATAACTAATGAGGAGGTACTGAATAGGATTAGGGAGAAGAGAAGTTTGTGGCACAACTTGACTAGAAGAAGGGATCGGTTGGTAGGACATGTTTTGAGGCATCAAGGGATCACAAATTTAGCATTGGAGGGCAGCTTGGAGGGTAAAAATCGTAGAGGGAGACCAAGAGATGAATACACTAAGCAGATTCAGAAGGATGTAGGTTGCAGTAGGTACTGGGAGATGAAGAAGCTTGCACAGGATAGAGTAGCATGGAGAGCTGCATCAAACCAGTCTCAGGACTGAAGACCACAACAACAACAACAACAATGGCCAGAGGTGTAATGTGGCAAAGCAGCAAGATCAGTCGGCTCTCAGCCGTGGCAGCGTGCGGACGGCCCCGCGCGCCGGCCAGTGCTCCGCTGCAGGCGTTGTTTACTTCCGCGTCGTAGCTTTAAGGCTTGTGTCCGTCCACCGTGAACAACATGTCGAGCGCTTACCGCCGTGCGACCCTTAAAGTTTCCTTCCCAGCTGAACATGCGCGACCTCGTGCACATGAAGTTGAAACGTTCATACGTGAAGAAGTTCGTTTAGATCCTAACCACGTTATCGGAATCCATTTTTCGATCACGAGTAGTGTCGTTCATATTAAAATGACAAACACCGAGGTGTGTGAAGATGTTATTCGCCGCCATGCCAATGGACTTAAGTTCAAATACTCTGATGGTCACGTCGGAGCTGTAACACTTGAACTCGCAGAGTACGGTCAACGCACGATTAGGGTGTTTGAACTACCTTTTGAAGTGCCGAAGGACGAAGTTGTCTCTGCGTTACAACCATACGGTAACGTCATCGGTTACGTAGAGGAAAAATGGCAAACCTTCACGACCTACCATGTCCTTAATGGTGTGCGCCAGGTCAAAATTGAACTGAAAAAACATATTCCATCATACCTGACCATTGGCGGAGTGCGAGCCATTGTCATGTACGACGGCCAACCCCGAACATGTGCGGGTTGTGGACAAGAAGGCCACGTCCGATCCGCCTGCATGCGACGCCGCCTGATCCAGACGCCGGTCGGCGAGGACGCGTCCCCAGCGGTGATGACTCAGATCCCTGTCACATACGCCAAGGTTGCCCAGGAAGGTAGCACGTCTACACAGCGTCTTCCTGCTCCGTTGACGTCGTCTGATCAGGTAGATGCAACCGCTCCTGAGATTCCTTCTGAGGTGCCCCAGACGCCAGATCCTAACCTGCCGAATCATCGCAGCACTGTGACTGAAAATGCTACTGAGATGGACGTTGATCCGGGAGTGGTACCTACTTCTGCTTTCCTTCAGACTGGTCCGGAGTCAGACGAAAGCCACCCGCAATCGGACTCTGAACGACATGTTAGAAAACAAGGGTCGACACGAAAGAGAAAGAAACGTAGCCGTACACCCCCTGATGAATCCATTCTACGGATGGATACCAGGGATGCAGACCCGAAGATGGACGACAAACCGCTCTTTGATGACCAAAAGTCTGATGCGAACGACCCGCCACAGGCGGCCACTGGCAACGAACACCCCTCCTTACTGACGCCGTCGCCCCCACAGGCCGACGTTGAAGAGAGCCTATCCGATGAGACGAAACCTACGTCTCCTCTCCACGTGGATGATGTGCACAGCCGATGCCCTACCGGAGTATCAGTCTCCTGGGCAGACGACGTGGAGATCGAAGGGACTGGGGTGGACGCTGCTGATGATGGGGCACCCCCATCGGTTGCGCCCGCGCCCGCAAACTCTCCACAATAGCAGCCTCTTCAGCGGACCGGCAAGATCGACGACCTCTCGCTCCTGAAGAAGAAGCCCCACCTGTGCCTGTGGGACTCCAACACCAGCATTATCGTGTCGCAACGATTAACCTCGCGACCATTCGTGCGCCCCACAAACTAGCGCTGCTCCGCGATATGATTTATGATGCGGACATAGATATTGCGCTTTTTCAGGAAGTGCATGTCGCCGGTTTTTCACCACCACATGGCTTCACGGTGCATCTTTCTCCCGCTTCGGACACCGGTAGTGGTGTTGCCATCATCTTACGCGAAGGTCTTCCTGCCGAAGATGTCCTATACCTCCCCAGCGGCAGAGGTATGGCCCTTACTCTCTTTGGTGTACGCATCGTCAACATTTATGCGCCGTCGGGCTCCAGCTACCGTCGTGAACGCAATGCCTTCTTCGCGAATGAAGTCACACCCCTTTTTATGGGACCACACGATGACTGGGTCATGGGTGGAGACTTCAACTGCACCCAGCGACCTCAGGATCAATTGCCGCGTCACTCACCATGCGCAGCTCTGGAAACAGTCGTCACGCGGCTACAATTTGTCGACACGTGGAGACATGTTCACGGTGATCTTTTGGGCTTTACGTACTACACTGCGCACTCCTCTAGCCGCCTGGATCGCATCTACATCTCGCGATCCCTAATTCAACACACTCGACAGGCTGAAATCTGGCCTGTTGCTTTCTCAGACCATGAGGCTTACTTCTGTGATGTTGTTCTCACAAGACAGGCAGTATGGCACGGACGTGGTTTATGGAAACTGAACACAGCACTTCTTAATTCACCTGACTGTCGACTTCTAATAGAAGATACTTGGATTACATGTAATAGACGCCGACCCACGTATCCGTCTACCATATCCTGGTGGATCCAGTGTGCAAAACCTGCTCTTCGAAAAACTTTAATCCGGTATGGCAAAGATGTTGTCACCTGGAGGAAGAGCACTATGGACTTTTACTACAGGATCCTACGAGAATGCTCCACGATGCCAGCCTCCCCTGAGCGCCATACAAGGATGAACCAAGCTAAGGCCCAAATCTCCAATCTCATGCGACGGCATTTGGAAGGAGCGATAGTACGATCTCGTACTGCTGATCGCATGCCTCATGAACATCCGTCGATGTACCATATCATCCAAGAACGACAAAATCGACGCCGAAAATTGATTCATGTCCTAACGGATCAAGAAGGGCGTCGCTACGTAACCCAATCTGCAATAGGGAATGTGCTTCACGCCCACTACCGGCAGCTCTACGCCGCAATTCCACATTCCCCAGAGTTGATCGAGGAAGTATCACAGCTCAACTTCGGTGGTATCCCAGGAGATGCGGCGATTGACTTGATGTCGGAGGTGACTGATGAGGAAGTCCGCGATGCGATCCGGGCAGGAACCATCAATCGCTCCCCAGGACCCGACGGTCTTCCCCTCGAATTTTATCGCACCTTCCGTGATTTGTTAGAGTCCACCTTCACCTCCATCTGCCGGGAACTGATGTCTCCGGAAGTACCCGTGCCGGACGCTTTCATGGAAGGAATTATTATTCCTGTACATAAACCGCACGGTGGCAACAATATCAGTGATTATCGGCCCCTCACCCTCCTTAACAGTGATATGAAAATCTTCACTCGCCTTTTGGCAGCACGACTTAAAAACGTTGCCCGATATGTTGTGTCGCCAGACCAAGCATCTTTGGGAGGAGATAATAATATTCGCACGGCTTTATGCCGCTACAGGGATATGATCGCCGTTACCCAGGCACAACGCCTCTCTGGGGCACTTGCGTCTTTGGACTTTAGTCAAGCTTTTGATAGGGTTGACCATTCGTTCCTTACGGCCGTTCTCCACCATATGGGTTTCCCAGTCGCCGTTATCACAGTAGTGATGCGCCTTCTGCGGGGTGCCTCATCCAGGATTATGTACAATGGCAGACTCACTCCACCGATAATAATAGGTCGATCCGTACGTCAAGGTTGCCCTCTATCAGCAATTTTGTACGCCTTTTCCTTGGAATCCTTGCTATGTGGACTAAGACAACGTTTGGTAGGGTTGTCCATAGATCGCTACCGATTCTGTTGCACGGCCTATGCTGACGATGTAGTCATCTGTTTACGTCATGCCGACGAGGTTCGAGCTGTTTTGACGTGGGTAGCGACTTATGGTGAGGCGTCGGGTAGCTCTTTAAACGTACGTAAGTCACAAGTTATGTTCATTGGCACGGGACTTCCCGTGGATTGCGTTACACCTCTCACCATCGTTGATACCATTCGTTGTTTGGGAATAGATTTTTCATCTGATCTCCGACGTTCAGCCACCATCAACTGCCGACGCCTCCTTTTAATGATCAGAGCAGGTCTTATGGACCATCGCCTTCGATCCCTAGATATTCTCCAACGAGCTCGATATGTCAATACATATATCGCATCCCGAGTTCCCCATGTAGCGCAAGTTCTACCTTTCCCGCTTACTGTGGCACGTCGCATGTTGGCAGCGATGGCATCTTTCGTCAGCTCTGGGATGTTGTTCAAAGTTAACTATGCAACCCTTACTCTTCCCCGTGAACGAGGTGGGATAGGTCTGTTTCACGTGCCGGATAGAGCTCGCGCCCTATTTATCAGCTCCCAGATGACGGTATGGACACGTTGCCCAACGAGCCTCACTGGTCTCCTCCTGTCGGCATACTCGCCGGTCTCACTGTCAGCCCCAGTGATGATCTCGGATGTTCCGACCCAGTTCCATTATATCCGGTACTTCTTTCTGGAACTCAGTTATCTACGCCTCACCTTACCAAGACAGCTTTTACTCAAGACAAAGGCAGTATACAATGTCCTCCAATTAGGTCGTCCACCTAACCCAATTGAACAAAAGTTCCCCCAGGTTGACTGGCGTCATGTATGGCGCGCGGTGTTCGCCTGTTACCTTGACACGAATGTTCAATCTGTCTGGTACCTAACTGTCAATGGTAAGCAAATCAACCAATTTCGCCTTCATCGTATCCACCTCGCCCAATCACCTCTATGCTCCACGTGTGGAGTGCCAGACAATGATGAACATCGGTTTGTTTGCGGACCGGCGGCGGAGGTTTGGCACTTGGTTCGACGTATGGTGGCTTTTCTAACGCGGGACATTCCGGATCGGATTACTCCCCTTTCATTATTATTTCCGGAACGTGACTATTTTCCTCGGACAAAGACCAATGCTGTGAATTGGATTCGCGGACATGCCATTCACTACTTATTTGGACAAACTGTAGACTCTGTACTCGATTTTTGGACATACCTCAATGACCGTCATTATGTCGTTGTCCGTCACCCAAAATACAGACAATTTATCTCGAACTTCCTTGGGAGTGCTTTTCACGAGCCGCCTCGCAGCTGGAATGTGTTAAGCCAAGAGAGAAGAAGGTTTCCTGTTTGAACCAATGAACATTTCTGAACAATTGAACGGAACACATCAATTTCGAGAAGACGTGACTCAACATATTACCAGCGGGGCGCAGAAGGCCTCTGATCAATGACACAAAAAAAAAAAAAAAAAAAAAAAAAAATACAAAAAAATTCAATAAATACATATAAAACAAAAAAAATTAAAATAAAATTCAGAAAAAGGAAGATTTTGTTTTGTTTGTAAGGAAAGCCCTAACCTTGATTTCCCATATTTCCCCTGGTATATAGGCAGCTCTCTGGGGTAGGTTTAGTCAGGAGCCAACGCCTGAAGTGGCCCAGATTTTTTTGTTATAGGGTTAAAAGTGGCGGTGGCACTTGTTTTTTTTTTGAAAAAAAAAAAGTGGTTAAGGTGTTAAAAAAAACAAAAAAAATAAAAAATGGTCGTGCGGTAGCGTAAGAAAAAAAATATAAAAAAAATTAAAAAAATATAAAAAAAAGTCCATAATCCGAAGGTCGCCGGATCGAATCTCGCGCCATACAATTTTTTTATTATTAGTTTTTAGTATTTCAAATATATATATATATATATATATATATATATATATATATATATATATATATATATATATATTTGAATTACAAAAAACTAATAATAAAAAAATTGTGTATATATATATATATATATATATATATGTATTAATTGCTTATGCATGTTGGTGAAGGCGGATCGCTCTCCAATTGTACCGCCTCCATTTTTCCGTTTTTTTAACAGGGTGTACCAAAGCTCTCACGTCCGCACTAATTTTCGACGATGTTATAAGTTGCGCTAGGGACCGCATCTACCTTCTTTCGAAGTTAGCAGGCAACTACGCTGTTATGCGGCGGCTCGTTTCGGCCCATTCAACATCTGTCCTTCAAGTGTAACGAGCGAGTAACAGAGTTTATATTTCATACCTGCCGCAGCAAATTTGTGTTCGTGGGGTCCCTATTCTACGCTATACGTATTCGTTTCGGAATACCGTTTCTACGTCTTCCGTTAACTATACGTGGTTAACATTATGAAGACAATAACATTTGTGAAAGACAACTTTGTTTGCGGAAAACATAATGATGTTCGAAGTCGCCAGTTTTTCCACGACAAACGACTTTCAACAACTTATTATACTCGTATGCATAACTGTTGCAACTGATTGCCGGGAATATATATATATGTGTGTGTGTGTGTGTGTGTGTGTGTATACACACATTTGAATTACAAAAAACAAATAATAAAAGAAAAAAAACTTTGCATGGCGCGAGATTCGATCCAGCAACCTTCGGATTACGAACCCGAGCGCGTACCGCTGCGCCACGACGCTGTAGAAAATTATTAATGGTAGAGCGTATTTCACGGCAACGGTTTCTTTTAATTGTCAATTTTCTCGACAACAGCTGAGAAGTGCATCTTGGTGCTTTGTCACATTACACCTCTGGCCATGAGCTTTTATTATGCGCAGTATGAATCGAATCTGAATTTCATAATTGGCGGTCTCCCCTTGTTAGTTAAATAATCTTACAACACATTTTCAGTGAAATCATCCCTCTTGCTTTATTTCTAAGTCTAAAATTAATAGTTTTCATCTGTGGAAATGGAGATACTCTGTAGATGTACTATTTATAATCTTTGACCCAACAAACCTGTCACTAAGAACAACATTTTTTATGAACTATGATGACAGCTTTACAAAAATGTCACTAGCCGGTTCCTCTAAGGCTAAATAATCAGCAGCTAGATTACCTTTGTACCTGATGCTGGCGTGACACCCGAAAACCGATTTGTGATATAGCTAAAATAATAAACGTTGTAGACCATTACATCAGTGTTGTGCGTATTTTTATTCATAATGAACAAATTATTCTAGCAAGAACCGACGGTACAATCAATCAGTGCAAAAGATTTTTTACAATTCCTTCACTTGGCAACTAAAGGTGAAGAGTCTACTAGAGGAATTCAAAATAACAAAAAAAATTTTGAGCATTCAGAAGATTTGAGTCTCAGTAAGGAACCTGTCACTAAGAACAACATTTTTTATGAACTATGATGACAGCTTTACAAAAATGTCACTAGCCGGTTCCTCTAAGGCTAAATAATCAGCAGCTAGATTGCCGCTTGTCACCCGACACTATGAACTCGTGTTTACTTCTTTGATTTTCAACTTCGTATTTGTTTTAACTACTTTTAAGGCATTATTTAGTAACTATTAACTTATTTGAACTACATACTTCTAGCACTATCTCGTACCATTGTTTTTAATTATCCTCCAGTATGCAAATGACGGCACTTGGAGCTCACAATGCGCTGTTCATTCACGCTAGAACAGCATACGGCTCGCTGTCTCACCCAACACGCTACATAGTGCAGTTATTGTTTACTGGCCGGTATGCCTGTTAACCGCAAGTCTACCCACACACTGGTTTTCTCCATGATTTGGTGAGTGTGACTGTCTAATAATGCTCGCTTAGGTTCTTAGTGCCCATAGATGCGGAAAGTCCGTTCTAGTAGTTATCTGTTTCAAAATGATTTTTTAAAAGAAATTATTTATCTTTTCAGGCTTCTTGTTTTATATTTGACGACTGTGGTTTACTTTTTGACTAGTGCAGTTTACTCTGTCTAAGACAAGATCTTTTTACAAGTTATTTGAGTAAATAATTACTTAGTAGAGGTTGGCTAGGCTCGTGGTTACACCTTTGTGATTATTATTATTATTATTATTATTATTATTATTGTTTATCAGTACCATTATTAGTATTACTGTTACTATTAAGTATACCGATGTGAGTTAGTAATTCCAACCCACCACATTTTACACATTACAATAATAGAAATTCTTCTGCAGAGAAGCTGTCTGTCAGACATTTTACGTCAATGGGTAAACGGTAAAAAATTTTAGTCTCAGCACTTTGTACCCCCTTTTGTGCTAAAGACAACATTAATGTGGAGTAATGAATATAATTTTTCCTTCTGGTATTTTAATTATGTACATCATTGTTCCTTTTGAACTGCAATGGATTACTAACAACAAACTTCACGGGGGAATAAATACACTGTGGAGCAGTAGACGGAGGGCCATGTTCCTTAAACAGATGCCTACAAAATGATCGCGGGTGAGCATCGCCTATTATTCTTACAACACGTTTTTGTGCAATGAGCACTTTCTTTCTTACACTTGAGCTACCCCAGACCATTATTGCATAAGACTTACTGAATGAAAATATGCAAAACCTGTCAGCTTACTGATTTGTCTCTCCCCATTTGGAGTGATTCTAAGGGCAAATATGGCAGAATTAATTTTTTAAGAAGTTCCAAAATGGTTTTTTTTTTAGTTTAAGTTCTCATCAATATTTTAAAGTTTCCACCCTATTTATTACGTTACGCTTATCATTGGTGTAGTACCGCTTCATGTGAAGAACTCTATATGTTGTGTCTATTTAAAATTGAGAGTCAGGCCATTCGCAGAAAATGAGTCAATGACACTTTAAGAGCATTGTTTACCATTTCTTCTGTTCCTGTATGTATGCTTCGAATGGTGCCATCCACAAAAAGATGCCATCCACAAGAAGAACTAATTTTGCTTGTTTTATGTTAGACAGAAGATCATTTACATATCTGAGGAACAATGGCAGACCTACATTGAGCCTTGGGAAAACCCATATGTGATTCCTCCCCCCTCCCCCCCCCCCCCAAGTGAGAGGAGTCTCTCCTGATTACATTGGTTAAATTGCTAAATACCACTTTCTGCATTCTTTTGGTTAGATATGACATAATCCATTGGTTGGCTATATCATCAGTTCCGTAACACTCCAGTTTATCTTGGAGAATATTGTGGTTCAACAAGACAAACGCCTTAGATAGGCCAAAAAAATGCCAACCGGTGCTATTTTGTTATTTAACGCTTGCAAAATTTGGTGAGTGCTGCATAACGCTTGCACTCAGAGTCGACATCACTTTGTAACAGCTTCATCTGGCAACGCAAAGCGTTTTATCAGGACGAGTATCAACCCAAAAGAAAAATTTGGAAAATTTGTGGTAAGCTCTATTGGGACCAAACTCGTCCTACGGGCCCGGGTTCGATTCCCGGCAGGGTCGGCGATTTTCTCCGCTCAGGGACTGGGTGTTGTGTTGTCTTCATCATCATTTCATCCCCATCCGGCGCGTAGGTCGCCCAATGTGGCGTCGAATGTAATGAGACCTGCACCAAGGCGGCCGGACCTGCCCCGTAAGGGGCCTCCCGGCCAATGACGCCAAACGCTCATTTTATGGGACCAAACTGCTGAGGTCATCGGTCCCTAAGCTTATGCACTACTTAATCTAACTTAAACTAACTTAGGCTAAGGACAACACGCACACCCATGCCCTAGGGAGGACTCGAACCTCTGACGAGGGGAGCCGCACGGCCCGTGACAAGGCGCCTTAGACCACGCGGCTACCCCACGCGGCAATCCAACCAAAGATCCCTATCTTTTTGGATGCTGCATACTTCATAAGAAAGCTAGTCTATTTGTGGAAAGTTAAAACTGCATTCGAGTCCGGCAACAAATGGTCATGGCAGCGTATACTCCGCTAAGTGTAGCAAAACGTTTCAAAACTGGAACACATTTCGTCGTCTTCTCGTATGACATTAGCAAAAGCGATCTATGGAAAGGCCTGCTGTACCAGTCTAAAAGACAACGTGAAAGTAACGCCCACGAAAGATACCTGGAGAAGTCTGAAACCATTTTGTCATATAAACATCATAATCTACACCAGAAAATTATGTTTCGTACCAGACTATGATATGAACTATACATCCTACAATGCCGGAAAGAAATTCAACACCTACACGGAGTGGCACCGGGGTGTAATCTGTGCATACTGAGGGGCTCCAGTTTCAGTGTCACAATCGTTGGCGATCAAATGGCGCTCAGGAAGCCCTACTGTGCGCCTTTGTTTTTGACTCTGCAGGCAGTAACTGCGATGAGTTTAAAAGTGAACAGTGTTTACAATCGTTATAGGGTACAACCATGCCCCGCTATGTTACATTTGAAGCCATTTGAAGGGTGTCGCACTGCGGACCCGTGTAGTTGCATGGACGTATCGAGGGACTGGTGCAAATTCTACTTTCGGCAATGGCCGTGGAGTATTCCCACACCCGTATACCAGGTTCCGGACGTCCGCGTAGTGCAGACGAAAGTCAAATTTGACGCGTTGCGTGAGCACCGATGGCCGACCGAGCATCATCCACGAAAGACATCCGGGCGCATGTTGCACTTTTTGTCTCACCAAGCTCAGCTGGGAACCGTCTGCTTGCAGCAAGACTCTCAAGTGCGCCTCTCGGCAGGCTATCACTGGCACCACACTCCGCCACGGCTATTCTGTTGTGAGAGATTCGTCCGCACAGTGGAATGGCGCGCTGTTGTCTTCCACGATTAGAGTAGGCACATCCAAGTGATCGACGTATACGTCTACGGCATAAATCTGAAGTGCGGACTACTTCGGGCGCATTCGCCCACCACACACTGCTCCCACCCAAGGCTTTATGGCATGGGGGACCATCAGATACAACTCGCTGTCAGATTTGGTGTTTCTGTAGGGTGAACTAACCAGTACTCACTACATTACACATGGTGTTATCCGCATGCTACTGCCATTTCTTCGACAGGACGGTGATGTGCTTTTTCAGCAGGACAGTGCAGGTAACTATACGACTGCTCTGACATATTGTGCTGTTCGAGACGTACAACTGTCCTAGTGAGCAAGACCGCCAGAACTCTCGCCAATTGATCACTTATGAACACGGTGAAGCGAGAACTTGCTCGTTCTACAGATCGTGCGAGAATCTTTGACTAATTGCGACAAAAGACACAAGACGCCCGGGACTGTCTATCGCCGGAAGCACCACTTATACTCTCATACAGCAGTCAGCTCAGCATAAAGCACTGGGGAAAACCATTTGTAATAGCGGCTGAAACATCGGAAAATTGTATTACAACAATGCGGTCAACAGCCCAGAAGCATTTTGTTGACAATACCTATACGATCATTTGTATGCAAGAAACCACGCCTGCGTTGCCTCCAGGGGGGGGGGGGGTATTGTATGTACTGATGCTTCTGTTTGGACATCGTTTAGTGCTACAGGTGTGTTTTATTTGGTCTTAATTTGTTGTCATATAGTCCTATAATAATGATCTACCTTTCACTTCTCTTGTCGATAAAATTATCTTGTCCTTGAGGGCGTTACATTTTTTAGCGGCAGTATGTTGATAAGAGTGCGCTGTTAACCGCGACAATGATATTTCCCGATAATTAGCAGCGAAACTAACTGGATAGCATCGACTTCAGTTTCCTACCAGACAAAAAACTAATACTTTAAACATAAAATAATTCAGTTGTTGAACATGAATGTGAATAGTATTCCACTTGCCCATCAAAGCACAGTAACATACTTCGCTAATAACCTGTTCCAAGGAGTGGAAGCGTGTTAGATGTAATTATGCTCTGCTACTGTCGACTACGAGCATAACAGATAAATTAATTGAGTATTGTTAAGATTAAAATGACAAATTTAGACAACTACAATGTATTCGCGAGAGCTCTTTGATTTTTGTATTTGAGATGAATGTTTCACATATCTTGCACGATGGCATTCCTGGTCACAAAAATTAATATAGGATATTTGCCTGGAAAGTAGGTGCTACAGAAATATTAAGTATCTGAACTCTTATTACTAGAGTCCTTTAGCATCGAGAATATGACAGTGATAAAATATATTGACAATGTAAGTAAATAGTAATAAGAGAATTACAGACTTACCGTAAAAGTTGTTTTATTTCTGGAAAGTTGAAATGGGCTTCGCACGCGAATTCGTAATAAGGAAGCAACACTTCAGGCAGTTTCTCTGTGGGTGCTTTCGTGATTTCAATTACGAGATCTTTAAACTCTTCGTCCTCCGCTTGCGGATATGTAAATGACATATCGATCTGTGTGAGGTTTTGCGGTGGGTCCTGCAGAATAAATGTACGGTATGGATTATTTGAAACATGGAGTGGTTGAAGAGTAAGTGTTACCACAGTAAACGTAACAAGTGAAAGCAGTGATAAAAAAAACAACTCAGAACTGCCCATGAGTTTTTGAATTAGCTTGTCTGGTTGCTGCGTTCACCAGAACTGTGTACGCTGCCCACCATGTACAAAGCAGCAATGAGGAATCAGAGAGCAATGCTAGTCCACAAACATATCTAAAACTGAACTTTACATAGAGACAAATTATTCATTAAAACATTGAAATCAAATATGTTGAAATAGAAAACAATGTTCTCCAACCTAAGTTCATAAGAGAACCAAAATATTACAGTCAAACCCAAATTAAAAATATATTCGTTCCAATTGTGAGTACAATATGTCGTGTCTGCAGTTGTAGGAGGTGGATTCGAGGTATATCTTTTGTACTAAAAACAGAGAGGCAATTGCATGGGTTGAATTTAGACACTGTTATTTACAGATAGCCAAGCTGACAAAGGCAAATACGAAACTTTTCTGTTCTATTTACAATTATTCGCCTATTTGAGTACTGTCCTTGGTTCATTGACTAGTCGCTCCTAATAACTGACGATCGTGGCACAAGCGTCGATAGTAGTGTCCCAAGGTTCGTCGTGTCTTCTGGTGGATTTCTGAGAGCATTGGTTTATAAAAAGGCGCACCAGGATACAATTTGCTTCGGTGAGAAAGTGGTCATTAGCGGCGGCTGCTGTCTGCACACGTAGTGCGCCACCCGTCCATCTTTCTGCAAGTGACGGAGCTTCCCAGGCGAATAGAACGCCCGCTGGCGGCCTTGGAGCTACGCAGCGTTCTGTGTAGTCAGCGTAAACGCTACCGATCGCTCACAATAGTCAGACAAAACGTTACATTTTTTTAATAAAAAAAATTGTACGTATTGTTCTACTCTTCACATAAAAAATATGAACGTCTGTGGGGTGTCCCAGAAACGATGAGACAAACTTCAAGGTGTTGTAGAGGGCCGTCGAAGGTATAAGCGCCGGCGCCCATTTCAGAAACGTCATCCAACGTCGCTAACTTTCGGTTCAGTGTACTTGATTTTTCTGAAAAGGTCGTAACAATTAGACATGTGTGGCGAAACTGTGTCAGCGTCTGGGAGAAGAGGTGGTGCAGTCAACCAGTAAAATGGGTTCCTGTCTTCGATTTCTTCCTCAAGACACCTCTACAGGCAATCGAATTTTGTTGCAACATTACCAGGACACCCTGTGTAGCGGAAATAAAAAAGATTTTATATTTTTATGTGAAGAGTAGAACAATACGTACAATTTTGAGGTAAGCAGATGCGGATTCGTCCAACTGGACACGACACTGCCAGACCACCACTCCTAAGTCATCCGTTTATACACTACGTGATCAAAAATATTTGGACACCCCCAAAAACATACGTTTTTCATATTAAGTGCATAGTACTGTCACCTACTGCCAGGTACTCCGTATCAGCGACCTCAGTAGCCATTAGACATCGTGAGAGAGCAGAATGGGAGGCTCCGCGGAACTCACGGACTTCGATCGTGGCAGGTGATGGGTGTCACTTGTGTCATACGTTTGTACGCGAGATTTCCACATTCCTAAACATCCCTAGATCCCTAGGTCCACTGTTTCCGATGTGATAGTGGAAACGTGAAGAGACACGTACAGCATAAAAGCGTATAAGCGGACCTCGTCTGTTGACTGACAGAGACCGCCGACAGTAGAAGAGGGTCGTAATGTGTGATAGGCAGATATCAATCCATCACAGAGGAAGTCGAAACGGTGTCAGGATCCACTGCAAGTACTATGACAGTTAGGCGGGAGGTGAGAAAACTGTGATTTTATAATCGAGCAGCTGCTCGTAACCCACACATCACGCCGGTAACTGCCAAATGACGCCTCGCTTGGTGAAGGAGCGTAAAGATTGGACGATTAAAGAGTGGAAAAACGTTGTGTGGAGTGACGAATTACGGTACACTTTGTGGCGATCCGATGGCAGCGTGTGGGTATGGCGAATGCCCAGTGAACGTCATCTGCCAGCGTGTGTAGTGCCAACAGCAAAATTCGGAGGCGGTGGTGTTATGGTGTGGTCGTGTTTTTCATGGAGAGGGCACGCACTCCTTGTTGTTTTGCGTGGCACTATCACAGCACAGGCCTACATTGATGTTATAAGCACCTTCTTGCTTCCCACTGTTGAAGAGCAATTCGGGGATGGCGATTGCATCTTTCAACACGATCGAGCACCTGTTCACTATGCACGGCCTGTTGCGGAGTGATTACACTACAGTAACATCCCTGTAATGGACTGGCCTACAAAGAGTCCAGACCTGAATCCTATAGAACACCTTTGGGATGTTTTGGAACGCCGACTTCGTGCCAGGTCTCACCGACCGACATCCACAGCTCCCCTCAGTGCAGCACTCCGTGAAGAATGGGCTGCCATTCCCCAAGAAACCTTCCAGCACCTGATTGTAAGTGTGCTTGCGAGAGTGGAAGCTGTCGTCGAGGCTAAGGGTGGGCCAACACTATATTGAATTCCAGCATTACCGAAGGAGGGCGTCAAGAACTTGTAAGTCATTTACAGCCAGGTGTCCGGATACTTTTGATAACATAGTGTACTATCTTCAGGCCGGCTGTCTGTGCGCTGTTCGCTCATTCCAGAATATTCGTCACTCACCAAAAGACCAACTGGTGGTGCTACATTTGCAGATAGAGGTTGCCATTAATGGCCACCCCAACTGTGAATCTAATAGTATTTTTCTGCAACTCCTGTAAGTCGACGCACGCCGAGATATGGTCAGAAGACACGACGAACGTCGAAAGGCTATCATCAACGCCTGCACCACACTCATCACTTACTAGAAGCTAATAGTCAGTGAACTGAAGACGGTATTAGTCAGATGAACAACTGCAAATGTAGCAGAGAAAGTTAAGTACATCAGTTATTCGCTTTTGCCAGCATGGTTGCATGTAATTGCTGTAAATAAAAGAGTGTGAATTTTAGCCTTGTAGCTTTATTTCTTTTATATTTCTAGTAGAAAGGACTACCTCGTATCCATCTCCTGTAATCGCAGACGAAACAGATATCACTGGCGGCAAGGATGGGATTGGCAGATATCTGGAGGCGATTGAATTAATCCAAGCAGGCTTAAGGAGACATGAGTCGTATGCTATTTTTTATTTTTTTTAATTTTTTGTATTTTATTTTATTTTATTTTATTTTTTTTTTTTTAGAAACCTGTTGGCAGAAAGCAATCTCAGTAACTGCTAATTTTCTTTCAGAAGGCATAATAAGCGTTTAATTATTCTTTTCCTTTCAGGCTGGAGCATCACACAAAATGCAGCTCGAGCAGCACTTCTTTACACGCAACATTTACATTGAATCTCGTCATTCATTTTTCTTGCCGTGATTTGGAGTAGAAACCTTTGGACTCTGTAGAAAATTGTTTTCTGAAATAGAGGCGCATACTTTGTCCCATGCTGAGCTAGTCAATAAATTAGACGAATATGTGGCTGCGACTCTCTACAATTTTTTCTGAACATGTACACAACAGTCCTATAAAGAATGTATAGCAGAATTTAAAGGAATGAATAGAAACTGAAAATTTAATTATATTTATGGAATATCATTTCGATAGGAAATGCCTCTCAGTGCCATTGTCCAAAATATAGCAGACAATGGAGTGAGAGCAGAAATCTTAGAGCACCGCATTCCCTGTATGAGTAACGTACTACAAGGGACTGAAGCTCAGGAGGTAAGAGACACCGCGGAGCTGGGTTTCCATGCACTCGTAGTTGCCGTTGTGAACGCTAAGATCATAACTGCAGAAAGAAACGTTTTCAAAATTTTCAAAAGTTCAATTCGATATGCGCATCGTTTACTGCAGATACGGGTTACACTGTTAGTGAGGATATAAACTTCACATTAGATTCTTCGCAGAAGAAAGAAAAATTTAGTTTTGTTCTCATGAAAATAGAAGACTTTACAGATTACAGTACTTGGTGACCAAAATTCTACAAAAAGTCTTGGCTCATTAACGATTATTATGGTAAAGGTATTCCAAATGAGTAAAGGATACACCACAGCTAGCTCAACGTAAGATAGACATAAATGGCCTGCGAGATAATAGCTTTTATACAACGGATTCTCAGGTAAATTTAGACCTTCCCACGGAGCCTGCCTACAAATCAAAACTACCCAAAAATATCTTAAAAACGGCTGATACCAAAAGAAATAAATTTTCATTCTGGAAGAGAGGATGCAATTCTAGAATGGAATTTTGGCATATTGACAAAAAAGATAGATGAAACTGAAGAGACTGTTTTAAATCCATGAACTTTTTTCCAAGTAATAATGTTTAAAATGTACAATTTTAAAAATGGCTTTGAGACAGCAACCATACAAGAATATGATATGTATAACACAGCCAACAGTTGCAGAAGATTTTACTTTAACCTGGTTTCGACACCGATGTGGGTGTTTTCATCACAAGGTTGCAAAACCATTAACATAGAGTAAATACAAGGATAGATGGTTATTATATCGTACAGATTTATGACGAGATTATACTCACATATAGTAACAGATGAATAGATTTAAGAGCAAAATATTTTCGTCATATAAAATACTTTATAAGAAGATAATATTTAAACCACATAAAATTACGGGTGTTGGAACTGACATCAAGTTGATACTTGTCAGTAAAATTGTAGCTACATGGCGTACCGCACTATACCCCGCTAAGGGCTCTAAGAGAAAACAGTTACTAGAAGGGGCATCTCACTAAGAGGCTTACAGTCCGAAGTTGCCACAACGTGGACACGAAACATGTCACGCCATCTATTAACAATCGAAGACATCAGCTGCTTAACTTACAAAATATGTTAAATAGCATATAAGTGTTCATCTCACAAGTCAGTAGCCAGTATTATGCAAATTGAAATTATGCAAAATAATGCAACAGAAATTATTCTATGCAGTCTGTACGAAAAGGATTGCAATGCAATAAATAAAAAAGAGAGAGGAAGACGATATTTTAGTGTCTATTCTGAGGTAAAAGAGGAGTTGCTCCCAGGCGTTTCTTAGTAAAGGCTTTATCAAGCTGAACAAATTTTTATTACGTAACAGCAACTGTTCATTCATTAAGAGAAATGTGTTTGAAAATTTCAAATTTTTCAAGGATATGAGGTCCGAAGCCTTTCTTCTCTGTGCGTAAGATATTGACGTCATGAACTCGTTTAGGCTTATGGCCTGTAATTAATAAATGTAATTAATAAATGATCATCAAAGGACAAGTTACTATACTTGCACTTTTTTTTCTAAGAAATGTTATTTATATCTAACAGCAATTGCTCGTTCTAATTGTCCTATATAATAGGCTGGACATGTGTCAGAGCGAATGTTTTAGTTACCTGAGTTTTGCAAAGGAGAATGTAGCGGTTTCAAATCATGAATAAGATTACTTTTTAATCAATTATTAGTACAAAATGTTACTTAACAGTCATATTTGTTTTGGAGAAGTCGATGAATGTTCCTAAGATACAGGTCTTAAAATCGGTATAGAACACTTTTTTTCTTTTCATTACTTTCGTTTTTAGGAGAAATGCCAAGAGTTGTGATTCTGTTATTGATTTTAAAATATAATCCGCTATGATTGGTTTGTATGCATTATTGACTGCAGTATTTTTATTCGAATTAATCTCAGCATCGAGGTTTTCATCAGATAGAGCAGAAGAAACAGCTGTATGAATGGAATAACGGAAAAAGGCTTTTTTGTGAAAGTGAGGATGTGTTGAACAGGACGGCATTATTTGATCAGTGCTGGTTTTTTTACGAAAAATATGGAAAGAAATTTTGTTATCGACTATTTTTAATGTTGGATCCAAATAATTTAATTGGCGGAATTCGTTTTCGAGCTCACGTGTGAAAAGTCGTTAAAGATTCTGAAGAGGCGATCAGTGGCATTACCAGACTTCTGTAAATAATGAAAATGTCGTCTACATATATGGAGTGTGGAAGAAAACCTAGAGTGGCGACATGTAGATTAGATTAGATTAGATTAGATTAATACTAGTTCCATGGATCATGAATACGATATTTCGTAATGATGTGGAACGAGTCGAATTTTCCAATACATGACATAATTAGGTTAATTTAACAACATACTTAAGTTAATATAATGAAAATGTCTGGAGGACATTGCAGAGTACGCCATGAAAACACGCGCTGCAATATAGTACAGCAGTAAGCGTTGCTTTCTCTGTCAGACAGAATGCTGACATCGTCATAAAAGGGACACGCTCAAAAAGTGTGTTTACAGAAGAACCGTAAAGTTAATTCATTTCTCCGTAGGCCTCATATAAAGAAAATGGAAATAATACGATTTCACGAAGCGAATTCAAAAGCACTGCTCCGAACGCAACCTTATGCAAACGGAACAGAAATCGCACGAAGCACAACAGTGAAAGTGCGAAGCAAACCTTCACTGGTGAAATGTCACATCATATTTAGAATGGACGCATTCGAATAGTTTAGTCTGAAAATTCAAGATCATGTACATGCAGTCAGAACTCAGATTTGACACGAGAGCATTACACAAGTATGTGTTTCATGTCACGCTGAGTTATGCGAAGGATTTAAAAGTACATTTTATACTTGAAGATAATGCCAAATCTAAATTTTACAGAGCAATGGGCATGCCAATGGGCATTTCATCTGGTAATCACCAGGAAAGCAAAAGGAAAAATTAGAAGCTGTGTAGATTTAAAAGCCGTTGTCAATCCTGAAACAGTGACAGATTCATTCCCAACCACTTACCGAGGAATTAGACAGGCTGGCAGGAGGATGATTTTTCTCGAAAATAGGTTTAGCAGACACTTACCTGAAACTTCCTCTTGACAACGAAGCAAAGGAATTCATAGTAAGTAATACTCATGGAGGTTTGTATCGGTATCAGCATGTTCTGTTGGGGAACGCCTCAACTCCTACATATCGCTGACGCTCAGGGCGCACGTCCCACTACCAAACGTTTAGGGACCATTCGAAAGTTACCATCCCCTAACAATGTTCAGGAATTATAAGCAGTATTGAAATGATTAATTATTTTGTAAGTTTTATCCTGAGTGTAGCTGAAATTACGGCACCACTGCATCGCCTCACGCATAAAACTTCCTTTCAAATGGACTCAAGAATGCGAACATTCATTTCAGAAATTGAAGGACGCTCTGTTTAGGCACACTTGTCTTATACACTTAGATCCGAGCAAACCAGTAGTACTGGCAATAGATACATCTTCACACCGAGCGCCCCATGGCATTTGTGTCGAAAATTTGGAACAACACTCAATAAAATTGCAGTCAGAATAAAAGCGTTGGCAATCATTTATGGGGTTACAAAGTTTCATCATTATCTGCACGACAGAAGATGGTTTCCTGTCAGTGATCACAAAGAATTAACTGCATTTTTCATCCAGCAAAAGATGTACTAGAGCGAATGGTTCAAAAGCTACAACACTGTCCGTAATTCGTTCTAATTATCAGTATAATGTTATTCAGTGCCCAACTTCAATGGACCCAAATGCAGATTCTCTGTGTCACTTACTATTCGGCAATGATCTGTAACCTGATGCATCAGAATAATCTTATCTCCAAACATCAGTCTCAATTAAAAGCTCTAGGATCTTTTCGTACTAATCATCAGCGGATCGGTCAAGCAGTAGAAAACAATTTATTGTTCACTCCTTTTGCTCAAAAATTACGTTCGTATGACTTGTCTCTTAATAAGAATTCAATCTCAGATTCATTGGTTAGACGATACTATGCGCAACGTAAAAGTTTTTCGATCAAACATGTTACACATGGCAAATGAACAAGGAGTCCTGATTTTTGCAGCATTACAGCATTAAAGGTTCAAATGGCTCTTATCAATATGGTACGTAACATCTGAGGTCGTGAGTCCCCTAGACTTAGAACTGCTTAAACCTAACTAACCCAAGGACACCACACACATCCATGCCCGAGGCAGGATTCGAGCCTGCGACCGTAGCAGCAGCGCGGTTCCGGACTGAAGGGCCTAGAACCGCTCTGCCACAGCGGCCGACATTACGACATAAGAAATGTAGGAGACGAGGTACTGGCAGAAGTAAAGCTGTGAGGACGGGGCTTGAGTCGTGCTTGGGTAGCTCTGTCGGTGCACTTGCCCGCGAAAGGCAAAGCTCCCGAGTTCGAGTCTCGGTCCGGCACACAGTTTTAATCTGCCAGGAAGTTTCATATCAGCGCACACTCCGCTGTAGAGTGAAAATTTCATTCTATTACGACATAATCTTTTACGTCTTTTACATAGGAGATACTGGGATATGGTCAAAACAAAGCAGCAGCAGGGCCAACATTGTATCTAGCAAGGAATTAACAGACAAACTGATCTGATAACTTTGCAAAGTCACGCATTTTTCGGAAAACCAGGCAGCGCGGCGCTAAGAAGTTTTCAATTGGGCAACGACGAGAAGATCCTTGGCAGTACAGTCATATAGACTTTTCTGGTCCCTTTAGGAACACATGATGGCTAATCATAGTCAACGCTTTCAGCATAAATCCTTTTGCAATTCCCGTAAATTCTACAAGCAGCATTGGCACTGTCAGAGCACTCACTTACTCTTTCTGTCTCGAAGGATTATCTCAAGTCATCGTTTCAGACAATGGTCCTCAAGCTATTGCCACTGGAATGTCAGACAATCTGCCAACAAAACGGGATTTAGTGTGTTAGAATGACTTCGTTCTCTCCTCAGTCGAATGGCGAAGCTGCCAATGGAGCATCCGTCTCCATTGTCAGTGACATCTTTCATAGATATCGAGTGATCATCACCATCAACGTCATCCTCATCAGCGCGAATGCAGCCGTCTCCTGTGGTTGTGGATGGGCGTTCTGACTGCATGTACATGATCTTGAATTTTCAGACTAAACTATTCGAATGCGTCCATTCTAAATATGATGTGACATTTCACCAGTGAAGGTTTGCTTCGCACTTTCACTGTTGTGCTTCGTGCGATTTCTGTTCCGTTTGCATAAGGTTGCGTTCGGAGCAGTGCTTTTGAATTCGCTTCGTAAAATCGTATTATTTCCATTTTCTTTATATGAGGCCTACGGAGAAATGAATTAACTTTACGGTTCTTCTGTAAACACACTTTTTGAGCGTGTCCCTTTTATGACGATGTCAGCATTCTGTCTGACAGAGAAAGCAACGCTTACTGCTGTACTATATTGCAGCGCGTGTTTTCATGGCGTACTCTGCAATGTCCTCCAGACATGTCGCCACTCTAGGTTTTCTTCCACACTCCATATATGTAGACGACATTTTCATTATTTACAGAAGTCTGGTAATGCCACTGATCGCCCCTTCAGAATCTTTAACGACTTTTCACACGTGAGCTCGAAAACGAATTCCGCTAAAGACCACGTCCACTACTGAAATCATTGTATTTACTATTCCCCGTGATAATCCGTTGCACGCAGAGATCAAATCAGAAGACAGAGATCAAATCAGAAGACACAAAGAACCTTGGAAGACTGCCTGTTACGCCTGTGCCACAATCTTCGATTACTAGATGCAACTATTCAGTGAACCAAGGACAGTATTCAGTTAGTTGTAAAAGCAACAGAGGAAGTTAAGTACATCAGTTATTTGCCTTTGATAGTGTAGCACGTGTAAATAAAAGTGTGTGGATTTTACCCACGCAGCTATACGTGTTTGTAGTAAGAAGGTGTACCTCGTACCCACCTCCCACTGCTACCGACACACCAGCAGATTTAGACTATCAGACGTGAACAGCAAACGACACGAGAGAAGAGATGGCAGAGGCAGAGAAAGTGTGGGATCCTTCCCAAATACGTTTGACGGACGACGCCGAAAAATTTCAAAGAAGGACAGCTCGTTTTGTATTATCGAGAAATAGGGTAGAGAGTGTCATGGATATGACAAGCGAGTTGTGAAGGCAGTCATTAAAAAAAAGGCGTTTTTCGATGCGGCGAGACATTTTCACGAGATTTTAATTTCCAACTTTCTCATTCGAATGCGAAAGTATTGTACTGGCGCAACCGACACAGAAATAAATGATCATCATAACAAAACCAGGCAAAATCAGAAATAGTAAGGAAAGACAAGTGTCCATTTCTTCCAGCGCTGTTAGAGTGTAGGACAGTAGAGAAATAATCTAAGGTGCTTCGAAGAACTCTCTGCCAGGCACTTAAGTGTTAATTTCAGAGTAGTCATGCAGATGTAGATGTAAATAATAAAGGAAGAGGAAAAACAGAAAACAAAATATGACCATATATCGGATATATATCGGAAAAGATTAGCTACATATTTCGTAAAAGAAGAGTAAAATCTGAGTTTCGTTCTGAAAATACAATTCAGTCCAGTAAAAGCCATAAATCTAACCCTATGGCAGAGAAAGACAGATGAATGGATCTCATGAAAGAGCTAGAATTTTTTCCTATTATACTAAGGAACCAAGTTCTATTTTGAATGAACAACTCGAAATGAAAAACAAAAAGTACATTGTAAATTTTCGTTATATTTTACTACGTAGTTGATACTAGTCAAAAGGGCCACTTGATTTGATAGTGAATCTGCGTTATTTACAGGTTAAAGATGTTTGACGCTAGCAGTTACTTATGATTCTTTGCTGTTTTATTTTTATTCCTTGGATAGTTGTCCGTAATTGACACTTCATGTATCTACCTCTGTATGACTACATGTTATTCATAGCGATTAAGTTTTTGATATTACCTTATAATGTAACTTCTGTTGTTAACACGAATCTGGAAATATTGCTTGTATTTTTATTACAGTATTCAAACATCCTTTTCATCTGTAATTTTCCTGCTTACGTCACTTGTATACAGCAGTTGCTGGGTAGCGGTCTTTGGCTAAAACCGGTAGCACAATAAAGAACAACATAAACAGAAACTTACGTTATACGATGTAATTCCTACAATATCACACACAGCAGCTAAGGGTGCTGCTTTACGTTAACTCAGTATGGACCCTAATATTGCTCTCTTAACCAAAGACAAGGGCGATGCTACGCTTGTGTTGGAAAAGCGGGGTTATATACTCAAATGAAGTGTTAACTATATGATCCATCGTATCGCAGACTCTCTACTAACACAACAGATAGGGTCCGGAGAACGACTAAAAACCTCCTGAAGAAAAGTTCCTCGTCGCAAGAGACTACCAAGGATCTTAAGTCTTATTGTGCTGCCCCCCCCCCCCCCCCCCACCCTAGATTATATGGATTTGTGAACATCCACAAAAGAGGGGTTCCGCTTAGGACTGTTGTCAGCTCTGCCCAACGCCACTTCAGTCTCGCTATGTGCTCGACAAAGTCATTGACCCTCATTCTTCTCCATATCTCTTCGTTCCTGATCCTGTCTCTCAAACTCACTCCAAGCGCTGGTCTCTCTATTGCCCTTCTACAGACCGGGAGCCGATGTGCTTTGCTTGTTGTCTCACTGTTTCGAGCCCATGTGTTGTTACAAGCAGAACGCATAATGTCATAAACCTTCCATTTTACACATATAGGATAGTAGGTTTACGAAGAATGTAATAAAGCTTCCCACATGCTACCCAGTTGAGGCTAACTCGCCGAGTAATCTCTGCTGTCTGGTTGTCTTTCCTAAGTTGGATTTACTATACCAAGAGCATGATTTTCGATGGAGACCATGATGCTGACAGGGTTCATGACTCTGGTCTTTTGAAGGTTAATTTTAAGACCTATAACTTCGGAAGTTTCTTTGAATTCTCGAATCATTGTTTTCAGTTTGTTTGTAGTGCTGCAAAACCAACAGGGTTGAGACGTCTTCCACCTATGTTGATATCTTTCTGTCCCCATGATAGATACCTGAAAATATCCTCAAGTGCCAAGGTGAATAATTTAAGTGAGATTGTGTCTCCTTGTGGGGCGGCTCTTCTCACGGGAACCTTTCCAGTGATCCAGTCTTCCTTTATTTTCATATGTAGAGTGATATTCTCGTAAATGTAGCGGTTTGAGTTTTTATGTCTGTAGTCGGCGCGGGCTCTGTTCATCGTCCTCAACACTGTCCAGGTTTCGATCGTACCGAACGCCTTCTGGCAGTCTATGAAGGCCATGTGAAGTAGGGTGTTATACTACGTACATTTCTCTATCAGTGGGTAGGCTAGTTGAATATGGTCAGTTGTACTGAATTCCTGAATTCCTCCTGTTCGTAGATCAAAGACTAACACACCTTTAATTTTCGACGTTCGTATTGTCTCCGGTTTTGAGAAATTTTCCATGATTCTTCAGTTTTCCCTTTATTGAAATATTTATTTCATAGAAGTGTTCAGGTGTCACACCTACAATTTTAAGCACCTCGCTCTTAACTTGATCTTCTCCTAATGCCTTACAAATTCTTGAGTTGCTTTATATCTGTTTGCATTTCGTTTTTATTGGTAGTTTCCAATTCTTCCGATTCCATATTCATAACAGATCTTTATCATTCATCATGTGGGCTTTGATTGTCACTGATTGACTGTATGACTAGATCTTTACGATAAAAATCCTTGATAGTTTCCATAGTTTTGTCTATTTCAGTAATAACTTCTCCTTGATCATTCCCAATTTTGTGGTTGATCAGTTTGCCTTTTGATGACTAGAATGAACGATTCTCATGTTACAATGTTTATTATACATTTTTAAAAAAGTAAATAAATTAGTGCTCTTGCTGAACTAGAGGCAAATAATGGTGAATGAGCACCAAATTCTCTGTATTGAGAGGTAATAACCGACTTCGTTCATCCTCGTAAACAAGGCCAGCTTCAGACAAAAGTCTTTGACTATATATGAACATTCAGCTCGAGCAAACTTTGTCGAATTCGGGTACTGTGGTGCATTAGCTGCGATCGATTCAAACTGTCTTCAAATAATAGTCAATTTCGCTTACAGTCGCCTTTGTTTTTTAATCGTCAAGCTGGCTATTATTATTTTCACTTTCCACGTATCGTGATCTTTGCGAGTCACAGCTATCTAGTGGCGTCACCGCGTAAGGTACTTTTATTGTGAATTTGTGGCCACAGATGCCATCCAGCTCAGGCCAACACACCGAGTAATCTCTGCTGTCTGATTGTCTTTCCCAAGCTGGATTTCATGTCCCAGATAAATGTACCCATGTACTACATTCACATCATAATTTCCGATGGAGGCCATCAGGCTTCGAGCGCCGGCTTGTGGATGATAAATTTGTGCAACGTCGGGCCGACATTGGCACAAGAGCTGCCGAAACAGCGTGTACAGTAGGACTGAAAGTAACTCTTGCTGCTTGTCGCCGTCAAAACCAGCCCGCTGGCGCTAACCTAATGTGTATCAGTATGTGACTTGAAAAGGCGCATTCCCGAAACATATGCACACTGCCGATAATAAATAAGGGGCAGTCTTTAAGGGGACCACACCGTCGTTCAGGTCGAAAAAAATCGATTTTCGGAGTTCATCATATTTCGATAGATTAAAGTTTTATTTAAGTACTCTGAAAAGGATTTTGCTGAGAATTTTTTTTCAAGCATTTAAAGAGCATTTTCCTACCACGTGTGTTTATGTGCCACGCCCACTTTTCTGTCACCCACTTTTATGCACATATTTTAGATGTTTATATCCCCTACATTGCACGTTAGGGATGTTTTCTTTTACTCCCGAGTGTGTTGGCTATCCTTGTAATGCAACGGTCGGTATTCGTTTGTTTCTGCTTTTTGTAAACAACAAACTTTCAAACAGGCGGTTAGTTTTGTTCAAGTGTGATGGCGAGTAGTTGTTATACTTACGTTTGCAGTGCTTGTTTATGTGTGTCTTGTTGTGTTTATTGAATATGACGAAACGTAAAGGCATTTTCAAGAAACGACAATTTAGAGGAAACAAGTTCAGAAAGCTTTATGTACAAGAGGTTATGTCACCTGGCAACGATGTTTATAATCGTAATTCTTCAACAAGTGCATCATCAAGGAAGCTCTCACCATTTCAAGAGAGTTACAACGAATTTACTGTAAGTGACATGGGTCCAGTAACATTATTATAAATTTGAGAATATTATCAGATGTAATTTCTAAATTTTTACAATGTAGAAAGTGTGGTGAGTCACAGAGTGTGAAAATTTGTGAGAGTGCCAGTGGGAGAAAAGGCCTAGCAATTGCTTTGGATTTAATTTGCACTAAATGCTCAGCTGTGATTTCATTTATGAGTTCTTCAAAATCAGATGCAAGTGGCCCTTATGAAATCAATACTAGATTAGTTTATGGCTTACGATCCACTGGCAAGGTCATGGCTGCAGGAAGAACATTTCGTTCAGTGATGACGTTACATCAACTACCAAATAAATTTGAAAAACTGAAAGCTGTATGCGAGATCAATGAGGAAAGCATGAAACTGGCTGCTAGG
The DNA here is from genome assembly GCF_023898315.1 of Schistocerca nitens. Lineage (NCBI taxonomy): Eukaryota > Metazoa > Arthropoda > Insecta > Orthoptera > Acrididae > Schistocerca > Schistocerca nitens. The sequence goes on from NW_026045909.1 coordinate 6,704,877, forward strand.
GAAGCAGTGGAAGAAAATGATGGATGTTCGGATATTGCAGTTGCACTTGATGGAAGTTGGCAGAAAAGATGACATACTTCTCTGAACGGAGTAGTGACTGTAACGAGTGTAGACACAGGTAACGGGTTAGATGTGGAGATAATGTCGAAATATCGCTAATGTGGCTAATTTTAGAGGAACAAGTGGAGGTATGGAAGTTCATGGAGTACAACAAATATTTCATCGCTCCGTAGAAACAAGAGGCGTACGGTACACCAAATATTTGGGCGATGCTGACAGCAAGGCATACAACAATGTGGTGAACTCTAAGCCATATGGAGATGCCATTATTAGCAAAATTGAATGTGTAGGCCATGTTCAAAAACGTTTGGGAACAAGGCTGAGAAAACTAACTAAGAGGAAAAAAATTAGAAGATGGGAAACAGTTGACCGGACAGGGTCGGTCAACTAAAACTGAAATAGAAAACTTGCAGGTATACTATGGGCAGGCAATTAGGAGAAATAAAGAAAATCTGGAGGCAATGAAGAGAGGTGTTTGGGCCGTATTCTTCCATTAGTCCTCTACTGATGATAAGCCATTTCATGGATTGTGTCCATCAGGAGAAAATTCGTGGGTCAAATACAATAGGGCTCGGGCAAATGGAGAATCTTATTCTCACCAGCATTCTCTTCCTGCTGCTGTTATTACAGCAATTAAAGCTGTTTTCAGAGACTTGGCTCATCCTGACCTTCTAAGGAAATGTCTGCATGGGCAGATACAGAACCCAAATGAATGTTCCAACGGCATAATTTGGAACCGCCTTCCTAAAACAGTATTTGTAGGCATGCATACAATGAAACTAGGAGTTCGTGATGCTGTTATTACATTCAGTTGTGGTAATATTGGAAAGTGTTGGGTACTGAAAAAGCTGGGAATTAATCCTGGTGAAAGTGTGATCACTGGGCTGCAACATTGCGATAAAATGAGGATAGTCGATGCAGACAGGTCTGCATCTAATATGGCCAAGAAAGCAAGACAAACTTCCAGGAAGGTGAAAAAGAAGCTGGAAGACCTGCTAGAGACCAAAGAAGGGCCATCATATGCAGCAGGACAGTTTTAATTAACTGTAAGTAACAAATTTCAAAAGTTTTTTCTTTAAAGTCAATTTCCTGCAAACTAAAATGTTCAGTACATATGCCCCATTATATCAGAAACTCTCATAGATAAATGAATGAAATTTTCAGAGACTCTGCATAACATAAAAAGCCAACTCTGGTACTACAGTCATTAATATTACCCCATTAGGAAGTTCACAAAAATATTTTCTGCAGAAAAAACTTAATATTTTTTGTTAATAAATTTAAAAAAGTATTTCTTAAAAACTATAAAATGGACAAAGTAGATTTTTAGTACAGTTGAGTCTATTAGCATCATGTAACATACAGTAAAAATATTAAGGTCCTGCATCAAATAGTTTTTTTCAGAAATGAGTCAAATACTTGCCTAAATTAACATGGGTTAGATAGGCAGGGTGTGGTCCCCTTAATGTCACAGCGCTCTTGGACGACGCTGATGTGCTACGTTGGTGGCCACATGAAGCTTACGACGGAGGACCACAGATCCAGCCACGGTTCGAACCTCTGGTTTCGAAAGGGACTCGAAGCTAGCCAGCAGCGGGCCTGGCCAGGCCTTTCAGCAGCACGGTCGACTCCTGCCCGGCGGCAGGAGGGTCGCATCCCGGCTGAAGCAGAGGACATCCACCCACCACGGCCTTCCGCCGTCGCGGGAGTACCGCCCGTCACCCGAGGCCGGCGCAAGGCCGTCATCGAATAGTTCGCTACTGGGGTTGCCTGCCTCTCCGTGCCTGTCCCGGTTCAGCCGCGGGCAACGGGGCTGTGCCCTCAACGAAGCAGAACAACCAAACAGCCGAGTGAGCTGAGTTCGACTCGAGCCGAATTCGACATGAGCAGAATTCGTGATGGGTAGGACGACGGACACCTGTACCGCCTGAGCCAAAGGAAAATGAAATGTTTACAGATTGCCGCAGTGTCTCTCTGCAGCCGTGAGCTGCACTATGCCCTGCCCCACAGCATCCACATCAGCATCCCCGTACCGCTGGCGACTTCAGCTGTTTCACTCTCGTCTCTTCTACTTTTTTCAGCAGACACTGAAGGAGAACCGCTGCTTGTCGAAGATTCTTCGCAAAATTCTAATAGGAACTTCTGTCGAGCACTTTCAACTTCAACAACTCCAAAGAGACCGTCTTCAATATTGGGTCTAGAAAGGTTACAGTCAAATTATTTCGATCTTCATTTAAGGAGCTGAAACTATTTTCTAATTCAGCTTCCAACGAGTCTCTCATATCTAGTAAGTCAGGGTTTCTTTGCGATGTCTCATCCTTATCTAAAAAGTTAAGTAATGCCGTAACGTGTGGTATTAGATTGGATACGCACGAGACACCAGAATTTATTTTTATAACTTCTTTAAGGGGCTTCAAAAGCTAAATGCAGTGTTTCAGCAAACACAACTGAAGAGACATCAAACCAGTAAGAGCACAGTTATCAGCCACGTACGGTGACACTATGACCCGTTTTTGATCCAACGGGTCCTCTGCCACTTAAAAGATGGAGCTACCATTTCACCTATAGCTTAAAGTGTGAGCACTTCTAGTATCAAGATTTTATCAGTAAATTGACGAAGCATTGGCAATCGCTCTCCAGGAAAGCTGTCGTGCTCGGAGTATACTCGGAACAGAGAGATGAAAAAAAAACGGAAGCAAAAAGCTCCAAAATATCTGACGAGGCATGGCACGTACACACATCAAAAAAAGTTTTGCATCCCCTCTGTTCCGAGAGTTCCGGAACCTGTACAAGAAAATGGAATAGAGATCAACATAAACATCATTTACGCCCTTTTTATTGCTCATGAAAGCCACACATTCCATGTTGTACCACAATACAGCGAAACCTTTAGAAGTGGTGATACACATTGCTGTATACACCGGTACCTCTAATATCCAGTAGCACGTCCTCTTGCGTTGCTGCATGCCTGTATTCGTCGTGGCTTACTATCTGTTGGTCCAGATTGTCCGTAGATCCCTCAGAGTGGTTGGTGGGTCACGTCATCCATAAACTTCCCTTTTCAATCTATTCCAGGCATATTCGATAAGGTTGAGGTTTGGAGAACATGCTGGCCACTCTAGTCGAGCGATGTCGTTATCCTGAAGGAAATCATACACAAGACGTGCACGATAGTGGCGCGAATTGTCTTCCATGAAGACGAATGCCTCGCCAATATCCTGCTGATATGGTTGCACTATCGGTTGGAGGATGGCATTCACGTATCGCACAGCCGTTACGGTGCCTTCCATGGCAATCGAGACTGACTGCGAAGTTATTTGGACTGGAATAACCGGCCACCTTAATCATCGGATGCTCGTACCGGCCACCCGATTCCACCGTAACATTTGTAGAAAGATTCAAAGGAAATCTACGCTCAGTAGCGCGAAAACCGCCGATCATGCAATATTAGTTTGTTGAGACTTTAACCTATCGAGTATAGGTTGGGATGTCTATGAATTCATTGAAGATGATGCGGACACAGTCTCGTGAAGTAATTCTGAACACGTTTTCCGAACATTGAATTGAGCATCTAGTTCGACAACCCACAGTGCAATTGTTTGAGATCTTGTAGTTACAAACAGATCTGACCTTATCGGCAGTGTCATTATATAGAAGAGGGCAACCCACAGTGCAAATATTTGCGACCTTGTAGTTACAAACAGATTGGATCGTATCGACAGCGTCGTTATCTAGAGAAGGAATAAGCATTATGTTATCATACCGACAATGGTTGCTAAAGTTAATAAATCCATCAAGAGGGCTAGGAGGCTTTTTATTCTGGAAACGGTGTATAAGCAGTTGTCATCATACTACTTAGATAATGCAAGAACATGATTTAGTTCCAGTATGAAGGACGTAGTGGAATTATTGGAAAAATTAAACTGATTGTAAATCGCGCTGTGGAGAAATACACTAATCAGCCAAAACATTATGATCACCTTCTTAACAGCTTGTTTGTCAGTCTTTGGAACGAAATACATCACTGATTCTGCGTGCCAGGGATGCTACAGGTCGTTGTCAAGTTTGTGGAGGTATGTGGCATTAGATGTCTGAGCATAGGTCATGTAATTCGCGTAAATAACGGGCCGCTGATTTGCGTACGCGGTGACTGCACCCGATAACGACCCAGATGGACCCCATAGGATTTACATCAGGCGGATCTGGTCATCGAGACATCAACGTGAGTTCATTATAATGCTCCTGAAATCACTGTAACGCGGTTCTGACTCCGAGATAAGGACAATTATACTGCTGAAAGATGGCATCGCTGTTGGGGAAGACATCATGTATGAAGGGATGCAAGTCGTTCGCAGATGTCAGCGTGTCTTCAATTATCAACACAGGTCCCATGCAAGCACAGGAGAATGTCTCCCATAGCATAATACTGTTCCCATCAGACTGCGTCGGGGCGCAAAGCACCTCGATGACGGTGTTTGTGGTGACGACCTAGTCAAGCAAAAATGTTATTCACCTGAAGAGCCTACGCGTTTCCATTGATCGACCCTCGAATCCCGATGCTCCTGTGCCCACTGAAATAGTAACTGATGACGTCACTGGGTCACCAAGTGAACACGTAGGGATGTTCTGCTATGGTGCTCCATGTTCAACAAAGTACGATGGATGGTGTGGCTCTGAAACACTTGTGCGTGCATCAGCATCGTGCTTTTTCAGCAAGGATGCCACAGATTTCCATCTGTCCTACTTTACAGAGAAGACAATTCTCCGAACGCCACGTTCTGTGGAGAGTCATGGACGTCCAACGATTTAGCGCCTAGTTGTAGTCTTTCCGTAGATGTTCGCGACAGTAACACGTAGACATTCGACTTGCTTCGCCGTTTTCGAGATACTCCTTCACAGGCTCTGCATAATCATAACACAATTCTACTAAAAAAATGCCAAAGATATTCGAACGCCCTGAATCCGTATATAGCTTTATTTTTCCCGAATTGGCTCTAGTTCTGAAGATATTAATGTTTCTGGATTTTAATGAAGTATTCCCGTAAATGCTGATTTTCCGTCAACATCATTGGTCTTTTTTCCATTTAACTTTTTATATTCTTTAATATTTCACAATTAAACATTTTATTAAATTCTTTATAATTTATTTTTATTTTATCTGTCTCAGGATAATATGAATTCTTCAAGAAGAGAATGCATAAACAACCCCAATGTGTTCTGCTATATTTGCGATGAATACTGCCTATAGAAACAAAGACGAAACATCAGACCAGATGTGAGGAAGCGCAAATCAACAAATCGTAAGTAATTACATTTTTTACAAAAAAATGCGAAGTGAACTATTTGATAATCTATAACTAACAAAACTGTATCATTATAGAGCCCACTGATGATGCCTTAAAACAGTAGAAGGCGAAACGCGGATGGATTAAATAAAATAAGTAGCAGCAGGAAAAGGCAGTTTGATTTGCAAAACAAGAAATATCACAGACTTTGTAAAGAAGGCATATCTTGCATGTTTTGGGTTACAACTTGGAGACCAATACAGTGTTAGTAAAAATTGTGTACAGTGTATTCGACAGTGAAAAAGTGGACAAAGAGAATGTTTAAATTTCGGCTTATCAATGGTCTGGCAAGATTCAAAAAACCGCCACGATAATTGTTACTTTTGTCTTGTAGATGTCAAACATTTCAATCGCTACAAAAAACGTAAAGGAGAGTATCCAGATTTACAGTCAGCCAGTAGACCTGTGGCACGCAGTGAAGAAGCCACTATACCAGTTTTTACTAAACTACCTGAACCTGTAATATCAGAACCTGAAGAAACACAAGATTTGAAGTGCAAAAGCAGCATCAACAGTAGAAGTGAATATGAAGGACAAATTTCTGTACTTACATTGTTCGCTCTAGAGAAACTAAATGATGTTGTACGCGATCTTAATTTCTCAAAGAATGGAGCAGAACCTCTGGCATCTAGGCTAAATGAAAACAATTGTCTTGATCCAGCAGCCAAAATTTCAGTATATCATACAAAAGAAGCAGGTCTTCTCCAATACTCAGCCAGTATATGTATATTGCAGTAACATTCCCGTTCTGCTCATTCAGGTGGCGTTACAGGAATATCAACCAAAAGACTGGCGGCTTTTTATGGACAGCACCACCAGAAGCCTGAAATGTGTCTTGTTTCACAACGGTATCATCTTTGCATCCACTCCCATTGCCCCTCAACAAAACTGAAAGAGGAATATGAAACTGTCAAAACTACATTGCAGGAATTAAATTATACTATCTTGAACATCAGTGGTCTATTGATTGTGATCTGAAGATGGTAAACGTCTTGCTTGGACAGCAGTATGGGTACACGAAGTTGTCTTGTTTTATACGCTTATGGGACAGCAGAGCTAAACGAGAGCAAAGTGACACGGCCTTTAAGTGAAAGTCTTACTGTAGGTCCAGCCAACATCATTCAGGACCCATTCGTTAAAAGAGAGAAAATAATTCTCGCTCCATTGCATAAAAAGCTGGGACTGATGAAGCAATTTGTTAGGGCCCTACAGAAAAAAGGAAATTGCTTCAAATACATGTAGATTTTTTAGTGCATTGAGCATTGAGAAATTGAAAGCAGGTATATTTGATCGGCCGTAGATTCGCAAGCTCATAAATGATTCCAAGGCGAAAAATTTCATGAATGATTCAGAACTGTCGGCGTGGCGTAGTTATATCTTAGTTGTGAAAAACTTTTTCGATGATTATAAGGCAGACAGTTACAAAGAAATTGTGGAGAACATGTTGACAGCCTCTAGAAAGTTGGGTGTTAATGTGAGTATCGTAGTGCTTTCTTCCATAGCCACTTATCAAGAGCCGGCCGGTGTGGCCGAGCGGTTCTAGGCGCTTCAGTCTGGAACCGCGCGACCGCTACGGTCGCAGGTTCGAATCCTGCCTCGGGCATGGATTTGTGTGATGTTCTTAGGTTAGTTAGGTTTAAGTAGTTCTAAGTTCTAGGGGACTGATGACCTCAGATGTTGAGTCCCATAGTGCTCAGAGCCATTTGAACCATTTTTGAACTTATCAAGATTTCCAGATAACTTTGGCGATTACAGCGAGGAGCAAGGCCACGTAGAGGTTCCACTGAGAAATTAAGATAACGGAAGACAGGTATTACGGCACGTGGGATGGTCGACTACAGTTGGTGCCTCCAACGCAATTGTCGTGAAGACCAAGGCAGAAGAAAATCGAACCGACATCGATTTATGAAGGAGTATAATTGCTATAATCTCACTGAATGTAGGCATACTGTTTTGTCTTTTATGAAGCAATGCAACATAATTCGTTAATTACTTAATACAAGAACCGTATATCATTTTGGTGTTTTTTGAGACAGTAATCATATCACTTGTGATCAGGATACGCCTACTCATACATGATATTGCTGTATGTTTATATTCATCAATAAATGTTACATTGACACAAAACGGCAGCTAATTCAGCAAAACTGAGGCCATAATCGCGTTCAACAACACAAAAATGATCCTAAAAGCAACTAAAAATCGTTGGCAATAAAAACAGTGTTTAGCGGTGTAATCTGCCCTTTGTCAAAGTCGTTTTTCTCAATGTATTTCCCCATTTGCAGCCCATAGCTTCGCTAGGGTGGTTCCCCGTCCGTGTCTGCTCCGCGTACATGCCTTTGTTATCGCGTTACGTGCCCTCAACGCCACCAGACGGTATCCGACGTCGCAGTGGGCAGTGGTTATAATGTTTTGGCTTATCACTGTATCAGGATCGAAAAGGCTCAGCGCGATTTAATAACAAAATTCGGAAAATGATGTGTCGGGTTGAAAAAGAACGTAGAAATGTCGCTAAGTAAAATTTAGTAGAAATTCGCGCATCTAAAAAAATGTCAATGCGCAAAACGTACAACTTCCACCGTCATATGTTAGCGAAAGATCTTGCCGAGATTCCTAGAAAATTCTGGTGCAAAGGAAAGTCGCTTAGTGAATCGAAGGCTCCTACGCAGACACTCTTCGATCAGTCTGGTGGGACAATACAAAATAGCGAAAGAAATGCTAACGTTTTAAATCTCGCGTTTAAAAAATCATTCATGCAGGAGGATCATACAAACATACCGTCCTTATACCGTCCACAGACATCTGTATGGAGGACACGAGATAGGCATCTCTAGTGTTGAGAAGCAACTAAAAAATTTGATAACAAATAAGTCTGGATGGAATCAATTCGGTTTTACAGAGACTACTCGTAGCCATTAGCCTCTTAGCTTGCATTTATCGTGAATCACTCGGCTAGCGCAATGTCCCAAGAGACTGCAAAAATGTGCGGGTAACGCCTGTATGTAGTAAGGGCAAAAGAACGGACCCACAAAATTACAGATCAATATCTTTAACGTCGATCCGCTGCAGAATCATTGAGCATGTTCCTTGTTCGAATATAATAAATTCGCTTGAGACAGAAAGGTTTCTGTTAACAAATCAGCACGGATTTAGAAAGCATAGCTCATGCGAAATTAAACTTGTCCTTTTCTCACATGATATCCTACCAACCATGAATGAAGGACAACAGGCAAATTCCATAGTCCTAGATTTCCGGGAAGCGTTTGACATGGTGCCCCACTGCAGACTGTTAATGGATGAGGTTCGCACGTATGTGAGTGGCTGGAGTGCTCCTTAAGGAAAAACTATCATGTTGTCCTCGATGGCGAGTTTTCATCAGAGAAATGGATAACTTCTGGGGTACCCAAGGGAAATGCAATAGGACTGCTCTTGTTCTCTAATTACATAAACGACCTGGAGGATGGATAGGGAGAGCAGCAATATGCGACTGTTCACTGATGACGCTGTAGTGTATGGGAGTAGCGAGGCAAGGCAGTTACGACCCCAAAGCCAAGATGGCGGCGATGACGTCATGTGATGACGGTATCCAAGATGGCAGCGATGACGTCATGTGATGACATCATCCAAGATGGCGGATTTTCGCGGGAAGTTTGAATTTTGGGCTACCTCCACTGACATAATCCCTCCCCCCTCCACCCAGAAAATGGCGGGAAGTTCAAATTCCATCAGAACAATGCAACACACCTCTACTAACCTAAGAAAATGGCGGGAAGATAGGTCACTTTGGCTACCTCCACTAATCTAAGCCACCCAACCATCACCTCTTCCTAGGAATTGGAGGGAAAATGACTCAGCCTGCACTGGGCTGCTGGAGAGAGGAAGGAGTGTACTTTATTAATTTTGGAATACTTTATTTAGGGATTCATTTTGAAAGACAGTATATTTATCACAGTGATACAGAACACGTGCTCTGACATGCTTGGGGTCATCCCACACAGCCTACAGACCTGCAAACCACTTGTAAATAATGCAATACATTTATGTCCAGAGAGCCAATCAACTAGTAAATCGTCTAAATAATAATCCATCTAAAATACTCTGCAAACATGCTTGCTAATTGTCAACTGTTAAAATCATGCACCAGTCTTTATTTAAAGAATTTGAGGCACTACCGTTTTACAGCGTGTTCACCACAAGGTACAGAATCCAACTGACCTAGTACACAGTACCACCACCAGAGTGAGCTGTTGTCCACGCCGTGACGTAATCCAAGATGGCTGCCATGATGTCAGCTGATGACACAAGTACCGTTATCCGAGATGGTCGATTTTGGCGGGAAACATAATATAAACCGAAGATGGTGGGGGAAAATGGCGGGAAACAGTGCAGTCGCCGTGAAGTATGGACCTAGTACGCAGTACTGTCAACAGAGGGTGCTGTCGTCCATTCCATGACATAACCCAAAATGACTTTCTGGTGGGGAAAATGTCTCAGCCTGTGCTGGGGTGCTGTAGAGAGGAAGGAGTGTACTTTATTTATTTTGGAACAATTTATTTAGGGATGGATTTGAAATAGAATATTTGTGACACTGATACAAAACACACAGTCTGACTTGCTCATGGCTCACCACACAGCCCACAGACCTGTAAACTACTCTTAAACAATGCTCTGCAGACACCGTAACAACTCCTAAATAACCAAAATAATGTCACTACAGACAAGCGAAATCCTCCTAAATAATGCAGTACACTGATGTGCAGACACAAAATCTACTTGTAAACTGTCCAAATAATGCATAGCACAGCCTACAGACCTGCTCGAAAAATAATGCAACAGACAATGTACACAGGCACTGCCTACTGCCCCCATCCACAGGAGGCATCCACACACTCTCAAAAGTCGGGATGCACCGGCACCCCCCTCCCCCCCCCACACACAAAGTGATGCACAGGTGCCCATTCAGGTCCTGCAAGTGTGAGGTGGCAACATCCTTTTCATGCTTGGTACCTGAGAAATTCCTGTCGAAATACGTGTTCACCTAGGCATCATTGCCGACGCGACTGTACAGGAGCAAAGCACAGACGCTCCAAGGGCACGCGTGTGTCGATACTGCCACGAGCTGCCACTGGACGCAATCCAATGCTAGCCATCACTCTCACGCTGCTGCTGCCTACAGCGAGCAGGTGAAAGTTGGCTCTATTTTCTGGTATACAGTTAGAGTTCTTTGAGCATAACACAGACATCACAGAACTCAAAGGTGTGCTCATGCCGGTCCCATACACGAGATGCCTCTGGGCAGCACGTGTGTTTACCATTACTGACACAATACCTATGGATACTGACATCACAGAGTAGCACACGGTGAATTGTTCCTAACAATCTTAATGGAACATTCAAGCTGCGTCTAGCCATGCGTGCATACCCAGCATGGCTGATGGATTGCATGAAATGTTTGTCCTGCTATCAATAAATGTCTCAGAAACATTAAACATTCTCACCACTTAAAGCCTGTGCACACTCGTGAAAAAACCATTAATTATAAAAGCATTCTTGTTGTTTGGAAAGAGAGCACTTTCTAAGCATGACGGGGGGAAATCAGAACAATTACACAAACAGAATTCGAAGCGCTGTCTTACATAAGAGAGAAAAATGGCCATAATTTTCGGTATCCTACAGCTACAGGTCTGGAGATGTCCTCATGCCACAGTGGCGGATGAGTGACGGCATCCCTGCCAGAGATGGACGGTCTGCTTCAACTTGTATTTGAAAACTTGCTTTCTCAGAACTTTCCATACATACCTTGCCTCCATCTCATTCGAATCAGTTTTTAGACGCTCCTACATCCCGGCACAAAGTGTGTCTTGTTAATGAATAGAGCATTACGATTGTATTTTGTACAGATCACCATATTGCACCGACAATTAAACCCTGCAAAGTGGCCTATAGATCGTCAAATATGGAAAGACTAATACTGAATTATACTGCTCTCCCACTGAGGACAAGAGATAGAATATTAGAGCATGAAACAGATCTCCAACCCAGCAATATATCACCGCATACCATGTCGATGTAGTAAACATACAATTCCTATCCTGCACCATACAGAATCAGCCCTTTTACATTATTCATACATTTACCACGAGGACAGACAACACCGTATACACTCCTCGCAGCACTAGATATTTCCCTGCGAGGTCAGCGGCCATCCAACCCCGATGGGTGACCAGAACACCCTCAGCAGACCGAAGTCACTCTCAGAACTGTTGTACAAATTCGGGTTCGTTCCCCCTCGGTACAAACGTGTTACGTTTCTGGTCCAGACCTGCTTGCTTACTTGCTTTCCTACACCCATCTCCAGACTCGGGAATTACAAGAACAAATGTATTTTCACATGGTTTGCCATAATATTATACCATTTTCGCGGTACTTCTCGATATCAAGCGAACAGCAGTATCCTACCGATCGCTTACACAACATAATTCCGAAGATATAGACTAGAAATTATTTCTCTACAAATCCAAAACTTTAGCTAGGTGGGACATGCTATAAACCACTAACTAGAAACTTGTCACAGCTGCAAAGACATTTACGCGGAAACTCGAAAAAATAGAGTGACAGTGACGTAGCAGATTCAAAATCATCGCTATAATTTGCAAGGTCAACTAAGTATTTCTCATGTCTAGAGTACTGGCAAACATGTCTTCCACATGCTAGATGCACACACCACCATCGATCTTCTCTCAACTCAATAAAGGCGTGAAATGTGCAGAAGCAGTCAACGGAACAGTTTACTTGGGAGGGAATAACGGTCCAGCGCACACACACCTCCATATTCAATCTTCTCAAATTTCCACGCGATCACGAAAGCTGTCCAATATATACTAACAAGGGAACCTCCCCATCGCACCCCCCTCAGATTTAGTTATAAGTTGGCACAGTCGATAGGCCTTGAAAAACTGAACACAGATCAATCAAGAAAACAGGAAGAAGTTATGTGAAACTATGAAAAAATAAGCAAAATATACAAACTGAGTAGTCCATGTGCAAGATAGGCAACATCAAGGAATATGAGAGCTCAGATGCGCCGTGGTCCCGTGGTTAGCGTGAGCAGCTGCGGAACGAGAGGTCCTTGGCTTAAGTCGTCCCTCGAGTGAAAAGTTTACTTTCTTTATTTTCGCTAAGTTATGATCTGTTCGTTCGTTCATTGACGTCTCTGTTCACTGTAATAATTTTAGTGTCTGTGTTTTGGGACCGCACTGCAAAACCGTGCGATTAGTAGACGAAAGGACGCGCCTCTCCAATGGGAACCGAAAACATTTGATCGCAAGGTCATAGGTCAACCGATGCCTCCACAGGAAAACACGTCTCATATATTCTATACGACAGTGGTGACGGCATGTGCGTCACATGACAGGAATATGTTGTCGACCCACCTAACTTGTACACTTGGCGAATGGGTAAAAAGATTCTTCTACCATGTCCGATTTAGGTTTTCTTGTGGATGTGATAATCACTCCCAAAAAGTGATGAAAACATAAGAGTTTGTCACATAAACTGCAACAAATGAATGCAACAGTTTCACAGTCGCGCAGTTTTCCCTGTGCTCTGTCAAAACATATGTTTTTAACGTTTTCAAATTTTTCCGTGTGTTGACCGTCAAATCCAGCATATATCCAAGCAAATGTGAACATGTCCTGGAATTTTGGAGAGCGAAGCTGATATAAAAAATTAAACTTTTCACTCGAGGGAAGACTTGAACTAAGGACCTCTCGTTCTACAGCTGCTCACGCTAACCACGGGACCACGGCGCTCCTGAGCTCACATAATCCTTGATGTTGCCTATCTTGCACATCGACTAATCAGTTTGTATATTTTGCTTATTTTTTCATAGTTCCACACAACTTCTTCCTGTTTTCTCGACTGATCTGTGTTCAGTTTTTCAAGGCCTATCCACTGTGCCAACTTATAACTAAATCTGAGGGGGGTGCGATGGGGAGGTTCCCTTGTAAGTATTAGTTCGCTATTCCGTCGTCTAGAGGACAATACGGTTAAGTCATCTATAGTCCTACACTCCAACAGGCCTCTCCATTTGAACAGCTGCTACAGTTAACGGGAAATGTGAATCATCCCCACACAGGTCATCAGTGCTGCACACGAAGCATGCACGGGTAGAATCATCATCCTAACAAATCAGTCACATATATATGTTATCCCTGTAGTTAGAACTAAATGTTACGATCGCGGTCTCAGTTGAATGGCATTCAACAATGAACGAAGTATCAGAAACACACCGAGTAGACAACTGTGGCTCTGGAAATAGAAATACCAGTACCATTCTTATCCCTTGATATACTCTTCCCTTTGCTGTCACAGTATTCCACGTCAAATCCATACCTTCCTTTGCACATGTCTGAAAACAAACATATACTTTATAAGCCCGATGCTCAAGGGAAACCTATCACACACCTTCTACTACTAAGTATAATACCTCATCAATAACTGATCGCTGGCGATACGAAATAATACTGACCGAAAATCATCGATGGGTGGATATGTCTCATAAGTTAAAATGGCTCTGAGCACTATGGGACTTAACATCTGAGGTCATCAGTCCCCCAGAACTTAGAACTACTTAAATCTAACTAACCCAAGGACATCACACACATCCATACCCGAGGCAGGATTCGAACCCTCGATCGTATCAGTCGATCAGTTCCAGACTGAAGCGCCTAGAACCGCTCGGTCACCGTAGCCGGCGTCTCATAAGTTTTTCTTGCGAGTGCTACCACTCTGTCTTAGAAAGAGAGGTTTAATCGCCTTACAAACTGCCAGATGTTAAAAAACCGGATCCCAACAACTACTGTATGTTACTGTCACAAGCGGTCTTGGTTCTATATGTGTACACAAGTACACATGTTAAAAACTATACCGGCTTTATAACTCCACATACGGCATTACCTGCGAATCACGTGGTTTTTCCAGACAAATACCGAGACAGTCATCATAGGACTGTATATTATCAGACCAGCAGTGCGGTTACATGTAGCCGATGATGCAACCTCGTCATAAAATCGCTGAATTTTGAAAGTGAATCGGCTAAGGAGCGTGATGTGAAACAGATATGTGCAACCCCCTCACGCCGCCCCGCCACTAGATATTTCTCTAGTATTTCCAATGCATTCTCTCTAGATGACATATCATATTTCTGGCACTCTCATATCTCGAAACGAGCCACCATTCTCGAACCTATCTGCTACAGTAAAATTCCAGCATGGTTTTAGATAGGCCCTATGTATCTTTCAACCACCCCTCAGACTCTGCGCTACAATCCCTACAGCTGTGCACATGTGGTTATTCCAGTGTAAATTGCAACTGTGTAGAATTCAGAGGAAGCTACATCTACCACATTTGGCAACCTGTGTAGAAACAGGCAAAGCTGAGTTACTGAGACAGAACTGCGTTTGGACCATTCGATGGAAACGAAGCCTGCTCCTGCAACATGAGGTAATATGAAAGACAGTACTGGAACTGGAGGAAGGACACGGATTTTGCTACTGCATTGTCGTGCTTCTCCAAACTACAAGCACGTACTACATATCCACTTCCCTCAGGGTCCATTCACGTCTATCACCCTAATATTGTGTGCCCCTGGTAGCTGATTGGTCATCGCAACGGAATGTCATACCTAACGGCCAGGGTTCGATTCCCAGCTGGGTCGGAGATTTTCACCGCTCAGGTACTGGGTGTTGTGTTGTCCTGATCATCATCATTTCATCCCCATCGACACGCAACTTTCCGAAGTGGCGTCACCTCGAAAGACCTGCTCCAGGCGAACAGTCTACCCAACAGTAGGCCCTAGCCACATGGAATTTCCATTTTACTCCAACATTCTATCATCGTTATTTTGTTACATTTACCAGAGAAAAATTACGAACTATAAAAGATCCACTAACTTCATCTGATAGAGAATTCAATATGATTTTTACTGCATCTCTCTCCTCCGATATATCGAAAGCAAATACTGTATGCATGCCGGCATCAAGCACATGTGATGATCCTATTAAATATACAGGTATCGATCCACTGCACAGACCAGTTTAAAGTATCATCACCTGTACTGTAGGGGGATGAGCATATCCCACCGACTATACTGTAAGTCACAAGAGATGCTCCCTGTGACCCCGTGTCGTTGTTCGAAACATGTTTTTTTTTCTGCTGTAACATGCTCTGTACACTGCCATACATTTTGTTTTTCCACCACGACTTTGAGGTCCGTGTCAGGTTCTAAACTGACATTAACACATTCTGATCCATTGCTTCTCGCAGAAAACTAGACGTCACATGGTGTAAATCATCTTGTTACGGTGGCTACCAAATGGCTCAAAAATGGTTCAAATGGCTCTGAGCACTATGGGACTCAACTGCTGTGGTCATAAGTCCCCTAGAACTTAGAACTACTTAAACCTAACTAACCTAAGGACAGCACACAACACCCAGCCATCACGAGGCAGAGAAAATCCCTGACCCCGCCGGGAATCGAACCCGGGAACCCGGGCGTGGGAAGCGAGAACGCTACCGCACGACCACGAGATGCGGGCACGGTGGCTACCGTGACACGCCACACACACTGGGTGATTTTAACTAAAAGAGAGTTACAACATAAGGAAACTGGAAGTGTTTGGCGGCGTTGTGGAGAGTTTCAAAACTGCTGTCCGAAAGTGATTGACGACCTCTACATTTAAACTCATCTGTCACAGTGACAGAATAGCGGATGACTCTGCATTCTGTTTCAACTGATTCCTCACATTGCAGTCATGTAAGCGATCGCAGTTTCAGTGCTGTCCATCCCCAGAAGGTGTCCCTCCACCAAAACTCATTCTCCAACTCAAACAAGCGATGTCAGTCAATCATTATGTGGTAACCAACAGTGTACCAGTGGATGGATGGGGTGGAAAAGACACCATCAATGTACTCTAATAATAATAGTGCTAACAATTTTAGCAAATTTGCAGTAATTTCAACACCGAGCAATGCTGCAACAGCATGTTTCCCAATTTCCATATCATAGCTAAACCACTCCCCTCTCTAATTTGTGAGTATCATTGTGAATGTAGATAGATGACTGTGCAGTATGTCCATTCATTGTTAATTGTCAAACACATACATCATCAAAGTATACCATACAGTGCTCTTCATGTTTTAATTTACGATCAATCTCTATGCTGATGGGGGTCACAGAGCATTCTCAAAGTCTTAGGGTAAAATTAGAGACTGAAAGACCCCTCACACTATCATTGACCAACCTGCCCTGCAGCACCACTACCGATTTAATCTGCAGCAGACCAGAAGTAGACCGCTACATTCCACATCTCGTCTCAGAGCATGTGTTTTGTATCAGTGTGATAAATATACTATGTCACATTCATCATTAAATAAACTGACTATCCTTCCACTCTCCAGTAGCCCAGCGCAGGCTGAGTCATTTTCCCCTCCAGACAGTAATCTTGGATTATGTCAACAAATGGATGACAGTGCCCACTGGTGGTGGTACTGTGTACTAGGTCAGCTGGACTTGTGGGGAACACACTAGATAGCGGTAGTGCCTCAAATTGTTTAAATAAAGACTGGTGCATGATTTCGACAGTTGATGATTAGCAAGTGTGTTTGCAGAGTCTTTTAGATGGATTATTATTTAAACGATTTACTAGTTGATTGGCTCTCTGGACATAAATGTATTGCATTATTTACAAGTGGTTTGCAGGTCTGTAGGCTGTGTGGGATGACCCCAAGCGTGTCAGAGCACGTGTTCTGTATCACTGTGATAAATATACTGTCTTTCAAAGTCAATACCTAAATAAAGTATTCCAAAATTAATAAAGTACACTCCTTCCTCTCTCCAGCAGCCCAGTGCAGGCTGAGTCATTTTCCCTCCAATTCCTAGGAAGAGGTGACGGTCGGGTGGCTGAGGTTAGTGGAGGTAGCCAAAGTGACCTATCTTCCCACCATTTTCTTAGGTTAGTAGAGGTGTGTTGCATTGTTCTGATAGAATCTGAACTTCCCGCCATTTTCTGGGTGGAGGGGGAGTGGAGGGGGAAGGGGTTATGTCAGTGGAGGTAGCCCAAAATTCAAACTTCCCGCGAAAATCCGCCATCTTGGATGATGTCATCACATGACGTCATCGCCGCAATCTTGGATTTGGGGCCATAACCGCCTTGCCCCACTACTTATGGGAAGTGTCATTGACCGACTGCAGGAGGATACAGGATGAGATAGAGAGCAATTCTATTTGATGTGATGAAAGGCAGGTTGGTTTGTATGTAGAAAAATGTAAGCTAATGCAGATTAGTAGAGTAAACCATTCTATGCTGCTAGATGTGTTACCAACAGGTTCGATCAACACATAAGTCTCACATAAATGCTTCGTGAATCCAAATATGAATCACTGTAGGGAAGACGGTATTCTTTCCGCGAACCTCTGCTTAAAAAGTTTAGAGGATCGGCGTTTATGATCGACTGCTGAACGGTCCTACTGCCCCCCCCCCCCCCAACGTGTTCTCGTGTCAGGACTGCGAACACGAGGTAAGAGAAATTATAGCTCGTACGGAGGCATCAGGATATCTGTTTCTCTCTGTCTCCGTTTGGAGTGGGACAAATGGGAATGACTGGCTGTGGTTCAAGGTACCCTCCATCAAGCAAATCGTATAGTAGCTAGCGTAGTATGAATGTAGATGTAGACGTATCACCTCAGCTGAAAGAGGAGAGCGCCTAATACACTTGCAACAAAACCAAGATGAAGATTCTATGGCTATCCATCAAGGAAGGTGGGACTGCAACCGAATACGTCCTTGAATAATGATAACAAAACCAGCGGCTGTGTTTGGATCTACGTCGTTTATTCTTTTTAACACAAAATGGTTCAAATGGCTCTGAGCACTATGGGACTTAACTTCTGAGGTCATCAGTCCCCTAGAACTTACAACTACTTAAACCTAACTAACCCAAGGACATCACACACATCCATGCCCGAGGCAGGATTCGAACCTGCGATCGTAGCGGTCGCGCAGTTCCAGACTGTAGCGCCTAGAACCGCTCGGCCACCCCTTTTAACACATGCTACCCGTTTCGACACCAAATGTGTCATTTTCAGGCCCCAAGCTTAACCTGCCATCCACATCCGTTTTCATGTAAAATGAACAGAATCACAGGCTAAAATGAACTGGATTCCGTATCTTCCATGGCACTAACAAGCCCAGATGGCCAGACGACCAGAGGTTAATTGGACATGAAAGCGGTTGTGGATGGCAGGTTACGCTTGGGGCCTGAAGATGGCACCATTTGGTGCCGAAATTGGTAGCATGAATTAAAAAGAGTAAATGATGTTGATTCAAATACAGCCCCTGGTTTTGTTATAATTATTCAAGTTATTCGAGATGAAAACTGCTCAGAAAAAGAATTTACCTAAAAACACCCGGAAATCCCATTCTTGCTGAGATTTTATGAAATCTCCACTCAGTATTCAGTCAAGTGCGATCCGTCTTATCAGAAACAAAATGAAAGAAATAATGTAAGAAGCAGAAAATCACCGATCTTCAGTTTTTCAAATGAAAAGAGAAACGGCATAACGAACCTTTGGTTACTATGGACTAAGTTCGTCAGTAACCTTCCAGGGTCCATAAGGTGTCGAAATGAAAGATAAAAATTAAAAGAAATTTCAAAAAATAACGTTGTATGGAGCCTAGAGAGCAGACAACGAAATCTATGCGCAACACAACCGGAAGAGAAGCTTGGAAATATGTCGGCGTATCGTGTAGAAGAACAACTTTAATCGGTTGCGAAGATGGAGGTTATTACCTTTACCAAGAAAGACTGAAGATTGTGACGTTTCTTTTGCTTGTACTTACCTTCAAGTCTCCTAAATCTCTTAGTAATGGAAACTCGTACTCTTTACCGTTCACCAAAAGAACCCTCTTGAACAAATCTCTCTAACAGGTGCCGCCTAACTATTTCTTCTGCTCGCTCGCTGAGAAGCCTCCCTATAGAGCCGAAACACGGACAAGGAAGTTCGTCAAAGCACTGGTCCGAGTTGCTGAACTTCCAAAACCGGCATCCAGTGACGTTTTCGTTTCCATCTAAAAGCGCATAAAAGACAGTAAAAGTCTACCGTTTTGGCTTCGCCTCCAACTCCATCCAGTTCCCTGATTCGAAATATGCTGCTTTCTCAATAAAAAAGATCCACACACAGGCTGGTGCCAAACTTCTATTGGCATAATGGAATAGCCTGTGATATTTTGGAGTATGCGGAAGAGTAAAGGACTAAATGGCAAACCTTAACAAGAAGCCAAATATGTCTTTCCTGTTTCCTAGTGAACCCGGGACCTTCAACTTGAAGGTGAGTCTTCCCTCAGGAGAAAGCTGGTCCTCCTGATCTATACATCCTATAGAAGGGGCCACAGCATATGAGAGCACGAAATATGTCATTCGTCCATCCAATGACTTAAGTCTGCAGGTCGTCCGTAATTTAGTGTCAGAAAGGCTTTATAGATACTTTTGCGTCTTCCCGCCAGCGTTATGAATGGAACAATATTGGACGACTTTTCACTGCCAGTCCATCTGTTGAGACCTACAATCGTGCAGCTGCACTCTCTTGGAAGTCGTCTAAGTTTAGCATACTAGCCGTGTCAATGTTTTTCACTCACCAAAAAGCACACTGACAATCATTCATTGACTTCCAGTAGACAGCCTATCCTCCTATCTTGATATGTACAATCTGGCAGAACAGTAATAGACGGTAAGCGGCAAGCGATCGGAAAGCATTTAACTTTTTATTATTTTATATTGTACCAGCTGCCATCACAATGTTGCAAGGTTAAACTTCATTCATCTTTCCACGTCATGCCGATGGTGATTAGTTATTTAGTAGTTGTTTATAACGAACGCTGTCACGTAAACAAAGAATCGTGACCCCAAGTTATATATTTTTAATAGAGGAGGACAACGATCAAGCCAGTTACTGGATATTTAGTGGCAGTCTTGTATCTTACTCTGCCATAATAAGTGTATTCACTATTGGAAACGACCTCAGAATTAGCAACTAAAGCCTTTATACTTCTAATATCACGTCATAGGAGAGAAAGAAGAGTGCATTGCAATGTCCTCTTGTCCCGACAATATATCTGCATATCCGCGTCTGATTCTTCAAGTCACACAAGTTCTTAGCAACCTTGTAAGCTATTGCTGACGACTATTTCAGCCTCCCATCGGCGTTTATTCGTCATCGATATATGGTAACGGTTCAGGGTACCCATTTGGAAATGACGTTAGTTAGCTGGTAATTGAATGTGCAAACCCAAAATCGTTCAAAGAAACAAACCGCTCCTTATCGTTAATTGGTTTAGGTATGAACACAGATTAGAATTTAGCATGTGATCAAAGTCAAGGTTGTCAGACATCAAGCACAAATTCGGACAGGACAAGGATAAAAAAGGAAATGAAGAGCCATCCCAACAATCACCACTAGCTGACTTAGGGAAACGAAGGCAACCTAAAACAAAATGACCTATGTGGGATTTGAAAAACTCTTCTCCAAGTCACAAGTGAGTATCTTAACTATTGCGTCACCTCGCTCCCTCCATTGTGCCAGGGTGACTACAGAATTTCATGCTTCAGCCATACGTTCCATACCTCTGTGGTAGAATACAGTCCCCATGAGTAGTGGAAGCGTGTTCTGAAAGATTCCAAACTGAACGATTCAGGCAAGACATCTTCATTATTCAACCTATATTGTGTAAAGCCGATCATTATTGATGTGTGTTAGATCCTAAGTCGCCATTTCACAATATTCTGTGATCATGGCAAATTAATAGCAAAACTATAAAAATATGAATGTGAAAATCCAAATCTCTTCGGAATGGCACATCACCAAACATCTTTCCTTCAAGAGGATACACTGCCGGAAAGAAATGCAACATCCTCAGGGATAAGGTAATTTTATGGACAAGTGATGTGACATCATTGCAGGTGTATACACTGAAGTGACAAAAGTTATGGGACAGGGATATGTGCATAAACAGGTGGCGGTAGCATCGCGTGCACGAGGTATAAAAGGGCAGCGCATTTGCAGAGATGTCGTTTATTATCAGGTGATTCATGTGAAAAGTTTTCCGACGTGATTATGGCCGCTCGACGGGAGGTAATGCAAGCTGAACGCGGAAATAATAGTTGGAGCTAGACGCAAGGGACATTCCCTTTTGGAAATCGTTAGGGAATTCAGTATTCCGAAATTCACAGTGTCAGGAGTGTGCCGAGAACACCAAATTTAGGCATTACCCCTCACCTCGGACAACGCAATGGCCGACGGCCTTCACTTACCGACCGAGAACAATGGCGTTTGCGTAGAATTGTCAGTGCTAACAGACGAGCAACACTGCGGTGAACAACCGCAGAAATCAAAGTGGGACGTACGACGAACGTGTCCCTTAGGACAGTACGGCGAAATCTGGTATTAATGGGTTATAGCAGCAGACGACTGATGCGAGTGCCTTTGCTAACAGCATGACGTCGCCCGCAGCGCCTCTCCTGGGCTCGTGACTATATCGGTTGAACGGTAGACGACTGGAAAACCGTAGCCTTGTCATATGAGTCCCGATTTCAGTTGGTAAGAGCTGATGGTAGGGTTCGAGTGTGGCGCAAAGCATTGGACCCAGGTTGTCAACAGGGCACTGTGCAAGCTGGTGGTGCCTCCGTAATGGTGCAGGCTTTGTTTACGTGAATCAGAATGGGTCCCTATTATGTTCGACTACTTGGAGACCATTTGCAGTCATTCATGGGCTTCATGGTCCCAAACAACGATGTAATTTTTATGGAAGACAATGTGCCATGTCACTGCACCAAAAATGTTCGCAATTGGTTTGAAGAACATTCTGGAAAATTCGAGCAAATAATGTGGCCAAACTGATTGCCCTTCTAACATTTATTACACATAGTCATGAGGTCAGTTTGTGCATAAAATCCAGCACCGGCAACACTTTCGCAATTACAGATGGCTATAGAAGCAGCGTGGGTCAGTATTTCTACATGGGATTTGCAACGGCTTGTTGAGTCCATACCATGTCCAGTTGCTGCACTACTCCGAGCAAAACAAGATCCGACACGATATTAGGGGGGTATCCCACGACTTTTGTCACGTCAGTGTATGATAATAAATTCAGATCAAATAAAAACCACATGCCACAGTAAATGGTACCCCGAACAGGCGCATCAATACACAGTGCATATCCTTTGGCGGCAACGCAGGCGTGTGTTCTCTCATCCAAACGATCGTAAAGGTGCCCAATGACATCCTGCGATAGACTGGCGCAAGCACCTTGCTCCTTTTGTTGACATTCGGTAATGGTGCTTGCAGGCAGAGCGAATAAGTTACTACTTCATTTATGTCCTACACGAGATTGACTGGCGAAAAATCTTGTGATCTTGCTGGCTGGGGTAGTTGCATAAAACAAAGAGCACGTCGTGTCTTAGCAGTCATATGTGGATGTGCATTGTCCTGCTGAAAAATCATCTTACTTTCCTCTCGAAGAAATGGCAGTAGCACGTGAATAACAGCACGTGGAACGCAGCAGGCAATGGTGATTTCACCGTGCAAATATAATATGTGAAAGCAAGTTGTCACTGATGGCTCCACAAATGTTGAAGCCAAAGTTGGGACCTGTTTGACGAGGGTGAATGCCCTCTGAAACGGGCAGCTCACACATGTGAACGTCCGTCACTCGCATACAGAGAGAATCTACTCTCATCAATGAAGACAACAGAACGCCATTCCACCCGACAGTCGACACTTTCACGAGACCAGAGACCATGCCTGGCTGTGTAGTGGTGTCAGTGGTAACTTGCCCAAAGCCACACGTGGTTTTAATCTTGCTGTAAGCAGATGATTCCCAGGGTCCCTGATGAGACGGCAGGTGGAACATGTATCCGGACATCGTACCTGTATGATGCACTTTCAGCCACCGCCGCTTGCACATGCGTCGAACTTGACGTGCCTCTGTACTACACTGACGTCCAGAACCTGGTTTACAGCTGTGTAAATATTCCCTAGATCACTGCTGAAAGCAGCGATGTAACACTGCTACACTACACCCAATATGTGGAGCAATCCATCGACACGTCCATCCAGCATCGCGCAGCCGACAATGTGACACCACTCAAATGGCTGAAGATGTTCAACAGCCACTCGTCGGCGGGGCTTGACAATACCCTAGAACACTGTTTACCTCTTAAACTCAACACAGCTACTGTCTGCAGAGCCAAAACACAGAGCCGGCCGTTGTGGCCGTGCGGCTAAAGGCGCTTCAGTCTGGAACCGCGTGACCACTACGGTCGCAGGTTCGAATCCTGCCTCGGGCATGGATGTGTGTGATGTCCTTAGGTTAGTTAGGTTTAATTAGTTCTAAGTTCTAGGCGACTGATGACCTCAGAAGTTAAGTCGCATAGTGCTCAGAGCCATTTGAGCCAAGCCAAAACACAAAGCGCACAGACAGGCATCCTGAGTGCCATCTGATGGCCGATGACAGTGACAAATGAATCTCTAACATTGCAGTCCTTCAGTATGCACATACTATGCCATGGTGCCACTGGCCACAATTCTTAAGGGCGTTGCACTTTTCCAAGAAGTATATATGGCGAGTTACACTACTGCCCATAAAAATTGCTACACCACGAAGATGACGTGCTACAGTCGCGAAATTCAACCGACAGGAAGAAGATGCTGTGATATGCAAATGATTAGCTTTTCAGAGCATTCACACAAGGTTGGCGGCGGTGGCGACACCTACAACGTGCTGACATGAGGAAAGTTTCCAACCCATTTCTGATACACAAACAGCAGTTGACCGGCGTTACCTGGTCAAACGTTGTTGTGATGCCTCGTGTAAGGAGGAGAAATGCGTACCATCACGTTTCCGACTTTGATAAAGGTCGGATTGTAGCCTATCGCGATTGCGGTTTATCGTATCGTGACATTGCTGCTCGCATTGGTCGAGATCCAATGACTGTGGTTCAAATAGTTCTGAGCACTATGGGACTTAACTGCTGTGGTCATCAGTCCCCTAGAACTTAGAACTACTTAAACCTAACTAACCTAAGAACATCACACACATCCATTCCCGAGGCAGGATTCGAACCTGCGACCGTAGCAGTCACGCGGCTCCAGACTGTAGCGCCTAGAACCGCACGGCCACTACGGCCGGCCAATGACTGTTATCAGAATATGGAATCGGTGGGTTCAAGAGGGTTATACGGAACGCCGTGCTGGATCCCAACGGCCTCGTATCACTAGCAGTCGAGATGACAGGCATCTTGCCCGCATCTCGTGGTCGTGCGGTAGCGTTCTCGCTTCCCACGCCCGGGTTCCCGGGTTCGATTCCCGGCGGGGTCAGGGATTTTCTCTGCCTCGTGATGGCTGGGTGTTGTGTGATGTCCTTAGGTTAGTTAGGTTTAAGTAGTTCTAAGTTCTAGGGGACTGATGACCATAGATGTTAAGTCCCATAGTGCTCAGAGCCATTTGAACCATGACACGCATCTTATCCGCATGGCTGTAAGGGATCGTGGAGCCACACCTCGATCCCTGAGTCAACAGATGGTTACGTTTGCAAGACAACCATCTGCACGAACAGTTCGACGACGTTTGCAGCAGCATGGACTATCAGCACGGAGACCACGGCTGCTGTTACACTTGTGGCTGCATCACAGAGAGGAGCGTCTTCGATGGTGTACTCAACGACGAACCTGGGTGCACGAATGACAAAACGTCATTTTTTCGGGTGAAACCAGGTTCTGTTTACAACATCATAATGGTCGAATCCGTGTTTGGTGACATCGTGGTGAACGCACATTGGAAGCGTGTATTCGTCATCGCCATACTGGCGTATCATCCTTCGTGATGGTATGGGGTGCCATTGGTTACACGTCTCGGTCACTCTTGCTCGCATTGACGGCACTATGAACGGTGGACGTTACATTTCAGATGTGTTATGACCCGTGGCTCTACCCTTCATTCGATCCCTGCGAATCCCTACGTTTCAGCAGGATAATGCACGACCGCATGTTGCAGGACCTGTACGGGCCTTTCTGGATACAGAAAATGTTCGACTGCTGCCCTGGCCAGCACATTCTCCAGATCTCTCACCAATTCAAAACGTCTGGTCAAAGGTGGCCGAGCAACTGGCTCGTCATAATACGCCAGTCACTACTCTTGATGAACTGTGGTATCGTGTTGAAGCTGCATGGGCAGCTGTACCTGTATACGCCATCCAAGCTCTGTTTGACTCAATGCCCAGGCGTATCAAGGCCGTTATTACGGCCAGAGGTGGTTGTTCCGGGTACTGATTTCTCAGGATCTATGCACCCAAATTGCGTGAAAATGTAATCACATGTCAGTTCTAGTATAATATATTTGTCCAATGAATACCCGTTGATCATCTGCATTTCTTCTTGGTGTAGCAATTTTAATGACCAGTAGTGTATATTTCACATCGCATCGTCACAAGCGGCTTACAACAAATTGCGTGCCTATGGAGTATTCTCAACTGTGCCACTGGATTCGTGATTTCCTGTCAGAAAGGATATTTTTCGTAGTAACTGATGGAAAATCATCGAGTGAAACAGAAGTGACATCTGGCATTCCCCAAGAAAGTGGTCTACGTCCTCTGGTTTTTCTAATTTGCAGACCTCATTGTAAACTTTGATAAATAATAGATCACCAAAGAGGATCGTTTTTTATTAAGGAACATATACACTCCTGGAAATTGAAATAAGAACACCGTGAATTCATTGTCCCAGGAAGGGGAAACTTTATTGACACATTCCTGGGGTCAGATACATCACATGATCACACTGACAGAACCACAGGCACATAGACACAGGCAACAGAGCATGCACAATGTCGGCACTAGTACAGTGTATATCCACCTTTCGCAGCAATGCAGGCTGCTATTCTCCCATGGAGACGATCGTAGAGATGCTGGATGTAGTCCTGTGGAACGGCTTGCCATGCCATTTCCACCTGGCGCCTCAGTTGGACCAGCGTTCGTGCTGGACGTGCAGACCGCGTGAGACGACGCTTCATCCAGTCCCAAACATGCTCAATGGGGGACAGATCCGGAGATCTTGCTGGCCAGGGTAGTTGACTTACACCTTCTAGAGCACGTTGGGTGGCACGGGATACATGCGGACGTGCATCGTCCTGTTGGAACAGCAAGTTCCCTTGCCGGTCTAGGAATGGTAGAACGATGGGTTCGATGACGGTTTGGATGTACCGTGCACTATTCAGTGTCCCCTCGACGATCACCAGTGGTGTACGGCCAGTGTAGGAGATCGCTCCCCACACCATGATGCCGGGTGTTGGCCCTGTGTGCCTCGGTCGTATGCAGTCCTGATTGTGGCGCTCACCTGCACGGCGCCAAACACGCATACGACCATCATTGGCACCAAGGCAGAAGCGACTCTCATCGCTGAAGACGACACGTCTCCATTCGTCCCTCCATTCACGCCTGTCGCGACACCACTGGAGGCGGGCTGCACGATGTTGGGGCGTGAGCGGAAGACGGCCTAACGGTGTGCGGGACCGTAGCCTAGCTTCATGGAGACGGTTGCGAATGGTCCTCGCCGATACCCCAGGAGCAACAGTGTCCCTAATTTGCTGGGAAGTGGCGGTGCGGTCCCCTACGGCACTGCGTAGGATCCTACGGTCTTGGCGTGCATCCGTGCGTCGCTGCGGTCCGGTCCCAGGTCGACGGGCACGTGCACCTTCCGCCGACCACTGGCGACAACATCGATGTACTGTGGAGACCTCACGCCCCACGTGTTGAGCAATTCGGCGGTACGTCCACCCGGCCTCCTGCATGCCCACTATACGCCCTCGCTCAAAGTCCGTCAACTGCACATACGGTTCACGTCCACGCTGTCGCGGCATGCTACCAGTGTTAAAGACTGCGATGGAGCTCCGTATGCCACGGCAAACTGGCTGACACTGACGGCGGCGGTGCACAAATGCTGCGCAGCTAGCGCCATTCGACGGCCAACACCGCGGCTCCTGGTGTGTCCGCTGTGCCGTGCGTGTGATCATTGCTTGTACAGCCCTCTCGCAGTGTCCGGAGCAAGTATGGTGGGTCTGACACACCGGTGTCAATGTGTTCTTTTTTCCATTTCCAGGAGTGTAGTATTAAACGCGTCCTTGAGCTTATTATAATGAATAACTACTCTTGCACAAAAGATACTCGTTTACTATTATTAGGCATGTTCTGAAAGTAATTTACATGAGTCGATCGAACAATCTGCCTTCTGCCTCAACAAATGCTGCACGCATTCGTATCAACGCAAACCAGTTTCTGGGAACACGACAGAAATCTGTCGGATATGGTGGAATGTCTCAGTGATTCGGGCAATCAGCTCAGATCAAGTGACAATTGGAGTAACGGAAGCCATACTCTTGACATATACCCAATAAAGTTATCAAGGTGCGTCAAGGCAGGAGAACGAGCAGGCCACACAAGAGATCCTCTTCGTCCTATGTAACGACTGCTAAAATCAATTGTTAGCTGTGATCGCGCATCAACACTGAGGTGTGCTCGGGCTCCATCACGTTGGAGACAGAGGTCTTTGCGCGCAATAAGCGGTAGATTGTCCGGCATTTCTGAAAGTGTGGTCTGCAGGAGATGTACTAAGTTGCTCCAGTTAACTTAGATGACAATATTACACTTATTACAAGATGATTATCCACAATTCCTGCCCACGTGTTTACGGAGAATCTTAGTTGATGCGATCGAACAGCAACCACGTGAGGGTTCTCAGAGTCCCAGATGTGACTCTTTCTGCTGTTAAAAATACCTGTCGCTGGCCGGAGTGGCCGAGCCGTTCTAGGCGCTACAGTCTGGAACCGCGCGACCGCTACGGTCGTAGGTTCGAATCCTGCTTCGGGCGTGGATGTGTCTGATGTCCTTAAGTTAGTTAGGTTTAAGTAGTTCTAAGTTCTAGGGGTATGATGACCTCAGAAGTTAAGCCCCATAGTGCTCAGAGCCAAAAATACCTGTCACTTGTAAACAGGGCCTCATCCGTAAATAAAACATATGTGTGAAAGGCAACATCATTCACTCTGTAGTGTACAAACCACTGCACAAACTGCGTACGATATAGGTAATTAGTTGATTCTAAAACCTGCACTCTTTGAAGACGATACGCGTGTAGTTTTTACTCCTGCAATACTCTCCAATTACATACGAACCTGTTACCACGGCACAGGCTACAGTACTCTTGCTGCTTAAAGATTCACAGATAAATCTACGGATCACTTCACCTTCTAAATTTGGTGTTCTCACATCACGCCTACAACCATCAACAGCCTGAGGACCCAAACTCCTTGTCTCCCGTAAGCGTCCATGAATTGCAACAAAGGTACAGTGGGGTGGATTTCTCCTATTATGGATCCGGCTTCAGTAGATACGAGGAGCTGCTCTTCCATTTATCTTCACCCCTCCGTAACACATAATCATGTCAGTGAGCTCATCAAATCCATATCCAATGTTTCATTGAGTATTAACAGCAAGAAAATCCGAATTCAGCACTAGTAAGATGCACGACATTGAAGATACAATATTACTGCAACACAAGCTGATTGACAGGACTGGTACGACTCCACAGAACAACAAACTCACTAGGAGCTGCTCAGCAGGTCGCTACATGGTGACGTTCATTAAGACTATGCCCCTAACTCATAAATGGGGACCAAAACGTATATGTCCTTTAACAAAAAATGAAAGTCTTTGTGTGACCTAACATCCCTCAAAGTTCGTGAGGTCCTGAAAAACCGTGTATAAACGATCTGGGAGACAATTTAAAAAGGGCTCTTAGTTTGTTTCCAAATGATGCTGTCGCTTACCGTCTAGTAAATTCATCACAAGATCTTAGAAAATGGTTTAGGCAGGATATCTCTATGGTGTGAAAAGTGACAACTGAACCTGAACAACGAAAATTGTGGGGTCCTCCACATGAGTATTAAAAAGAAGCCGTTAAATTTCGGTTTCACAATAAAACATACAACTTTAATGGTTGTCGGTTCTGCTGAATACCTAGAGACTACAATTACAAACAACTTAAACTGGAGCCATCACACTAAAAATGTTGTGGCGAATGCGAACGAAAGTATGAGTTCTACTTGCAGAATACTTCGAAGGAGCAATAGATGTTGTAGACTGCCTACACTACGATAGACCTTCCTGTGCTAGAGCACTGCTGCGCGATATGGGATACTTATCGGAGAGGACTGACGGAGGGCATCGGAAAAGTCCAAAGAAGGGCAACTCCTTTTGTGTTATCGCTGAACGTGGGGGAGAGTGTCGCGGATATGATAAGCGAGTTAAGGTGCCAATCATTAAAACAAAAGCGCTTTTCGTTATGGCGAAATCTTCCACGAAATTTCAGTCGCCCTATTTCTCCTGCGAATACAAAATATTTTATTGACTCCGATCTGCATAGGGAGAACTGACCATCGTAATAAAAAAGAGAAGTCAAATGTCGCACACAAAGATTTAGGTATTCGTTTCTCCCACGTGCTATTCGAGAGTGGAACGGAAGGGAAAATGTCTGAAAGTGGATCTGTGAGTCCTCTATCAAGCACTTGGATATAAAGCGCAGATTAGAGATATATATGTAGAAAGAAGTATCCATAATTAAAAATACGACAGAAAGCATAAAGCGTGGAGACAAAAACTCGGAAAAGACTAGGTTCCCCGTAAAGTCGTTCAGTTACGGCAGCAGAATTTTTGTTATGATAATTCACTATGGAGTTTATAGGGCATTGATACTATGACCCAATGAGTATTTCCGCGATATATAGAAAGCTCGTAGTAAATTCTCTAGTCTTTCGTCATCTTTGTGTCTTGCTTGTGTATCTACACTGCTGATCCTTAAAACTGCAACTCCAGCAAGGATAGCAAATAACTTAATTTTACTTACTGTACTGATACAGTCAAGTAGGAAGATTTTGGTTTTGGAAAGAGGAATTCCGCCACTAAACTTTGCTTTTATTTTACTTTTTTTGTATTTAAAGTTTTTCCTGACTAGCTTTGGAGTTGCAGCCCCGTTCTCAGACGCTCATTCCTGTACATAGCCAAACTGAAGAACTGTAATCTGGCATCATCGTTTGTCGCAGTTAGTAGAAAAAATAAGTGATTATATCCGTAAGTGATTTGGGTGCATACACGGTGCGAAATTCAGTGTGCTTTTCTGCCTCCTCTGGAAGCAGCAATGAGTCTAGCCTTGCTATGCATCGAGTTGAATTGAGCTTGGATGAAAGGTGCGGGTGTATCATTCAACAAAAAAAAATTGTTCAAATGGCTCTAAGCACTATGTGACTCAACATCTGAGGTCATCAGTCACCTAGACTTAGAACTACTTAAACCTAACTAACTTAAGGACACCACACACATCCATGCCCGAGGCGGGATTCGAACCTGCGACCGTAGCAGCAGCGCGGTTCCGGACTGAAGCGCCTAGAACCGCTCGGCAACAGCGGCCGATGCGGGTATATCATTCCATAATATATCATCTTTATGACAGAGTTCTTCAATCGTAATGGCTGGCGAGTGCTGGCGAGCCAATTTCTCGGCAACCCATGTCCATCTGTTCCCAGTGAGTGTGGTATGTGACGAACGTGCTCGTTAAGATAACAGTCGAACACCTTCTGTACTAAAGTAGGTCAGAGAGGCCCAGAAGATAGGGAGCACTCGCCGGGGTTAACACATCAGAAATGTAACGGCTGTTGTCCAAATTACCAGCTATGCGAGCCAAAGTTATGGCAAAAAAATGGTTCAAATGGCTCTCAATACTATGGGACTTAACATCTGAGGTCATCAGTCCCCTATACCTTAGAACTACTTAAACATAACTGACCTAAGGACATCACACATATCCCTGCCCGAGGCAGGATTCGAACCTGCGACCGTAGCGGTCGCGCGGTTCCAGATTGAAGCGCCTAGCACCGAGCGGCCTCACCGGCCGGCAAAATTATTGCGCTCCACACCATCGCACCAGGTGCTGGGCCACATATGGTGGTTGTCAAATGTGATACGACAACGATCTTTCTCCCGGAGCCTCCACAGGTGGACACTTCTACCGTGATGCTGCGACAGAACCAGGAAAGAGGGCGTGATAACGCTCGTATGTCCAGCGTAGTCGATGGATGCAGTACTGTCGCCCAGTTTAGCCGATGGGTGCACTACTGTCGCCGCGTCTCTCTCTCTCTCTCTCTCTCTCTCTCTCTCTCCCTCTCTCCCTCTCTGTCTCTCTCTCTCTCTCTCTCTCCTCTTCCTGCTGCCGCTTCAAAGAAAGCCGCACCAACGGTCACTATGTGTCAGATTGTGGAACTCAAGATGTCGTCACACTGTCCTTGCTGCAGTCAAGTCCATTTTCTGACTTTAAGGTACAATCTTACACGGCCGACCTATGCATACATCTTGTTTTTTCGAGCGCTAGTCGAGTAGGGCCGTGGAAATCCTGAACCATCCGATTTCGTATTCACATGACAATCGTGGTATCCCGACCAACATGAGCAGCAATATCGCGTAACGTACACCTCGATCTCGATAGGCCACGCTCTATCGCTTTCAAATTTCGACACCTGCCTCTTGAAGTTTACCTTTACACGTCAGCCCACTCACAACATTCAAATGTGATTTCTGAATGATATACCCGATACGTGATTTTTCTAACACAGGGTTTATTTTTTTATTTTTTTATTTTTATTTTTTTTATTTTTCTTTTATTTTATTTTATTTTATTTTATTTTATTTTTTTTGTAACTTGAGACATCTAAATATCTTGAAAACGATGCGTCGCACGGAAAAAAATATTGTAGGTAACAAATTAATGTTAGGAAAGGGGGCATCTGTCTGTGCTACAACTGCCCATCTCTTAACCTCCCCTCCTGCGTGGGTGGGTTAACTTTGTATTTTCAAATGGGAAGCTTCCATTTTATTGCACATTCGGATTCTACGGCAAAAAACACGCATAGTTTACTGAAACCATTGTTCTCCCTTCGTGGTAGATGATGCCGTTATTGACAATTTAATATCAAGTGTGTTTGTTTTTTGCAATTAAAAATCGAGTGATTTGATTCAACATTTCATTTACGATGCAAACGCAAGCCTTTGTGTTGTAACGATCGCCATTGATGTTCGAAATTTACTTTAGTGTTGCAAATTTGATTGTACAGTACAGTATAGTTAGCCGTTTCAATCTCTGGTGGGAAACTACATTTAGGGTGATGCAGGAACAACGACGTAAATATATAGTCTTTTGTTCCCATAGGGATGCTTGATGTCGGTGAGTCACCTTGCCTCTTACCAATAGGAGTGCTCGATTTCGGTGCGTATGTGGTTTTCCCACGATATATATGTATCCATGGCAGGTGCGCCCTTCACTATCACTTCGTCGCCATTTTACCTTTGGATAGAAACACACACCGAAATCAGACACCTTGGTGGCGGGGTTCGTGGGCGGCCATCGAAATCAAGAATTCCGATGGTTTGAGGACTCACAACAAACAACCACATAGGGAACAGAAAACTATGTTACCGTACAAGTAGCTTATTTGCCAGAAATGTTAATGTTTAGCCGCATTATTTGGATTATACAATCACAATTGCAACTCTGGAGTAGCATTTGAACATCAGTATCACCTTTAGAACACAAAGATTTACGTTTACATCGTAAATGAAATGTAGAATCAAATGCCTTCGTTCTTAATTGCAAAAGCAGACACATTTGATATTACAGCGCCATGAACCATGAATGTAAAACAATGGTTTGAGTAAATCGCACGTAATTTTTGGCGTAGAATCCGAGTGTGTAATAAAAATGGTGGGTTCACTTTTGAAAATACAAAGTTGATCCCGCGCACGCATTAGGGGTGGTTAGGAGGTGGCCAGTTGTGGCATGGACACATGTCTCCTCTACTATTCCTAACTTTTTACCTAGAACATTTTTTTTCTTGCGATGCGCCATTTTCGAAATATTTAGCTATCTCAATTGAAACGAAACACTCTGTATATAGATGGCGTTTACTCCCGCCTATTTCATACTGCTGTGCTGCACTTCACCATTTGCACATCTCAGCGCTTAGTGCACTCCACGCCATCTCGATGTTTGTAACATGCCGCCTCTGTGGTGTTGCAGTTTTAGTGACCAGCAGTGTATAAGACGAAACTGTTGCACAAGATGCTGACCTTTAATGGATTACTGGTGATGGCGGTCACCTGGTGGCCCCTCTCGGCGAGAGCCCGCATGATGATGAGGAACGGCTTCTGGTGGCTGATGGACGCCGTGGGGTTGATGCCCAGAATCCTCGCCGACATGGAACAGCCCGTAAACAGCAGCAGCAGCAGCAAGGTAGCCTGCATGGCGACTGGTTCAGATTTCATCTGGGAGGCAGACAAATTGTCCGATAAATCGGTCACAAAATCTGAAAAAGTAAAAGAAAATATGCTATCCCAGACTTTACGTTCTGCTTCTTAACGTTGGATACAAATACTAGAAAATTGGAAAGAGTGAAATAAAATGTATTATATTCAATAAAATCTAAGTGAGCCGTAGTTGTGTCCGGCTCTTCGAAAAGCGCGCCAGGCGGAGTGCTTTCGCTTCGCGTCTAGTGTTTGCGGTGGCGCTTTCGGTGTGGCGTGCTGTTTGGATCGCTACCGCCCTCTGGCGGGAGGTGGAGCAAGTATACGGTCGCGTGACGATCGAGGGGTACGTACTGGGCTGTTACGGAGAGAGGTGGTGGCGCGAGCGGGGCCCTGCTGTTGGGGGTCGTCAACTGCTCGCCACGTGTTTGGGCGACCTCTTCGCTGTCAGGGGCTAAGTCTGCCTTGCCCGCATGTACGTGGCTTATGAAGCTTAGAAGCTGTGGTGCGGATCAGCACGTGGGACCGTATGTCTTCTTATCGGCCGTTGAAACCACTGGTAGCGGTTGGGTCTGGCGAGCAAAAGGAAGTGCAACGTGTTCCCGGCGCTGTGGTGGAGTGTGAGAAGTTGAGTACTGTTTTTATGTAACTTGTATGAGTTTCTTCACCAGTGGTTTTGTTGGGGTCTTCCCACCACAGTTTTCGTTTGCCTGTCCGCGGGAATGTGGTAATTGCTTCATGGTCGGGCCGTTTCATTCACATGTGTCATGTGTCTCTGTGGTTTGGAGTCTGTGCAGGCACCGCCCTTGCTACATCTTCTGGTTTTGGGTAACTCGGGGAGAGGGTGGCTTGTAATGCAAGTTTTGGGGCTGATCTGCCGTGGCCCTGTAGACCACCAATAACAATTCCGACTATTATGATCTGGGCCCCTTTAGACGTGTCACTCCCTCACCGAGCTAAGGAAAATTTTTTTGGGAACTGCATTTAATGTGAAGGTTTGTGTGCTGGCTTGTTCACATTTATCTTGTAACAACTGACAGGTGTAATATAAGTTATTTAATTGGCAAGAGACAACTATTTTAACTTTAGAACAAACTAGCTGCTTAAAGGTTTTTTTTAAGGAATTGTTCTCTTATCTGTATATATGATAAGTTTAAAATCATATTATTGGGAAGTTGTTAACGTCATACCTTTCACTATCCTTTACATAGAGAAAATTTGTCAGCTATTTAAAAGAGTTTTTTTAAATTAGTTGTCTGATATATACACTCCTGGAAATGGAAAAAAGAACACATTGACACCGGTGTGTCAGACCCACCATACTTGCTCCGGACACTGCGAGAGGGCTGTACAAGCAATGATCACACGCACGGCACAGCGGACACACCAGGAACCGCGGTGTTGGCCGTCGAATGGCGCCAGCTGCGCAGCATTTGTGCACCGCCGCCGTCAGTGTCAGCCAGTTTGCCGTGGCATACGGAGCTCCATCGCAGTCTTTAACACTGGTAGCATGCCGCGACAGCGTGGACGTGAACCGTATGTGCAGTTGACGGACTTTGAGCGAGGGCGTATAGTGGGCATGCGGGAGGCCGGGTGGACGTACCGCCGAATTTCTCAACACGTGGGGCGTGAGGTCTCCACAGTACATCGATGTTGTCGCCAGTGGTCGGCGGAAGGTGCACGTGCCCGTCGACCTGGGACCGGACCGCAGCGACGCACGGATGCACGCCAAGACCGTAGGATCCTACGCAGTGCCGTAGGGGACCGCACCGCCACTTCCCAGCAAATTAGGGACACTGTTGCTCCTGGGGTATCGGCGACGACCATTCGCAACCGTCTCCATGAAGCTGGGCTACGGTCCCGCACACCGTTAGGCCGTCTTCCGCTCACGCCCCAACATCGTGCAGCCCGCCTCCAGTGGTGTCGCGACAGGCGTGATTTGAGGGACGAATGGAGACGTGTCGTCTTCAGCGATGAGAGTCGCTTCTGCCTTGGTGCCAATGATGGTCGTATGCGTGTTTGGCGCCGTGCAGGTGAGCGCCACAATCAGGACTGCATACGACCGAGGCACACAGGGCCAACACCCGGCATCATGGTGTGGGGAGCGATCTCCTACACTGGCCGTACACCACTGGTGATCGTCGAGGGGATACTGAATAGTGCATGGTACATGCAAACCGTCATCGAACCCATCGTTCTACCATTCCTAGACCGGCAAGGGAACTTGCTGTTCCAACAGGACGATGCACGTCCGCATGTATCCCGTGCCACCCAACGTGCTCTAGAAGGTGTAAGTCAACTACCCTGGCCAGCAAGATCTCCGGATCTGTCCCCCATTGAGCATGTTTGGGACTGGATGAAGCGTCGTCTCACGCGGTCTGCACGTCCAGCACGAACGCTGGTCCAACTGAGGCGCCAGGTGGAAATGGCATGGCAAGCCGTTCCACAGGACTACATCCAGCAACTCTACGATCGTCTCCATGGGAGAATAGCAGCCTGCATTGCTGCGAAAGGTGGATATACACTGTACTAGTGCCGACATTGTGCATGCTCTGTTGCCTGTGTCTATGTGCCTGTGGCTCTGTCAGTGTGATCATGTGATGTATCTGACCCCAGGAGTGTGTCAATAAAGTTTCCCCTTCCTGGGACAATGAATTCACGGTGTTCTTATTTCAATTTCCAGGAGTGTATATATATCTTATTATTGGAAAGTTGTTAACGTCATAACTTGCAATCTCTTTTTCATAAAGAAAATTTGTCAGCTATTGGAAATTGTTTTTGAAATTGTTGTTTTAAAGAATGCCAGACTTAAAAATTTATTATTGAGAAAATCTTTTAAAAGAATAAGGTATCTTTAGCTGTGTGTGTTATTTCACCAGCACTTCCTGGCCCCTACTTCCACGATAACGTTATGGAATAACATGTGTACTTGAGTTGTTGTTTGTGAACCGCCCTAATTGACGGTTCATTAAGCTTATATTGCAGCCGTCTTAATTTCTTGCCTTGTTCGATACTGGGCGTATATGAATCTATGACGAGCAGGTCTCCCAAGCTCTGACTTGTGAGGAGCTGAAAGAGAAACAGCCATTCACATCAGCTTATACACGTTTTGACACCTGCTAAGGAACAACTGACGCTTCCTAACGAAACACTACCAATTTCTACGGAACAACTGACAACTGCTACGGAACACCCGACCATTGTCAATCATAACCAGTTCCTACGAAAGAACCCGACAGTTGCTGCGGAACACCCGACCATTGTTAATCATAATATTAATACGTGAACACGAAAACTGAGGTACCGAATTTAATATGAATTACATAAGAAGGCCAATGAAACTTATATAATTCGAAAAGTACTTAGCCATAGATGTGCACAAACAAAAACTCGTGTGTGTACGTAGAAGTTAAGAGTAGTAAAAGGCAGTAGATGCTTTCATATTCGTAGCTATGACGCATTAAAGCTCCAGTACGTGAACATGGAAAATAAAATAAATTTTGATAATGAATACGAAATTATAACTACTATGCAGTAGAGCTTTTGAATTCTCTGTCTGCAAGTCGTTTGCCACCAAACAAATTACCACTAAAAATTAACTCCATCGTTCTTCTTCTTACAAAAAAAAATGCGAAAGAAGAATTAGTTAGTAGAACCAGAATTCGTGTCAATGTTTATACAATAATGCTATTGATTGCCAAATTTTACCTAGAATCGTACAAAATTAGCGAATTTTGGTTCTAAGTGTACATATAACTTATTCTGGTACTATTTTATGTTTTGAGATTCAAAGAACACGATTCCCAGTAATTCCGGCATTTGTTATTATCATTAATAAGTCACATGGACAAACACTGAAAAAAGTTGGGATCTTTTTAAGGAAACCAAATGGTCAGTTATATGTTGTAACAAGTAGAGCTCTATATTTAATGATTTGAAATTTTATATTTGTGAACATGGGAAGCAAAGATTTTTAGCGAATGAGGAAAGAACATTTACTAAAATTATTGTTTATACTGAGGTTCTGTATCGTTAAACTGTAGAATATAGCAAATATTTTCCTCATTTGTATCTTTCATTCTCTCGTGCTTCGTCTTCGCCCTTTCTTATTGCTTTCCTCATAGCATTCTGGTAAGATCTAAAAATATGCATAGTGTTCATGTAGGAACTAAGAATTGCCCATGGATAAATTCCAGTTATTTATATTAAAAAATTGAGTTTCGTTACTTTGTAAATACAATTAGTCGAGTATCTACCGCAGGCGATACTAATAACAGATCGCGTCTCTGACAGAACCATTTACTTATGTGTATTATATCCTGCTTTCCCATGTGGCGAAATCTATGCCATTTTTCATTATAAATATACACTACTGGCCATTAAAATTGCTACTCCACGAAGATGACGTGCTACAGACGCGAAATTTAAGCGACAGGAAGAAGATGTTGTGATATGCAAATGATTAGCTTTTCAGAGCATTCACACAAGGTTGGCGCCGGTGGCGATACCTACAACGGGCTGACATGAGGAAAGTTCCCAACCGATTTCTCATACACAAACACCAGTTGACCGGCGTTGCCTAGTGAAACGTTGTGATGCCTCGTGTAAGGAGGAGAAATGCGTACCATCACGTTTCCGACTTTGATAAAGGTCGGATTGTAGCCTATCGCGATTGCTGTTTATCGTTTCGCGACATTGCTGCTCCCGTTGGTCGAAATCCAATGACTGTTAGCAGAATATGGAATCAGGGGGTTGAGGAGGATAATACGGAACGCCGTGCTGGATCCCAACTGCCTCGTATCACTAGCAATCGAGATGACAGGCATCTTATCCGCATGGCTGTAACGGATCGTGCAGCCACGGTGAAAGGGTACAGTACCGCCCGACATTGAAAATAGGAACAACATACTTCATTATTCTTGTCAGAACAACACATTTTTTGTAAAATTAACTCAATTTCAATTAATACAGCGAAGCCGGATACCAGTGTGGGAAAGAATGACAATTTATTTATTTAGTTTATCACATGTGCTCTCCCACAAAATAAATCCCTACATCCAGTTTGGTGAGATCTGTGAAATGAATGAATGTATGGTCGTCTGCTAACCGCAGATAGTGAATGTGAATATATGATCATCTTTGAGACGGTACTTGAGTCACCTTTGGTGGGACCAAAGAGATGAAATTTACCTGAGCTTTGAGCGCCTGAAATGTGGCTGACCAATATGGTAGCAAGGTGCTCCCCCACTTAGGCACAGGTGCGAGAGGACCTGAAGAACGGCCATGTTTCAGCACTCTGCCGCTGGATCTAGTGTTGGTAAGACCTGTCTTAGGCGTGCTCCGTAAGGACAAAAGAGTGGAGACATGGTATGCATGTGAAATACTTAAGAGTAGTTTAGAATAATAATTTCTCTATTTCAGGAACTTTTGTGGGGAGAATTAAATGTCAGGTAGGTAATATTAATGGGATCGTTGTAATCTTCGGAAGTGACCAATGGCCACAATGAAACCACGTGTAGCAATAAGTTGAAATACTTCCGAGTGCTTAAGTTAAGCTGAATTACTAGCGTGTGTACTATAAGTTGAAATATTTAAGAAATAGCGTGTGTCCCATAAGGTGAAATATTTAAGAAAGGGCGCGTGCAGGACTTGAAATTAGAGACGGGTACTTCCACGTGGTGAGTAGTGTGTGAGTCTCAATCTGTGTATGAGACAAAGGATAAAGAGAAGTACTCGTCCATGTTATCAGTTGAGGACTCGTGTGTGTGATGAATATGTTCTTAATATTACTTTGCGTGTTATGCATCCGTGTGACGCTTGATTCAAACTATAATACTCTGAGAGAGAAGCGAGGTGAGTCAGCCATCTATCCAGCAGCGCCACTTGGCTTGCATTGCACAGGAAGACGTGCATATATCGTCCAGAGTTCGTAGTAGGAAAGAAAAGTTACGAAGTGGGGCAGTGTCGTGAGAAACTGGGATGAATTTTAATTGAAGTGGGAAAGCAGAAGGTGATGGGATTATAACGTTGTGACTATTCCTTGTTTTGTATTGTATGTTGCCGGTGTGATGTATTTCATGAAATTTAAGTATGTGTGGTTTGCATGGGAGAGTAGCAAGGTAGTTTCAGAGGTAGTGGGTTATGCATGTTCCTTTTGTACCGCTCGGTCTTGAGGAAAGTTTCGTGATGATGGTTGTGAGAGTCGAAGTGTGAGATATAGCAAAAGATCCACCATCCTATCCAGAAAGTGCACTGTAGCGTTAAATAATTACGAGACCATAAGATAGAGAATCACCAATGTAAAGCCATGCCCACTGGGCGGAATTTCTCACGTGTTATTGTTGTAGGTTATAGAATTTGTGTGTTTAGGTTATAGAATTTATCGGAATAAATAAGAGAGTGAAAAGAAAATGATTGGTGGCCTTTTCCTTCGAATTGTATGTTGCCATGATATCCAGAATTTATAATGTGTGCGCCATTCATGTTCAGTGCGATTGCCACGTGTTGATCAAAGCCGTTAAATAAAAAAGAAAATGTGGTATTGCCACTGCGTAGTGAACAGTCAGAGTTGTGTAAATTACTAATAGTCAGATGTGCGTTTCCGTTGCGTAATATTCATACAGAAGAATAATTTGTAACTTAATTGTGAGTACTAGAGTTCATGTTACTAGATAAATAAGAATGAACCCACTCGCTTGGCAGGCCACTCATCTTGCAGGCCTGACTGCTTGATGCCACAGCATGAGCAAGGCATGTGGGTGCCTCTCAACGTCTCGATCCCTAAGTCAACAGATGGGGACGTTTGCAAGACAACAACCATCTGCACGAACAGTTCGACGTCGTTTGCAGCAGCATGGACTATCAGCTCGGAGACCATGGCTACTGTTACCCTTGACGCTGCATCACAGAGTCAACTCAACGACGAACCTGGGTGCACGAATGACAAAACGTCATTTTTTCGGATGACTCCAGGTTCTGTTTACAGCATCATGATGGTCGCAGCCGTGTTTGGCGACATCGAGGAGAACGCACATTGGAAGCGTGTATTCGTCATCGCCATACTGGCGTATCATCCTTCGTAATGGTATGGGGTGCCATTGGTTACACGTCTCGGTCACCTCTTGCTCACATTGACGGCGCTTTGAACGGTAGACGTTACATTTCAGATGTGTTACGACCCGTGGCTCTACCCTTCATTCGATCCCTGCGAAACCCTACATTTCAGCAGGATAATGCACGACCGCATGTTGCAGGTCCTGTACGGGCCTTTCTGGATACAGAAAATGTTCGACTGCTGCCCTGGCCAGCACATTCTCCAGATCTCTCACCAATTCAAAACGTCTGGTCAATGGTAGCCGAGCAACTGGCTCGTCACAATACGCCACTCACTACTCTTGATGAACTGTGGTATCGTATTGAAGCTGCATGGGCAGCTGTACCTGTACACGCCATACAAGCTCTCTTTGACTCAATGCCCAGGCGTATCAAGGCCTTTATTACGGCCAGAGGTGGTTGTTCCGGGTACCGATTTCTCAGGATCTATGCACCCAAATTGCGTGAAAATGTACTCACATGTCTGTTCTAGTATAATATATTTGTGCAATGAATACCCGTTTATCATCTGCATTTCTTCTTGGTGTAGCAATTTTAATGGCCACCTCTGTTACGTCTGTACTGTGTTTCATGTCATCCGTCATTGCCTATGGTTAATCCTGTCCAACCATGCCTCTGTTCTTTAGCAGCTGTGAAGCAGTTCGTTAAGACTTCGTCACTTCCTTAAAAGTACAATTTGAACGTTGCACTGACGGACTGTTAATAGCGCATTTGAACCCTAAAAGAGTCTCTATTTTTAATATTTTCAAATCTACACTGCCAGAAAAAAACTGAAGCTCCCAGAAGGGGACGAGTAAATGAAATAAAAATTCACAGGTTGCTATGTTACATGATGTTGTTGTAGTGGTAACAGATTCAAATGGTTCAAATGGCTTTAAGTATGATGGGACTTAACATCTGAGGCCATCAGTTACCTAGACTTAGAACTACTTGAACCTAACTAACCTAAGAACATCACACACATTCAAACCCGACGCACGATTCGAACCTGCGACCGTAGCAGCAGCGTGGTTCCGGACTGAAGTGACTAGAGTCGCTCTGCCACAGCGGCCGGCTAATGTTAAGAAAATCAAGTGAAATTTACAATGAACTTGGCAGTAAGAGCCACTTGTAAGTATGAAGTGGCATTCCTTCAGACCTGGATGCATGTAATGACTCGTTGGGAAGGCAGTCATAAGGATGTTGTACTCTCTCCTGAAGCAAGCTGGCCCACAGCTGCTGTAGCTGATCCTTGATATCGTGGATACCGGAAAGAGTTGACGTCCGAGCTGGTCCCAGACATGTTCTGTAAGGACATTTTTGGTCACCTTGCAGGCCACGGGAGTAACTAAACATCAAGCTGAGACGCGTTCCATATGTGGGCGAGCATTGGCCTGTAAAAAAGTTGCACCACTCTCACATGAGAGGTAGTAAGTAGGACACAGTGTGACCGTGACGTACCATTGTGTCGTCAGAGTACTCTCAATCACCACCAACCGCGATGTGAAGTCATACCCTATGGCTCCCCACACCATCACGCCAAGTAAGACTTCTGCGTCTCCCAAGACATTGGGAGAATGGGACCTCTCCCAAGGTATATACGACCTGGAATCTCGTTGACTGGAGTATAATTGTCTTTAGTGATGAGTCCCGCATCTTACTGAGCCCAGATGACCAACGAAGACGGGTCTGGTGACGCCCCGGATTGCAGTTGGATACCAACTTGACTGTCGGCCGCCATACTGCCCAATAACAAGGAATAATGGTCTGGGCTCCCATGTCTTTTCGTAGCAGGACCCCTTTGATTGTCATCTGCCGCTCCCTTACAGCACAGCGCTACACCGACGATATTCTACGCCCCGTTTTATTGACCTTCATGGCAAGCCATCTTGGCCTTACATTTCAGCAAGATAATGCCTACCCCCACATGGCGAGAGTTTCTACTGCCTCTCTCTGTGCTTGCCAAACTCTATCCTGCCCAGAAAGGTCGCCGGGTCTCTCCCAACTGAGAACATTTGGAACATTATGGCCAGGGCCCTCCAACCAGCTCGGGATTTTGACGATCTAATGTGCCATTTGGACAGAATTTGGCACAATATCCCTCAGGAAGACATCTAACAACACTATCAATCAATGTCATGCCGAATAACTGCTTTCATAAAGGCCAATGCGTTATTGACTTGCTCAATGTGTGAAGCTCTTTCTCTTGAATATATCATTCCATTTTTCAGGAACTGCAATCGTATGCTTGTCTGTACATGTGCATCACATCTACCGATTTCCGCCCCATTCGGATAATTCCTTCGTGGTTCGCCTTTTTTCGTTTTGGAATTATCTTGCAAAAAATGGCGAATTATTTTAATTCACGAACAGGGACAAAAAATATGTTGAAGAGTTCCGTTTTTATTTCGTATCCTATGAGTGCAAAATCAAAGCTCTTTGCCACTCGGTATTTGACAAGCAGTTGGCAGTATCTAGAAGAATAGTTATGGCTGCGAATGTATTCGTGATATATATACAGGATCGAGAAGTTTCAGATCAAATAAGGTCTGCTGCATGAAACGTACCACAAACAGAAAATAGCACATTGAAGAAGTATATGAATTCAAAACAGTCATCAAGGGGACCCAAAATGCTGTTCCTTTCATGTTAGTTGGACATAAAGCAAGAAACAATCAATGCCTTCTCTGCGCGATAGCAATGGAGATACTATCGAAGACAGTGCTGACAGAGCAGAGTTACTAAAACAGCCTTCCGAAATGCCTTCACAAAAGAAGACGAAGTAAATATTCGAGAATTCGAATCGAGAACAGCTGCCAACACGAGTAACGTTGAAGTAAATATCCTCGGAGTAGTGAAGCAAATTAAATCACTTAATAAAACCAAGTCTTCTGGTCCAGACTGTATGCCAATTACGTTCCTTTCGGAGTATGCTGATGCATTAGCTCCATACTTAACAATCATATACAACCGTTC
The DNA here is from genome assembly GCF_023898315.1 of Schistocerca nitens. Classification (NCBI taxonomy): domain Eukaryota; kingdom Metazoa; phylum Arthropoda; class Insecta; order Orthoptera; family Acrididae; genus Schistocerca; species Schistocerca nitens. The sequence continues at coordinate 6,748,798 of NW_026045909.1, forward strand.
GCTCGACGAAAGATGCGTACCCAAAGACAGGAAAGTTGCAAAGGTCACACCAATATTCAAAAAGGTAGTATTAGTAATTCACTAAATTACAGGCTCATATCGTTAACGTCGATATGCAGCAGGATTGTGGAACATATATTGTGTTCTAACATTGTGAATTACCTCGAAGAAAACGGTCTATTGATACACATCAACATGGGTTTAGAAAACATCGTTCCTGTGAAACACAACTAGCTCTCTATTCACACGAAGTGTTGAGTGTTATTGACAAGGGATTTCAGATCGATTCCGTATTTCTGGATTACCGGAAGGCTTTTGACACTATACCACACAAGCAGCTTGTAGTAAAATTACGTGCTTATGGAATATCGTCTCAGTTATGTGACTGCATTTGTGATTTCCTCTCAGAGAGGTCATAGTTCGTAGTAATTGACGGAAAGTCGTCGAGCAAAACAGAAGTGACGTCTGGCGTTCCCCAAGGTAGTGTTATAGGCCCTTTGCTGTTCCTTATCTATATAAACGATTTGGGAGACAATCTGAGCAGCCGTATTAGGTTGTTTGCAGATGACGCTGTCGTTTATCGACTAATACAGTAATCAGAAGATCAAAACAAATTGTAAAACGATTTAGAAAATATATCTGAATGGTGCGAAAATTGCCAGTTGGCCCTAAATAACGAAAAGTGTGAGGTCATCCACATGAATGCTAAAAGGAACGCGTTAAACTTCGGTTACACTATAAATCAGTCTAATCTAAAAGCCGTAAATTCAACTAAATACCTAGTTATTTAGTTGAATTTACGGCTTTTACGAACAACTTAAATTGGAAGGAAAACATAGAAAATGTTGTGGGGAAGGCTAACCGAAGACTGCGTTTTATTGGCAGGACACTTAGAAAATGTACCAGATCTACTAAGGAGACTACCTACCCTACGCTTGTCCGTCCTCTTTTAGAATACTGCTGCGCGGTGTGGGATCCTTACCAGATAGGACTGACGGAGTACATCGAAACAGTTCAAAGAAGGGCAGCACGTTTTGTATTATTTCGAAATATGGGAGAGAATGTCACAGCAAATATACAGGATTTGGGCTGGATATCATTAAAAGAAAGGCTTTTTTCGTTGCGACGGAATCTTCTCACGAAATTCCCATCACCAACTTTCTCCTCCGAATGCGAAAATATTTTGTTGACACCGACCTACATAGGGAGAAACGATTACCACGATAAAATAAGGGAAATCATAGCTCGTACGGAAAGATATAGGTGTTCGTTCTTTCCGCGCGCTGTACGAAATTGGAATAATTGAGAACTGTGAAGGTGGTTCGATGAACCCTCTGCCAGGCACTTAAATGTGATTTGCAGAATATCCATGTAGATGTAGATGAACATCGAGCACATACACCTGCATATATTGTTTGAAAGATATCGTCTATGAATAAATCACTGCGTGTTTCACTACTTGATATCCGATGTACTTAACGGAAGTGTTTTCAGGAGAGCTGAAGGTCTCACATGCATCCTCATTTCTACGGAGTATTCCTCAAACCATTCCAACACAGTTCGTAAGCGATGAGTGGCTCGTTGCATTGCTGAAGGCACATCTTGCCAGCTGAGAAACAAAGGCGGCACCCACATGAGAGCGCCTCCCTCTCCTTTTTCACTTCACCTAATCTCAGTCCTACATTTGGGACACTATCGTGCCAATGTGCGCCATGGATGCATCTTCGATCATTCCCCTATAGAGGCGGGTAATGTTGAGTGGTCTGGATCAGGATAGCTCATTAATGCTTTCAGTGTCTCACAGCGTTCAAGCCATGAAGCATTGCCTTCATTACCAGGGCGAAAGGCTAGTGGGTGCTTCATGCTACTGGGTCTAATGCAATCTCTCATGAGTGTACAGCACGGAGTAACTACGTTACAAATGATTCATATCCAGGTTCAAAGATGCCGTGTATTGATTTGTGAATAAGGAAGGAATGTTACCGTATGATGCCTTATCTACAGTATCTAGATTATTAGAGACGAAATTGACAGAAACAAAAAGCCCTCTACCATATCCGTGGTAAGTGTTTTTGTTTTCCTTTTTTTTTTTCTTTCGAAAAACCTTCAATCGATCTGCTACATGAGTAACATTAGCATGAAGTTCACTGACGAAGCCCACAATTGTTGAATGAGTGATGTTTCATTATGTACGACAGACTGAAAAGATGTGACGTCTGTTATCCAGAGAAGAAGTCGTATCGAAAGTTCCACGAAACTTAAAAAAATAAAAGCTGAGGGACGGGCCTTCTTCTAGATTAATAACTTCCGTGAGCATACACACTCTTCTGAGCAACAGGGATCGGCCAACTTATCAAAAGATGCTTTAGATCATCATGCTTGAGGATTGTTCGGTGCGCAACTGGATAATGCATTCTGGGAACTGTCACTCAAATTTGTGGTCTTACTCCTACTATGTCTTCACTGTAGTGCTGCTAGACTCATCAATGAAGACAAAGTGTTTGTCGGATACTTCCACTTATAACAAGGGGACATGGACGTCATGGCCTGTAGTTCTTACTAGTATTCTGAAATTTAACAATCTGAAACCTTTAATAGAAACCTGTAATGGAATTTTAACCAAATAATTAGTATATTGTAAACTGTATACGAAAAAAATGAAGTGGAACGAATACTGATTTTTATCTTACATACTGAACTACGTGTAATTTTGTTTTGGGTGCACTGTACCTCCACACTGTTCAAAATAAAAGGTCAAAACAAGTTTTGTTCTTTTAATTTTTATCTTGCTGAAACAGTAAACCAGAAATATTTACCAGTTTGTTGTTCTATGTATTTTTAAAAATATGTTTTTTAGAAGTAAGTTTTTTCTCCTAATAATTTAAGACAAATGACATGCCCATGCTCAAAATATTTAGTACATTGTTGTATGATGTGGTTCAACGTGTAGGCAAGCACTATATTATTATTCAAGCAAAATTTTGTTTTTGTAGCTTTAATAATGGATGAGATAATGATATTTAAGTGTGCAAAAACGTTGATTACTAGAAACTTAAACTAAAGATTTTCATGTCATTTTTCCTCAATGACAACGTGTCAAAACATGAGAGCTTAATAGCCTTTTTGATTCTGAGTGTTCTTTTCATCATTTTTAGTTTTCGTCTTTTCTTTATATTTCTTGTCTCCTTTGTCATGTTTTCAGCAGCTTTTTCGGCTTCAGGAACATGTTGTTTGTTCACTCCTAGCAGCCACTTTTATTTCCTCTCCAGTTTTGATGCCTAGTCTACTTTAATCTGCTTGTTACTCCATCATTAAAACATATTGGGGCGTCAATCACACAAATCTGAAAATATGACATTCCAACACAAACAATTTTTGCAAGTGTTCTGAAATGCAGCTACTAAAGCTTTCACTCGGATTCTGAGTTTTTCCACACACTGGCTTTGGTTCTACCATAACAATTTATGGCATGGGGTGTGCATTTGTATGTTTTTGTCCATTTGCATCAAACCTCTTATACTTACACCACGAAGCGTTTCCTTTTAGGCATGGTAAATGCTGAGGATGCTCATGAGTGGATATTCTGTGAAACAGAGTTGCCCAGATTGTTTCTATCGTCTTATTGACATTTTCGCTGTCTCTCCTGATGATTTGACCATAATATTCTGTAAGATTTTCTGTTTCTGATTTGACGAGTCTGCCTTGTCCACCAGTTGCTTTGCCATCAGAGAATTGTTTTCGCAAAGTTTCCTAAGTCTTGCCTCAATTCTCTTCTGCACTTGTCCTATATATTCCATTTTTTTTAAATGTCAGTTTCATCATATGGTTTGGCAGCCACGACACTATCGAAGCCTTAATGTCACCGTCACCAAGGTATTGAGAGTATTGTGCACCACATCTAACAATAAGCTTACTCAAAATAGAGACTACCCACTTACTTACCATACCACCACCGAAACCTTCTAAGTTTTTGTTACATTTGTGTTCATTTACCTTATTGGTATAGCCTTGGCACTGTTTTGTCAGACACTCAGAGTCCAGCACGCTACCTGCGTCTAAGAGGTAACTGTGACAACTCCATTCAGCGATGTATGGTCTCTCTTCTGCCAGGAACCATCCAATTCATCAACCATATTAGTAGACAGACAAATATATACAGTTTCTTTTGCTGCTCACTGCATAGATGCTTCACTGACTTCTGTTAGGGCATTATGGAAACGGTTATAATACCTCTCAAATTTGACAGGTGGCGTTAGGAGAATATAGGCACAGAATATATGGGCTGCATTTCATCCATTTCCAGTACATACCATGGCACAAGCAAGGCGAATATTCACTTCACTGTATTTTGTGCATGTTACAGGAGATTTCATTGTACATTTCGTTACTTTACACGCTTGTCATTCCGTTACAATTTTGCTGGAATGGCCTCTTCTCTTACTTACGGTGCCACTAAATGTAAGGATTTTTTCACGATTATGGTATTTACATTTAGCAACAGAAAAAAGTAATTTTTGAAAGCATGCACTTACTAATTAAAATGTAACCGTTATTTTAGCACTGCACCAAAATCTTGTTCATTTTTGGTAATATTTTTCAATTTGCGTTTTGAAGCACTGTCCGGCGAACTTTTAGTCCTAATCTCACTTCACTGCGGCGTAACAATTTCTTCATTTTTACAATTTCTAACAACACGCATGTATTGATTACCGTAAAACTTACGACTGAAAATAAACTATTCGTTTTTGGCATTTCACGATGTAAAGTGATTACAATATGAAGTCACAACAACACGTTTACAACACGAACGCACACGAAAAACGTAAGTAAACTCGTGTAATCTACATGTGTTGTCTTGAAGATCGATTGCAACAAATCCCTGCTCATTGTACAGTCGATATGTTCGCCAAGGATGTTACACAAATTAGTTTCTGTGGAAACAGCGGCGTCCAAATTAAACAACAAGTCGTTCTAGGCAAGGTTTTGGTGTTTGACAGTAGTGTGACAGCTAGGCACTCACGCACCGCATCTGCTTTAGAAAGGCATTTCAACACGGAAACGATGAGGTGCTACACATTACGAATATATTTTTAGAATCGGAAATAATCACAGAATTTTAGTAAATAAAAATTCCAATTTTTGGGCCCTGTCGACTCCAGGTCACCTTAATGAGGGATATATTGCAGCAGGAGTCCGGCGTCAGAGATATCTATACCCAGTAAGCAGTCAATGACACAGCATACAAAAGTGGATTACAGAGTTTGAGCAAAGCCTAACGTGTTAACAATCAAACCGAAGCGCCGTAATCTGTCATTGCTATATGGGAAGAAGAGTAGGACTTACTTAATTTCCGACGACGACAAGGAGCTCAAGCTCAGATTCACCAAGGATGGTGTGGAAAACTGACCGAGCAATCTTCGCCATTACTCTTGAGCTATTTAGGGAACCATGGAAAACTTGAAGCTGAGTGGTCGGGTGAGGATTTGAAACCAGCTCGTCTGTTATAAGGGTGAGGTGTCAGTAATTCTATTCTGACATGTCACGGTTTATCACCAGTTTCCCGAGTCATCCTGTTCCCTTCGGCCCATGGGCATACACGAATCACTGTAGCATCTTTAAACACCGCCCGGACTGAACTTTCACGATATATTCAGGAAGACCGACAATTAGCATGCGGTTAAAGTTTGTAAAATAATGATAAGGACACAGTAATATCTTATATGACCTTTATGTCGGCAACATCGCTCAGGTACAACACCAAAATATATTTCTTCACGGTCGTTCAGAGCATTCTGACTATTTCTCTATAGTTCTGCACATTTACTTTTCATAGCATACGCCGAATATGTCGGTATTTTCATATTAGCACTTCTTTCTTTTTGTTAATGACACTTCCATGACAGTAGTGCAGTCGAAAGAGCATAGAAACGACTACAGTGGGTCACTTATCTGTTTGAGACAGCAGAACGTTTCCTAACCAGAGACAAAATACACTACCGGACAAAAAAAGTATCGGATGTCAACGTAACTTCATATATGTACACATCATTACCGGCTATGTAAACAATTAGAGTTGAATATCTCTGCGACAAGTATAACTGCCGCCAGACAGCGTAAGTTTAGTGTTTAGTGTTGTTACCACATCTGGTGGACTGTATAAGGGGCGTGAATAGCATCAGATTTTGGCAACTGTGGATGACGGGCAGACGCCGCATATTAGTGTCAGACAGTGTTATGAGAATCTGACAGAGCTTGAAAGTGGCTTTATTGTGGGTGTCCTTATGGCTCGCTGGTCGAATCGCTTAGGATTCAGATTTATGGGAACGCAGCAGTGGCCCGACGTTGGACTGCATGCAGAATCGGAGGCATTACTCTTTATCAAGGTTCTGTCCATTTATAAACTGATTTATTTCCTTTTATTTAAATTGTCTTTTTTTTCTTTGTATATATATATATATATATATATATATATATATATATATAAAGAAAAAAAAGACAATTTAAATAAAAGGAAATAAATCAGTTTATAAATGGACATTTATTTTAACATTGATCATTGAAATTTCAGCATATTAAACTTGATTCATAACTAAACTGTTGCCTTATTTAGGATTGTGAAAATGTGAGTTTGTAATCTTACAGAACACATCAAATATGGAGCCAAGATTGGGAGACTGCATACAACACTGCATTCATAAAATAACACACAAAGAACGTTGAAACATATGCAAGAGGAAATTATATATATATATATATATATATATATATATATATATATATATATATCACCGGTTATCGTAAGATGAATACTAAAAAATTATAATTAATGTTAGTCTGGTTGGGAATTTGGTAAGCTAGACTGGATACCTGGTGAAACAGTTGCGCAGTAATGCAAGGTTAACTTCCTCACATAGCTCACAGCTTTTAAGCCACTTTTGTGGTCTTGAATATCAGCACCGCTTACACCTCAAATTAATGCAACAACATTACACTGTTTATGTTCGAGGATAGCCCTGGAGCTCATTGTGTATTTTCTGTCGAAACTGGTACCTATATACCATTTATGTAAAAGCGTATGGCTGAGTAAGACCCTCACACCACCGTCCATAACACATTTAGGAGTGGGATGGGGTAGCAGTATGAAGAAGTGACCTAAAAATAACTTACAACGAACAATATTGGTGCGCATCCATAGTTTTTTGGAATTGCTGGGTTGACATTTAACCGTAGAGGTGAGGTTGGAGGTAGAAAAGGGTGCCATGAATAGTATATCTCTGGAATGCTTGGCGCAATTTCAGTCACATTTGGTACACATATGGCTTACTACCTATGAAAATATACTGTTGATGTAAAACAATCTTAGTAACCCTGTGCGTAATGCTGGGAAACCGGTTGTATGTTAGCATAGCTCTAGAATGCCAAGGGCTATTTCGGATAAAATTGATACATGTATTACTATCTTAAAAAACGTTCCATTGGGGTAAAATGCCGCTAGCACACTTAGAGGAGAGGTGCGAGTGTGAAGGATTAACGTGTAAAAATATCCAAAAAATTACATTACTAGCGTAAATACCATTGTTTTTGGTGTCGCTAGGCTGGTGACAGCCGTAATGACATTTAATATGCGGGAGTATGAGTGAGGATGAAAAGAAAATGCACGTAAAAAATAATCAAAGAGAACTGTCATTTATCAAGAATAGATTCATGCCCCTGGCAGGAAAACTACAAATTTTGTTTTGAATTAATATCACACAAAACTGTGAAAGATTTTACGATGTAATTTGTATACTTAATTCACCTATTTAAAAAATATGAAGAAAGTAAGTTTCCTTTTTACACCATGCAGACATACATACTTTACCCATTATGGTACGATATCTGTGATAAGAGTGTGATAAATAAGTAACTGGTTATACCACGTAGTCATATAATGGAAAGAAGAAAAGGCGAACAAAATAATACACACGACCCTGTACCTTGAGGGAAAATAGTGTTGAGTCAGTGAAAATAGTGTTGAGTCAGTTTGTAGCTTTTTTCCGATAATGAGATGCGTACTTCGTAGTAAAGAAGCAGAAAACAACATACTAAGAAGCGAAATACGTAACTGGAATAATGAAAAAATGTGAACACAAAATTATCAGAGTAAAGAAACTCAAAAGAAGTTTCACATATTTTTCTGTTCCTCTCGTCAAATGCTTATGACTTGCAGTTCTTCGAGTATATCACAGAATTTGCCTTGTCAAACATATGTTATGCGAGGACAGAGAAATGGTCGGATTTCTTCCTTCACACGTTTGAAGTGAAAAGGACTAGAAGACCCACTCTTACGCCACCGTCAAATCAACAATATCAGACATTTATACACTTCCTTATGACATGAAATCTAGCAGGTGAAATGTTTGACAAAGTCAGTGTGATGAAGACTTCGACCTGCAAAACTATTTTAAATCATACCTTATCTCACTCTGAAGAACATCTAGTACTCTGTTGAGGAATTTCTGACCCAAGAGGTTTTCGTTCTTTATTATGGCAAGCTGGAGCTAGAAGTCCTTCCGCTCTACGACCGACACGCATTTTCAGTGGTGGACTATCCTTACAAGAACACACCGGCAATGAAGTAACAAACATAGCAATTGCTGCATCCACGGTTCATTTCATACTAAAAGACGCCATATGATGAAATCTATAACACCTTTCGTAAAACAATATCACTGTCTTTTACGTCATTAACTACTCCTCAAAATTTCTAAGTAAGTCTATCCGTAATATTCGTCCTGTCCATTAGTTTATAAATATAAAACTTACGTGGTTTGTAGCTGCCGCGTGCCTTCCCTAACTCACGAGCATGTAGTACTACCGAGATTATCCGTGGTTTCCTTACGTGGAATTTTATCTGGACGTTCCATTGTGACCCATTATGATGAGGTCCCATTATCAATCTATGAGCTTTCCGGTACGAAGGTCACGTCACTGCGCTAAACTCTCGTTCTCATCTCGCAGAGATTTATCTGGGACAGAGATAACAGCATATCGTCAACAGCAGCGAGACGTGAAGTGGAATAGTGGTTATCACAGCGTGAAGGGAGCAGCTTCTTATGCAACTCGTGGACATGTGCACTGACATGAAAATACGCAACAAAATTCGAATGCGGACAATTTCAGTGATCTCACAAATATTTACAGAAAATGACGTAACACTGTATTTCCGGTGGTTTCGTGTATGAAACTGCTATGGAGATGGATGCAGAACATACACTACTGGCCATTACAATTGCTACACCAAGAAGAAATCAAGATGATAAACGGGTATTCATTGGACAAATATATTATACTAGAACTGACATGTGATTGCATTTTCACGCAATTTGGGTGCATACATCCTGAGAAATCAGTACCCAGAACAACCACGTCTGGCCGTAATAACGGACTTGATACGTCTGTGCATTGAGTCAAACAGAGCTTGGATGGCGTGTACAGGTACAGCTGCGCATTCAGCTTCAACTCGATACCACAGTTCATCAAGAGTAGTGACTGGCGTATTGTGACGAGCCAGTTGCTCGGCCACCATTGACCAGACGTTTTCATTTGGTGAGAGATCTGGAGAATGTGCTGGCCAGGGAAGCAGTCGAACATTTTCTGTATCCAGAAAGGCCAGTTCAGGACCTGCAACATGCGGTCGTGCATTATCCTGCTGAAATGTAGGGTTTCGCAGGGATCGAATGAAGGGTAGAGCCACGGGTCGTAACACATCTGAAATGTAACGTCCACTGCTCAAAGTGCCGTCACTGCGAACAAGAGGTGACCGAGACATGTAACTGATGGCACCCCATACCATCACGCCGGGTGATACGCCAGTATGACGATGACGAATACACGCTTCCAATTTGCGTTCACCGCGATGTCGCCAAACACTGATGCGACCATCATGATGCTGTAAACAGAACCTGGATTCATCCGGAAATATGACGTTTTGCCATTCGTGCACCCAGGTTCGTCGTTGAGTACACCATCGCAGGCGCTCCTGTCCGTGATGCAGCGTCAAGGGTAACAGCAGCCATTGTCTCCGAGCTGATAGTCCACGCTGCTGCAAACGTCGTCGAACTGTTCGTGTAGATGGTTGTTGTCTTGCAAATGTCCCCATCTGTTGACTCAGGGATCAAGACGTGGCTGCACGATCCGTTACAGCCATACGGATAAGATGCCTGTCATCTCGACTGCTAGAGATACGAGGCCGCTGGGATCCAGCACAGCGTTCCGTATTATCCTCCTGAACCCACCGATTCCATATTCTGCTAACAGTCATTGGATTTCGACCAACACGAGCGGCAATGTCGCGAAACGATAAACAGCAATCGCGATAGGCTACAATCCAACCTTTATCAAAGTCGGAAACGTGATGGTACGCATTTCTCCTCCTTACATGAGGCATCACAACATTTCACTAGGCAACGCCGGTCAACTGGTGTTTGTGTATGAGAAATCGGTTGGGAACTTTCCTCATGTCAGCACGTTGTAGGTGTCGCCACCGGCGCCAACCTTGTGTGAATGCTCTGAAAAGCTAATCATTTGCATATCACAGCATCTTCTTCCTGTCGGTTAAATTTCGCGTCTGTAGCACGTCATCTTCATGGTGTAGCAATTCTATTGGCCATTAGTGTATATGCTGTAGACAATAGGTACTATTAGTACCGCAAAGAAGCAACATACAGATGTATACTATTTAACAGTTGCATTGGAGTCATCGGTCGTGTCTTGCAGAAAACAGTTACTTCGTTTACACAAATGGAACAGTTCACAGCGAAACTCGATTGTTACGTCTGCAGAAAAATGGTGATTGTGTAAGTAAGGTTGGCAGTGTGAAGTGAGTTGAGTGACCGAAGTGGTGTCAGTACATAAATATATAGGTTACCCGCCGTTGCCCAGTTACTTATTAATATTAGTCTTTATGAGATAGGGAGGGGCATTAAATATTTTCTACACTATGGTTTACTGTATGGTAGCTTTACTGTATGGTTAATGATGATGGCGTCCGCTTGGGTAAAATATTCCGGTGGTAAAATAGTCCCCCATTCGAATTTCCGGGCGGGGACTACTCAAGAGGACGTCGTTATCAGGAAAAGCAAACTGGCATTCTACGGATCGGAGCGTGGAATGTCAGATCCCTTAATCGGGCAGGTAGGTTCCAAAATTTAAAAAGGGAAATGGATAGGTTAAAGTTAGATATAGTGGTAATTAGTGAAGTTCGGTGGCAGCAGGAACAAGACTTTTGGTCAGGTGAATACAGGTTTATAAATACAAAATCAAATAGGGGTAATGCAGGAGTAGGTTTAATAATGAATAAAAAATAGGAGTACGGGTAAGCTACTACAAACAGCATAGTGAACGCATTATTGTGGCCAAGATAGACACGAAACCCTTGTCTACTACAGTATACAAGTTTATATGCCAACTAGCTCTGCAGATGATGGAGAAATTGATGAAATGTATGATGAGATAAAAGAAATTATTCAGGTAGTGAAGGGAGATGAAAATTTAATAGTCATGGGTGACTGGAATTCGAGAGTAGGAAAAGGGAGAGAAGGAAACATAGTAGGTGAATATGGATTTGGGGTAAGAAATGAAAGAGGAAGCCGTCTGGTAGAATTTTGCACAGAGCATAACTTAATCATAGCTAACACTTGGTTCAAGAAGCATAAAAGAAGGTTGAACACATGGAAGAATCCTGGAGATACTAGAAGGTATCAGATAGATTATATAATGGTAAGACAGAGATTTAGGAACCAGGTTTTAAATTGTAAGACATTTCCAGAAGCAAATGTGGACTCTGACCACAATCTATTGGTTATGAACTGTAGATTAAAACTAAGGAAACTGCAAAAAGGTGGGAATTTAAGGAGATGGGACCTGGATAAACTGAAAGAACCAGAGGTTGTACAGAGTTTCAGGGAGAGCATACGGGAACAATTGACAGGAATGGGCGAAAGAAATATAGTAGATGAAGAATGGGTAGCTCTGAGGGATGAAGTGGTGGAGGCAGCAGAGTATCAAATAGGTAAAAAGACGAGGGTTAGTAGAAATCCTTGGGAAACAGACGAAATATTGAATTTAATTGAAGAAAGGAGAAAATATAAAAATGCAGTAAATGAAGCAAGCAAAAAGGAATACAAACGTATCAAAAATGAGATCGACAGGAAGTGCAAAATGTCTAAGCAGGGACTGCTAGAGGACAAATGTAAGGATGTAGAGGCTTATCTCACTAGAGGTAAGATAGATACTGCCTACAGGAAAATTAAAGAGACCTTTGGAGAAAAGAGAGCCACTTGTATGAATATCAAGAGCTCAGATGGAAGCCCAGTTCTAAGCAAAGAAGGGAAAGTAGAAATGTAGTAGGAGTATATAGAGGGTCTATAGAAGGGCGATGTACTTGAGCACAATATTATGGAAATGGAAGAGGAGGTGGATGAAGATGAAATGGGAGATACGATACTGCGTGAAGAGTTTGACAGAGCACTGAAAGACCTGAGTCGAAACAAGGCCCCGGGAGTAGACAACAATCCATTAGAACTACTAACGGCCTTGGGAGAGCCAGTCATGACAAAACTCTACCATCTGGTGAGCAAGATGGGTGAGACAGGCGAAATACCCTCAGACTTCAAGAAGAATATAATAATTCCAATCCCAAAGAAAGCAGGTGTTGACAGATATGAAAATTACCGAACTATCAGTTTAATATGTCACAGCTGCGAAATACTAACACAAATTCTTTACATACGAATGGAAAAACTGGTAGAAGCCGACCACGGGGAAAATCAGTTTGGATTCCGTAGAAATGATAGAACACGTGAGGCAATACTGACCTTACGGCTTATCTTAGAAGAAGGATTAAGGAAAGGCAAACCTACGTTCCTATCATTTGTAGACTTAGAGAAAGCTTTTGACAATGTTGACTGGAATACTCTCTTTCAAATTCTAAAGGTGGCAGGGGTAAAATACAGGGAGCGAAAGGCTATTTACAATTTGTACAGAAACCAGTTGGCAGTTATAAAGAGTCAATGGGCACGAAAGGGAAGCAGTGGTTGGGAAGGGAGTGAAACAGGGTTGTAGCCTCTCCCCGATATTATTCAATCTGTATATTAAGCAAGCAGTAAAGGAAACAAAAGAAAAATTCGGAGTAGGTATTAAAATACATGGAGAAGAAATAAAAACTTTGAGGAAATGAGACACTTAAAGTAGTAAAGAAGTTTGCTATTTGGGGAGCAAAATAACTGATGATGGTCGAAGTAGAGAGGATATAAAATGTAGATTGGCAATGGCAAGGAAAGCGTTTCTGAAGAAGAAAAATGTGTTAACATCGAGTATAGATTTAAGTGTCAAGAAGTCGTTTCTGAAAGTATTTGTATGGCGTGTAGCCATGTATGGAATTGAAACATGGACGATAAATAGTTTAGACAAGAAGAGAATAGAAGTATTCGAAATGTGGTGCTACAGAAGAATGCTGAAGATTAGATGGGTAGACAAGAAGAAGGGACCGGTTGGTAGGACATGTTCTGAGGCATCAGGGGATCACAAATTTAGCATTGGAGGGCAGCGTGGAGGGTAAAAATCGTAGAGGGAGACCAAGAGATGAATATATTAAGCAGATTCAGAAGGATGTAGGTTGCATCAAGTACTGGGAGATGAAGAAGCTTGCACATGATAGAGTAGAATGGAGAGCTGCATCAAACCAGTCTCAGGACTGAAAACCACATCAACAACAACAACATGGTGTAAAAACAAACCTAATATCCTTACATGCTGTTTAAAAGAAAAAAATATAAATACAGTTTAAATATATCGAAATAAAATCTGTCGTATAATATTAATTTAACGCAAAACTTGTCGTCGAGACAGTGAACAGTCAGCCCAATAATCCAGTAGATCATGAATCCGACACTGTTATTCGACGTTTCCAGATGTTTTTACATCAAACCCACAATACATGTCGACGGAACTGTCAGCAGTCAAAACAGAGTTTCTGAAGGTTCTGTATTTGACACAGATGTCAGTTCCTTTTGATTAATTTTACATGTCACCTCCTTCTCACCCCCTCCCCCACACCGAGTGGTGCTACAGATAAGATGGAATCGGCACATTTAGTTGCTGATATAAAGCGACCTTTAGAATCTATGGTCGAAAATGGTTAGGTCAAGCAGGACCTGTACCTCGGCCTCCTAGGTCACCTGACCTCAGTCCTGTGAATTTTGCTATCTGGGCCGTCTCGAATGTGAAGCGTGGCATGGCGCTCCCGAAGATTTGACTGAAGAATTGTACAGTCTAGCCAAGCTATATTAAATGTTCAAAAAGTGTCTGAAAGAACGTAACTCACTGGATAAACGAGTGGAATATTGCATCGAAAGACGAGACCGAGATGTGCAACAGTTAATGTAACAGCTACGTGTGTTCACTGATATGCAACGTGCTGAAACATTATTGTATTTTTTGTTAAGGTGTTCCATGCGTGAAATATGAATCCAATTAGATGAGGACGTAATTAAAAACTTAACATTAACTGGATTTTCCGTTGGTGCTTGGCAGAACATGATAACAATATTAAAAAGCAAAACATTTCCTGGAGCCCTGGGAAATCTTATTTATTTGATCAGGAACTGGCTTTCGGCTTCTCGGGTCATCTTACGTGAAAAATGAATATCGCAGACACAGGTAAATACGATGTACGACTTACGCAGATATTATTTGTGCAGAAGATAAAAAAATGACAGTGTGTGTATACAGGAAAACATTACAGTTTTGTGTCACACAGAAATAAATACAATAACTAGAAAAAGTGATAAACGAAATTTTCATGTGGTAGTACTTTTAACAATAGATGAGAAATAAGATGAATTTACAGTTTGACTCAAGTATTTGTGACAAAAACTTAATTTTACAAAGGGGAAAATGTAAAATCTTTTACTACTAGGCTGCTATTCTGTGTCATGTACTTCTTGTTTTCCAGTGTTTCCAGTAGGGTCACTTTAAAAAGAATGTAAAAGTTCATATTCTACTTCATATGAATGGTTTCCAGCTAAAAGATAATCAGCAAAGGTTAAATCTTTCTTCCTTAATCTCCAGCTTCTCTCATGTTCACGCACCCAATTGCCACAGCTCTGTCTGACTAACCAATACACATTTCTTCACACTGCTTGCAAGTGATTTTGTATATACCACTCTGAGCCAAGGGTTGCACTTCCCCTGTCAGAACCAGCAGTAGCAATTACTTTTAATTTAATTCCGGAACAAACATCCCAGTTATAAGCCTAGTTTACATTGTAGTGTGTCTTACTATACAAAATTTCTTATTTTTCTTTACTTTTCATCATCTGCCATTAAACGCAGAGTGGGCTGTTCTAGTTCTACCTTTCGCAGAATAAGCGAGTTTTCAGCCAAGTACCATATTAGCTGATAGTGGGGTGGGAGGTGTCCCTGTTGGTTGCCTTGCAATCAACGCAACCTCCCAAAATCCTCTGTCAGAACTAGCAGTGGGAATTATTTTTAATTTAATTCTGGAACAAAACATCCCAGTTATAAGCCTAGTTTACATTATGGTATATTTGTTTACATGTATACGAGATAAGGTCGATGACTTGTTCGAAATGTGCCATGTACCTATGTTGCTGCCTATCACAGACAGTGAGCTTTCATCTTTAAGTACGTACATCCTCTACATAAAGTGGACTGTTAGAGAAATGACACATCGCTGAGTCCATTACTTTTCAGCCAAAAACCTGTAGAGCTGTTGGTAGGGCAGTGGGAGTCCTAATTAAAGCAAAAACATCTCAAATTGAGTGTTTCAAATTTATATTTTCAAACAGTTCAACTTAATACCATTAACCCGTTACGTATGGCCCGCATTGCTCTTATAAAAGACGTTTTATAAAACATTTGAGAGTTTACTGGGATACTTTTATAAATGTTAGAGGGTAGACCTAGCTTTTATCAAAGATTTGTCAAACATCTTCGACAATGTACTACCATCCTGTGAAGTGTGATGTCTTCCCTAATCTGTTTTATTTCATTATGCATCCTCAGTGTATGATTATCAGACTAATTACTGGAGTTTTATGTGGAATTTTACCTGATACTGAGGGCACTGGAGCACCTGAGGTGTAATCTTGCATCCACGTCCCGCACGTGCACCGATTTCTTCATGTTATCCCATTTATATAACCAACAGAGAAGAAAGTCCATATTACACAGGGCTACAGTCTACACTTTTTTGTGAAAATGGAAACACAGGGACGGCTACCAGTAATAAAAACAATTTTTCTACAGATTAGATACATGTCAATGCACAATTCATTAGGAGTTCTGAATTGTATATGATCTCTGAAAGTTCAGTATGATGCGAACCGCCAGGTGCTGTAAACAGAGCAATCAAAGAGGGTCTGGACAATTTCCTATCACCCCACACCCAGTTTATATCCGATTACATAAGGATAAAAATTATCAACAGTGAAGCTGGAGCAGCATGACGAATACGTTGTCTGCCAAACACATCCCAACGAGTTCGATAGGCCATGTGTTAGGTGACCTTCCAGAACAGGGTAGTAGTGTTGCCTGTTAGTTTCATCATATTCGTAGCCACATTTGTCGTGATATTGTCTTCTACGCATACAGCGCGTGTAGTTATCCGAAAGAGCTGCTCTGGAACCTCCCTGATGTAGTGTAGATGTCCAGACTGCTTTCAACACGTATGAATCGAGATCGCACGTTGCATCCATTGGTGTTCCAAACTATCGCACATAGCGTTTATCCGCTGCATCACTTAAGGCCATATTGCAAAAAGCATGTTTTCATCTAACATGTATGTAGAAATCACTATAAGACAAGTTTAAATTGGGCTTGCCCGAAGACATTATATTTTGCCACGCAGCACGTCAGCGACTGTGTTCATGAGACCATTGAAGAACTGGAACGTTCATTCGCTGGTTGCAGTCATCGACATTTGTACATCACTGCAGCCATCTTCCAAGTGCAACTGTGTGTAGCTCTGTGCGCCACGAGCTTCCAGCAGCTTTGTCTCACAACGACAGCTTCATCCAACCATCTTCAAGATATTCACCACTTCCTGAATTAATACGTTGCCTATTGAAATATTCATGACTGTAATATACGTGTATCTGCTACACGTCATATTCAATTAATAAGTGCAAAGCAAATTGCCAAAATCACAGACTTTCTACTCTGCATATATCAAAACGACTGGCATTGGTTTGGCAGATAAACGATTTTTCAAATAGGGTCAGCACAAGATTATGCACAGATCATGCTGTTGTCTACGGGAAAATATCGACACTGGACGATTCTAAGACAATGCAGAAAAACATGAATGAATTTTCCACTTAATGTAAAGGACGACAGGCCAGTTTAATTGTGGATAAATTCAATATTAGATTCTCTTGGTGATTCAAGAAGACTGTAATAATCCAAATTCTAAAGAATGCAGGTGCTGACAGAGGTGAATATTAGCGAACCATCAGCGTAATAAGTCACGAATGCAAAATACTGATACGAATTATTTGTAGGTTAATGGAAGGGGTCTTAGAAGCCGACCATGTAAGGTCAACTTATATTCCGGACAAATGAAGAAACACGCTGGGGAATAGTGACCCTATGGTTTACCTTCAAAGAAAGGCAAATATACGCTTCCAGAACATGTAGATTTAGAGAAATCTTTTGATAATGTAAACTGCTGAACACTCTCTGTAATTCTGAAGGTAGCAGGTGTGAAATACAAGGAGCAAAAGTTTATCTACAACATTTGCAGAAATCTGATTGCAGTTATAAGAGTCAATGGTGAAACGTCCCCTTTTGAACAATTTTACATACGACTGTGCTTAACCTGACGCACAATATTTTTAGCGCAACGCAATCTGACTTTCAAAATTCCCTACAAAAGAATGGCCCTGACTAACATTAAACTATACCTTTCACAAATCACTTACCTCACAAAAATCTTCGCTGCTCAAGCTACTGCAATACAGCGAGCGCCACTACTGCCAGCTAAATAAAAGATTCAAACTATGGAAGGCACTAATTACTGATAGGGATAGTTAGCAAATGAAAGATATTAATAGAGAACAAAGAATGTATTTACCTTGATATCATCATATATATAGCAGTTCATGACAAATTACAAAACTCCGCCATCTCTCTCCCCACATCCACCACTGCTGGCGGCTCACCTCCAACTGCGCAACGCTACGCGCTGTTCACAGCCAGCTGCCTAACACTACAATGGCGAGTATTACAACAATGCAAAGCAGCCACAGACTGCACACAGCACAGCCAGTGATTTTCATACACAGGTGGCGTTACCAATAAAAAAACCTAAACAGCCTACTTACATAGTATTTACCTTGATATCATTATATATATAGCAGTTCATGACAAATTACAAAACTCCGCCATCTCTCTCCCCACATCCACCACTGCTGGCGGCTCACCTCCAACTGCGCAACGCTACGCGCTGTTCACAGCCAGCTGCCTAACACTACAATGGCGAGTATTACAACAATGCAAAGCAGCCACAGACCGCACACAGCACAGCCAGTGATTTTCATACACAGGTGGCGTTACCAATAAAAAAACCTAAACAGCCTACTTACATAGCCCCCATGCTCCCCACAAAAAATTTTTACAAATTGGTTTGGGCAGTGCCCAATACAGATTTGAAAAAAATTTTCATAATTACAATAACAAAGAAATCAAATGCACACACTTATTGATACAATGTTGGTCAAAAGCTAAAATTTTCTCACAGTCCATAAAGACAGTCCTGATCATTCATCACATTGCAGTGTTTTTCTCAAAGTCTGAGCAGTAAAAGAAAATGCACACGGAAGTTTTGGATTTCCATGCAGTCTTGAAGTAGTAGTGTTGTCCTTCCAACGGAAAGACAGTGCTGACTCGACATGCAGACAGGTAATGGGCCACAACAGAGTAAACCCACAGCAGAGTCAGTCGACGTTTTGAAGAACATTGGTAGGTAGGTCATCACAGAGTAGACCCACTTGTAGTCCTGGTAGAGATTACGGTATTGGTGGGCCACCAGAGGTGCAGACCCACTGCAGTCCTGGTAGAAATAATGGTACTGGTGAGTCAGCAAAGACGCAGACCCACTGTAGTCCTTGTAGAGATAATGGTACTGGCGGGTCATTAAAGATGCAGACCCACTGTAGTCCTTGTAGAGATGATGGTACTGGCGGGTCATCAAAGATGCAGACCCACTGTAGTCCTTGTAGAGATGGCCAGCAGCCATCTGTTGTGACTGCAGGTGCACAATCACCATTGAAGAGTCTTGCGGATAATATAGCAAGTCCATAAACCACCACTTGTGCACTCACAAAGTTTTTTTAATTGTCCTTAGAACCAGCAATGCTGTTATCCAGTCCCTTGCTGAATTATTAACACACGTGCAAACACTAACAGTCCCTACGTGTCACATATTGTCCATATAGTATGACCAACAGAAACGTGTGCAGTGAAATGGAACTTACAAGTTACTTAATTTGATGAACTGCTGTCAATTACAATTTTATAACATGAGAGTACAATTACAAAGGTACAAAATACATCATTAAAGAACATAACAATACAGATAACATTTGTAGTACAGGCTTTACAAAAGAATCAAAATAACATATACATCAATGTTACAGGAATTATGAGATAAGTAGATACATAAAAGTTCAGAATAACTTTCAAATCATCAACTTCACACATGAGCATTAAAATAAAACAAAATAAATAATGTCTAAGCATATTTACAAGGTAAATAACATATTATTAATGCCAATTATATTTGAGGATAACAGTATTCCTCATCATAGTGAATGTAGCTTAGTATTAGAAGAGAAAAAAATTCTATGAAACTACACAGAGACAGGAAGAAAACAAATACACAAGGGTACACAAACACATAGGGGGATAACACAATGGAAAGGACAGGGTTCGTTTTCAGTGTAACATTTGGTACTGCAGTCCAACCTAAAACTTCATTCCATAGATCGTTCCTCTTATTTCGACATTTGCACCTGCCAAAAAAATCCTATCCAAGCATGCTTTCTATATTCTGTTCACATATTTCTTACCTCATTATTTATTTACCATTATCTTACCTCAACATATATTTCCAAGAAAATCCTACCTAAACCTGTTGTCCCTAAACACTACTTTTTTGGTTCATATCCTCTTTCAAAACACTATTTTGGCCAAACCATTTTCTTATAGCTTCTCAAAGCATTTCTTCCAATCCATCATAGCTAGTTTCTTATATAGTCTACCCCCTCTTAAGCTAACTTAAATCTACTGAGCTCAGATATATATACCAATGGACGAGGCAATGCAGCATCACATAAAACAATTAATATAAACAGCAATGAAAAAAGACGCAGATTTGCGAAGCAAGCTGCATTAAGAAATTAGCAAAGCAATTGTAATATTACAACTAATCTAAGGCAATGTGCAGCAAACAATAAAAATAAATCATTAGTAAAACTGGCTTAACACTATGCTTGGCAAACAGCAGCAACTTATACCTAAACATGACATAGCTCAAGCAGAAAAAAATAGTACACTAAAGATAACAATGCAGATAAGTGAAATGTATAATCACATCTTAATGTCTAAGTAATTAAAGTGGTGCACCACAAGAAGTTATTCTACCAAAAAAAATTACCCAGTAGTTGAAAAGAAAATTCCGTATGCAATTCCTGTGAAGGGAAATATCTTTTTATGCTCCCTCATTTTTTTGGAAATATATCACAAAACTATTATTTACTGGATCTGGAGACAGAAAATATTTATATTAGTACATCTATAAAATTTTATTTTAACCAGTGCTGCAGTGCAGCTAGAAACTAGATATTAAACAAAATGAGTAAATAAATACATAAAGCAAGCCATATGGCATTTCTCTCAACTAGCACGACAATAGCCGTGAAATGTTGCGATGCTTTCTACAAAGGAACGTCAATAGCGAGGACAATGGCCTCCCCCTTTTTTTTTTCTCCACCTAATGGCTTTTTCTCCGGGCGGCTGGCCCAGCTGCGCGCCACAACGCATTACATCAAGGTCACTTACCTTTCTTAACGAAATATTTACGACAGCAGTTTTCGCTACAGCGACAGTCTCATATAAAAATTTCATAGGTCAAGAATTAGCGTTGCAAATCTGTAGAAACAAAATCTTATTGATATAACAGTGTCCAAAAAAATTTTCGTCAGCATTGTGATACATTCATGCATTTACACACATTTCATAATTCTAAAAGTACGATTTTCGGTTTCGAACATACGTCTTCACAAGGCAGAGTTCCTAACCGCTACTCATTACTCCTTACCTTATTACACATATATATATTCGTCGACGCTTCTTTAATAATTCATCATATGAAATACGTAGCATAATCAGATTCCTCATATAGCATCAGCTTCTTGACCATAAACATACCTCAGCAGCATAATACACATCGTCATCATAACATCATAAAACCTCAGCCAAATCTCAAAATCGTCGTAGCTTCCTGGAATAATTTCAAAACCCTAAAAAATATTCTCTGCTCATTTCAATAGTGTCATCTACCTCAAACGTACCTTAAAAATCATGATCTCATACCAAATACATCATTCAAAGCTCTCATAGTATCACAATGGTTCCGAAAAAATATGAACAGTTTACAAAGTACAGACAAAATACAATTTCATAAGTGTGAAGGTATCCAACTGTGTAATTGCATAAACATCTGTCACTGACGTAGTAAGAAAAAATGTTTGTCTCTCAGATAAATGATCTGATAGCTGTGTAATTCTGTGTTAGAGAAATATGGTACCGATGTGTAAAGTTGTATAAGCAAATACCATATTAGCTAGGGTTCCTTGTGGTTGCCACACACATGGTACACAAAGTAAGCGTGTACCCCCCTGAGGATAAATGTAATTATACCCTCAGGTGTTACAAATTACAGCAATGGAATGAAATGTATCACGGAAAACTTTCTTTGTAATTAAGTGTTTTAAGTATAAGATTAATCACTCAAATACGTGTCCTGTAGCGCTAAATGTGCGTCTTGTTGTAAGATAATTCTGTGGAAGTGTCGTAGTTATCGTCCTCTGAATGCTAAGTTCTGCAGAAGTCAATGTACTTACCTCATGATACACAAAAGTGAAATGCTTTGCGTATAGATATCTTAGTTATTACGTACCTTACCGTGATCAGGAAAGTACTGTGTTGTAACGTCTTGTTGTGCTACGGAAAAGGCTGTCTCATTGTTGCTATACCACAAAAGTTACTACTGAAACATGTTTTTCTTTCCAGAAGAATTCAGAAAAACTGTGCAGATGTAAAACAGATACACTGCAAAAGCAACATTGTAAATTGTCACTCATTAGTAGCGTCGTGATAAAATCGTGTAGCTGTCACATAAACTAACCTCTGTGTCATCTGGTATCTCTCAGAAAGCACTTTAATTTCAGAATGTATTTTCAAATAAACCAAAATGTTGCATTAAAATCTCATTAGCAGTACCAGCATGTGTCCTAAGTATGTAAGCCTGATAGTCGTTACGTAATCGTGCAGCTAACAAGCAAGAATGTACAAATACAACACTGTGTCGTCTGTTCACTATAACAATGCATTCGTAACTTCTGTTTAAAAATGTTCCCTAGGTTCTAGACTGCATACTTAACTTCAAACATTGTTGCATGTTAACAGTTACTTAAGTCTAAAAAAGCATACTAGTAATGTAAAGTGAAAAATTTTATAGCAAAGACTAAGTTAAAAAGCAGATTATCTCTCAATGAGCGGTTTTATATGTGAAGTGTGGTGAAATCCTTTACTCTTCATAGTACTCAGCGTTTGAACTTGAATGCAATTGTCATGCGGTATACGTCGGTAAGGAACACTGGAATTTTTCTCAAGGTTAGCGCTATGTTATTTATCTCAGAGCCAGCCGGCGCAGGTGTCTGCCTGCGGTGCGGGTCATTGCCTATTGTCTCTTTGTTGGCGCGCGTCGTTATTGCAGTTAGGAGACCTAGCTTCTACAAATTCGCCTTGCCGAGAGGGCCCAGCTCTGTTATAATCCCGCCAGTTCTGATGAAATTCAGGTCTGTCGTTATGTCGGTAGTTTACATAGTTTCTTGTTTGTCGGTCATGTGGTGGAGAATTTCTCCCTGAATCGTAACTGTGCGCCGAACTGTTGCGTCTGAAGTTATTCTGCCTCCCCCCTTTTTTTTTTTTTTTAGCAGCTTATAGTAAAAATCATCGTGTCGGCGAGTAGCATATCGGTCATTTTTAGGTCGTGCCGGCGGTTCCATCTCAAAATTCGCTGTACCTTGCCAATTTCTTTCATAATTTCCGAAGTGCCCTGTGTTATTATTTTGCGTCTTTTCTGTATTTCTAAGTCCCTCTTCCCGTGTTGGAGCGCGAGTGTCTTCTGAAATTTGTAATTTTTGTATTACTTGTGCCAACTGATCTTGTACTTCCCGGATTTCTCTTTTGTACTGTATATTGATTTGATATTGATTGAATTTCCTAATTTGTTCGCACTCTTCTGTGTCATTAAAGAGTACCGGTTTTGTGTCATTCAGATTATCATCTACCTTCGTAGATAAATTAGTGAACTGATCTGAAAGTTCGGCTACTTTATCCGATAGTGTACTTATTTCCTCAGTGTGTTTTTCTGAACCAAGTTTCAGAGTATCTACTGTGTCCTTTAAGTTTTCCTGAGTTTTTGCAAGTTGCGTAACCGAATCGGTAGATGCAACTGAGTCAAATTTAGCTTGCAAGGTCTCATGATTTTCATGAACAATAGTTTGCAGTTCTTTTATGGCTGCTTCGTGATTCTGTAGTGCATTTTCATGACGCGAAAAAATAGGTTGAAAATGCTCACAAATTTGTGTTTTTACGGCATTACAGACTTTTTGGCATTTCGATTCAATGTTATGTAACTCAGTAGTTAAATCTTCACGTGTTTGTTCAAGCTCATGTTCCACTGAGTCTAACTTTTGAAGATTTTCTTCCATTGTGTCTAACTTTTGAAGATTTTGTACCATTCTGTCTAACTGTTGCTGTATTTGTCTCTGATTTTGTTCCATTTGTCTCTGATTTTGTTCCATTTGTTGCATTAATTGCAATAATAATGTATTAGTGTCTGGAATCTGTTTCTCTATGCTTTTTGGCAGTGCATTTTCACCGGCAACATTCACATTTTGACAAGCAGAACATGTGTCTTGACTCATTTGAGAAAACGGTGATGACCCAGAACCTGAATCTACAGTATTTGCGAAATCGTGTCGTGTCATTTCGGCTTCCTGAGGCGAGCTATTGCCGACCGATCGATCGATAATGCTTCCCTCTTCACTAATTGTTTCACTGTCCACGCCATTGTTTGCCACCCGCTCCATTTCCCTATGCACAGTTACCAAATTACTACTTTGAATATTAGTTAATTCATTACACGGTGGCGCTAACACACTGCTTTCATTTTCACTGTCATTTCTCAGTTTACTTTGGAGCCTAGTATTGCGTTTTTCACACGCCATTATTGTCACAGTATTTCACACGACAACACAGAAAAACACAATTTGAAGAGCAAAAATAAGAGAACACATTAACATAACACTGAAAATAATATCTAGTTAATTGCAGCTGCGAAATACTTGGTGCAAATCTACATGCATGCCACAACTGTTTTACTGTACAACAATGAAAAACTACAACTACAAAGGAAATTCTCTCTATAATTACGCGCTAGCAATAAACAATAGCTACACTAATTACACAAACTACAAGAAAAAATCAGAAGATTCCAGTGAGGTATCCTCGGCTAAGGGTCGACATATGAAACGTCCCCTTTTGAACAATTTTACATACGACTGTGCTTAACCTGACGCACAATATTTTTAGCGCAACGCAATCTGACTTTCAAAATTCCCTACAAAAGAATGGCCCTGACTAACATTAAACTATACCTTTCATAAATCACTTACCTCACAAAAATCTTCGCTGCTCAAGCTACTGCAATACAGCGAGCGCCACTACTGCCAGCTAAATAAAAGATTCAAACTATGGAAGGCACTAATTACTGATAGGGATAGTTAGCAAATGAAAGATATTAATAGAGAACAAAGAATGTATTTACCTTGATATCATCATATATATAGCAGTTCATGACAAATTACAAAACTCCGCCATCTCTCTCCCCACATCCACCACTGCTGGCGGCTCACCTCCAACTGCGCAACGCTACGCGCTGTTCACAGCCAGCTGCCTAACACTACAATGGCGAGTATTACAACAATGCAAAGCGGCCACAGACTGCACACAGCACAGCCAGTGATTTTCATACACAGGTGGCGTTACCAATAAAAAAACGTAAACAGCCTACTTACAATGGACATGAATGGGACGAAGTAGTTGAGAAGGGAGTGAAGCAAAGCTGCAGCCTATATACAATGTTATTCACTGTGTGCGTTGAACTTGTACTAAAGGCTTCCAAGGAGACTGCCTGAAAGGAAGTTAAAATTCAGGGAGAAGAAATAAAAACTTTGAAATTTTCCAATGGTCTTCTAATGCTATCAGATACGGCAAAGGACTTGTAAGATCAGTTCAACGGAATGGATAGTGTCTTGAAAAGAGATTGTATGATGGTCATCAACAAAAGTAAAACAAGGTCAATGGAAAGTAGTCGATTAAATCTGGCGTTGCTGAGGGGAATAGATTAGGAAATGAGACACTAAAAGTAATTGATCGGTTTTGAAATTTAGGCAGTAAAATATCTGACAACAGCCGAGAATATAAAATGCAGGCCAGAAATTCAACGAAAGAGTTTCTGAAAAATATAAATTTGTTTACACCAAATGCAAAGTTAAGTGTTAAGTAGTCTTTTATGTAGGTAGCTGTCTGGGGTATAGCTTTATACAGAACTGAAACGTGAACAGTAAACAGTCCAGACTACAACAGAGCAGAAGCTTTTGACATTTGATGCTACAGAAGAATGCTGAAGGTTAGAAGGATAAATTAGATTAGTGGTGAGGAGGCACGAATCGAACTGGGGAGAAAAGAAATTTATGAAACAAGGTGATTAAATTAAGCGATTGGTTGACAGGATACATTCTGAGGTGTGATGGTACAGACAATTTGATAATGGAGGTAATTGTGGGGAGTGAAAATTGTAGATGGAGAGCAAGGCTTGACTACAGTAAGCATGTACAAGTGTATGCACATCGCAGAGATGAAGAGGCTTGCACGGAATAGAACAGCAAAAAGAAGAATATAATTATTTAAATAAAAACAAATTTTTAATATACCATGTATTTAAATCAAATTTAAACGTATAAAATAATCTCGCATGCCTCCGTGCAGATTTTAAACCGCGTACAGGTGGTACTGAAAACGTGTGACTGTGAATTTTTAGCGGCTGTCAAAATACTACCGAGATTTAAAACGAAAAACGTGAGGTGTATGCAGTACATAACTGATGCATGAACAGTTCACCTCTTTACTATTTTCCAATGCATGCGCTCAAGGTTTTTCGTTTAAAATCTTACTAGCATTTTCACAGATATTAAAAATTCACAATTACAAATTTTCAGGATTATTTAAAAGGGGGTTAGAAGTCTGTATGGAACTAGGAGAAACTATTTTATACTTTGTAGTCAAATTTTTTTTAAAAATCATATACTACAAATTAATTTTTATTTAAAAAATTAGTTTCTGCGTTTTATTCTCGTGTTTGTGAAAGTATTAAATCGATTTTAAACATATTGATGAGATTAATAAAAAGTGCAACTAGTGTTAAATAACAGGTTTATTCCAGCTTCTTCTTACCCAACAATATCTGAAATGGCATTATACCTACCTACTATTAATATGCCAATCTGTTTGTTATTCAGCTCAAAAATAAGAATAATGAAGCAAACTAGATTAATTTTATAAGATTTTTATTTCAGCACTCTCTTTATACCTGTGGCTTCACAATTTTTTGTACACTGAAGCGCCAAAGAAAATGTTAGAGGCATGTGTATTCAAATACAGAGATACGTAAGCAGGCAGAATACGGTGCTGCGTTCGGCAACGCCTATATAAGACAACCAGTGTATGGCGCAGTTGTTAGATCGGTTACTGCTACTTCAATGGCAGATTGTCAAGATTTAAGTGAGTTTGAACGTGGTGTTACAGTCGGCGCATGAGCTATGGGACACAGCATCTCCGACGTAGCGATGAAGTGGGGATTTTCCCGTATCACTGTACCGTGAATATGAGGAATCCGGTAAAAATCAGTTCTCCGACATCGCTGCGGTCGGTAAAAGATCACGCAAGAACGGGACCAATTTAGACTGAAAACTATCGTTAAACGCTACATAAGTGCAACCTTTCCGCAAATTCCAGAATGAGATTTTCACTCTGCAGCGGAGTGTGCGCTGATATGAAACTTCCTGGCAGATTAAAACTGTGTGCCCGACCGAAACTCGAACTCGGGACCTTTGCCTTTCGCGGGCAAGTGCTCTACCATCTGAGCTACCGAAGCACGACTCACGCCCGGTACTCACAGCTTTACTTCTGCCAGTACCTCGTCTCCTACCTCGTACCTCCTAGGAGACGAGGTACTGGCAGAAGTAAAGCTGTGAGTACCGGCCGTGAGTCGTGCTTCGGTAGCTCAGATGGTAGAGCAAAGGTCCCGAGTTCGAGTCTCGGTCGGGCACACAGTTTTAATCTGCCATGAAGTTTCATATCAGCGCACACTCCGCTGCAGAGTGAAAATCTCATTCTGGAAACATCCCCTAGGATGTGGCTAAACCATGTCTCCACTATATCCTTTTTTACAGGAGTGCTAGTTCTGCAAGGTTCGCACTTCTGCTAGCTCACGGGGACTCTACACGATATTACGCAGATATAACGGTTTCTTCGGCTCTTCAGTTATAAGTCACATAATCTGCACCCATCTCCTCCTCCACCTTCCCTCTCTCTCTTCCGCTCTCTCTCAGGCAGTCTGCCTCTCCCCCTCTCTCTGAATATCTTTTTGTGGTCCTTTCTCTGTCATCTCTTCCTTCATCCTCTCTCTGTCCATCTCCTCCTTGGAGGAGGGGTTTCAGATAAAGGACAGTTTAAACAGAGTTTGAAAGACTTTTTAATAGGCATTTCTTTCTATTCTATAGATAAATATCTTAATAGGGACTGTTAGACCAGCCTAAGTAAAAATTTCTGTTAGATTTCAGTTTTGACAGCACTTGACCACAACAGGCAAGATTAGGTATTTTGTATATGATAAATTTATTAAAAGTGCATAACTATGTTTCATTCTGACAGTGTATTAATTCTACAAATATTTGCATTCCAAGTTTACTGTAATCTATTCACCTATTTTGATAATCTCCTGACAGATAACCAGGCCTGTGAGTATTATATTCAAATGTTTTATGTTTTGCATGTTATAGTCTCTGACTTGTTCCACACCTACGAGAATCATCTCATTTTTTGGGTCTGTGGAATGAAAACTGAATCTAATCTAATGTAATTTAATCCCTCTCTCTGTCCATATCCTCCTCCTCTTCTCTGTCTTTCCACCGCCTCTTCCGCCATCTCTTTGTCCAGTTCCTCCTCCTCCCACTCTCTGTATATCTCTTTGTTCTTTCCCTGTCCTTATCCTCCTCTGCCCTCTCTCTGCCTATCTCCTCCTCTCCATCTCTGTCTGTTCATCTCCTCCTTGCCTCTCTCTCTGGCTATTTCCTCCACCCTTTCTCTGTCCGTCCACCTTCTCTTCAGCCCTCTCTTTGTCCAAGCCCTCCCACCCTCTGTACATCACCGTGTACTTCCCCTGTACAGTTCCTCTGCATTCTTTCTGACCATCTCTTCCTCCTCTCTCTCTCTGTCCATATCCTTCTCCCTGTCTCTGCCTGTTCATCTTCTCCTTCCCCCTCTCTCTGCTCATCTCCTCCTTACCTTCCCTCTGCCCATCTCTCCCTCCCCCTGTCTCTCTGTCCCTCACTGAGCACCTCTATCTGTCCGTTTGCTCCTCGAATATGTTGAGACCAGAATCATATGAGCATACAACTTGGTACACTGTCACAAGCAAACAAATTCTGCGGGGGGTTCTAACATTCTTCATGGTTTTGCCAAAAACTAAATTATTCGTTAATTTATGAAAATAAATTTCAAAACCACACGTCATGAGAGCATTCTTTTCGAGGTAACCATCAATGTATTTCAACCAGGGACGCTGGTCAAAGGAGATGCTGGGAGTGATTCTAACAAGTTTCATCCTCAACGTGAGACACTGCTGGTAGTGTCTGTAGTGTAGAATGTGTCTCTGTTCATTCCCTAGCGTTGGTATCAGCTTGAAAACGGCACTGTTTCCTGGGTCTAGACGCTCTGGACACCGCAGGAAGTTGCTGTACATTTCATGCAAATTCGTGGGATATTCCATGTCTGCCTTCAGGATGTATCCCACAACAGCTTTAGAGGCCAAGTGATGGATATTTCTCCCAGTCGGATGATTTCATCTTTGGACAGCGATCAGCGCCCTCCAAACTGCAGAGTTTTTACAGCTAAATAAAGGATGTAACTCAAATTGTCAGATGACCTATACTCCTCCACACTCATTCGTGGACTGTTTGCCTTGGTGTACCTGTGGATGCTCTGGCAAAGCCCATGCGAATCCCACATTCGAAAAAAAGCAACATATCAACATCAGTCAACAGTTTTATGTAGATATGTGAGCATCCCACTAAAGTCCTGGCACAATGTAATAGAAGGCAGGATCCAGAATGATGCCCAGCCAGACACTCTGGAATTGCTCAATAACGTGTAAAAGCAAGAGAATATCTGTCTCCATGTACAATTTAGCATATTCCTCTAAGTTAGAGATGTTAAACTCCTACCAAACATTTACTGCATGCCTATAATCTGCATCCATTATAGCAGTGCCTGTGAGTTTGCTGATGGATGTGGTTATATCAGGCAGTGTGGTTTCTGGAGTCTTTCCATCGAATCCATATATTGGTATGGAAAATCTCCATTCTTCGTCATCATCATGATATGCAGATCTGTTGATATGCATATCCTCCTGATGCATTGTCTCAGCATTTTTCTGGACAGGTGTATGCATGCATCTTAATGAACCCAGGAAATGGAGTGATATTCTTGACGTCATTCACTTGGAAAACGAAATGTATTTTTCTGCTTGTCAGGTATGACACTGAACTTATCTTTTTCCAAGCTAAAATCGCCAAAGTGGTCAACAAGAAAGTGAGCATCATACCCACTCAAATTACAGGGGAACAGGCATGCGTTGTGGCAGGTGGTACTTCAAGTTGCATCCATTGTGGGCTGCACCACTGAAAGTCCATGTTAAATGACAGTGGTCTCCGCAAGGACTTTCTGCTTCTTTGACAACAGCAGCCCATGGACACGATATCAAGTGCCTACCCATATCAGGCATCGTTCTCCAGCTATTTAGTCATGGGAATGTTGCTGCAATAAATGGGATTAACTTCCCACACAAGTATTTCAAAGTCAGAGAGCATCCATGTCACAGGATTATCACTGACATATGATTCGAATTTGTTGAGGTTGGAATCATACAAGCATACAACTTGATGTACTGCTACATATGGTATGTGTCCTTCTGCAAAAGTGGTGTGAGTAGCTGTGGGATCACCTTCACCCTGCTGCATGCACACTGAGCACTTATCACGAGTGTCCAGGAATGTCAGTGCAGAGCATGGAGAAAAGAGTTCACTTTCCAGATGAGGTCTGTACTTTGATTCGTGTACTGGATGATTGGCATTTCACTGTATACAGAGAGTCCCACGCTGGAATATGGCAGCACACTGCAATGGACCGCCACCAATTTCAATATCATATAGAGAAAGTCCTTAAACTTATTTACCCAATTCTTCATGAGCAGCACAGATGGAATATGTTAACCACTTACTTGAAGCCTGTGAGTGGTGGAAAAACATGAAGTTTGACAGGTCTTAGCGCACTGTACTGTACTAAGCGGTTTGGGTGAAGCAACGATTGTGAAATACCTCGATAATACTTGTCCAGCATTGGAGAATGCAATATCCTTAAACTCAAAATGCCCACACTATTAATAAAACCCCTTTAAATCCACCATGATGTTTGCACTCTGAGGCGTCTTTATGAAATATGACGCATGTGGTGGCATACCTGTACATTTATACAACACATTGTATGATTCCTGTAAGAGGTGAGTAATTTACGAACGGTCATGTAGCAATAACGAATATGCTTCCTTGCATTAGGAAAGTTTTTACAATGATAGAAATTCAACATGCACATCTACAGTTCCACTTCTAATGGCCTCGTTTTATTTGGACCAATCAATCATCTCCAGGGGTGCTAATTCTTTAAACTTCGTAGGACTGAACATGCATCCAAATTCATCGCCTTCATACTAGGAAGAGTAAAACCTTGCATACATATCATACATAGACCAACATTGTTGCCCTTCCAGTCAGGCTATAAGTTATCATATGAAAAGTACTCTGTATTTAGGCACATTTTAGCAATGAGTTTAGAGTTGTCAAATATGCTTCAATCCTTTTTCTGATTCGCCTTCTTAATTGTTTGCGGCGCTAGAATAATAAATTGAGGAGTATCTAGTTCAACAGATTTTTTTTTCCTCATGACTGTTTAAAAGTCTCTGGAAGGTCTGCATACCTGTGAAATTCTCATGAACAGAAAGTTAATGGTAAGTAGGCATCTGCGTGCAACACATGCAAAAGTTCCAGGCACTCTTCGTTTAATACAGATAAATGGGGTACTTGCCACACCAATTAATCCAGCACAATTTTATTCTCTTCTTCCGGCGCTTCTTGAATATGTAAGTTATTATTTGTAGCACTTCAAACTAGAATCATTTCCTGTTTAGCACCCATAATGACTCGTTTGTTGTCGTAAAAGAAGCCCATTGACATTCTGAGCAGGATACAGGCGCTAAAATGCGCACTTATAGATCCATCTACGAACCATCCTGTATTTTCTAAGGCATTCATATCCGAAGCTGACGTAGAAGCATATGTTTTGAGAGTTGATGTGATTCCAACATTTCCTGTGCGGTCTAGCTCCATACCATTATGTTCATATCTTATTTCTTGAAACAGGAAGGTGAATGAATTATGTGTTAATTGTGATGTTGCTGTTGGCAGAGAACTTCCATCGTTCTTCATGACCATAAATCTTCCTTCCAGATATAGGAAACTATTGCTTGAAAGTGTTAACTTATCTTGATGCTTAATAATAATTCTTATCTCATCGTTGTTGTTTAAGGTTATTGAAGCAAAAGGTTCGTGGGAAAAATATTCCTGACGAATGATCAGATTTTCGTGCTGAACCGAGTGATGTCGTCTTGCGAGGCTTCAGTCCTATCGACTTAAGAAACTCGTAATTCTCATGTGTTACGATTTACTACTTCTTCTGTAAAGTGGTCTTCTAATGGCTGTGAGCATTGTATTTATACTTTACTAAATTTTTACTGCTTCAGATGAATACTTACGATAATTTCCTCACCGCAAAGATCTACAAGATTCGCTTTCTGATTTATGAAATTCATCTCAAAATGGTCTGATGTCTGAACAGTCAAGGGGAGATGTATTGGATTACCAGGTACCTCCTCGATTTTGTAACCTGGTTCCACTGTAGGAAAACAAATCTGTAGAGAGTCTGAATTAATCTATCACTAAGGTATTAGTTCGTTGTCATGTTACACTCAACATGAATCTTGCCAGCAGGTAGAATATTCACCTGTCGATTCGACTCAAAAATTTATCAGTATTACATGCCAACAGTTGACTCATTGAGAACTCTAATAGCCATCCTATTGACGCATCATGGCTAAAATCTGTTATCTGTTTTGTTGTCTTAATCTATGTTTTAAACACATTAACGTTTGCACATAACTCAAAGCCTTGTACAAATTACTTTATATATGCATTCAAATCAGCAGTATCTTAAGAGCCAGGAGGTATTACCAAAACATCACCACTTTCTAGTTGCAGCTGATTATTCACCTCAGTGATGCCAGGTAGTTGTTATATATTTCCGGACTGATGACTGCAGAACTCCACTTCCCGTTGCTTGGATTTGTTGAGAGAAAACAGTTTTCTCTTAATATCAATGAGCACTCTTTTGAAGTGAGAGTGTACAACATCACAACTAAACATCAAGTGATGTGGCGATATGCATTCATCAGGAGAAACATTACACTGAAATGATGACAGAGAAATATTTTGAAGTCTTTGTAGCAACGAAAATTGTAGAACATCTGGTTCTTGTCTGTAACGTAGCAGCGCAATTCTTCAAAGTGATCTCAGATCACCATACAAGTCAAAGTAGTAGATGGTTTTTCGTTGTTTTTTTTTTTTTTTTTTTTTTTTTGTACATATGCAACCCAGTGACTGTCATATCCTCCTGCAACATCTAAATTGATAATCTCACATTCATCCCACATTCTTTGCATTTACACATCATCTTTGGCAATGAATCCCACACAAATGCTCCATCAAATCTTGGAATTTTGTGTTTCTTGCTGAATGTAAGCAGTCTGTCCGGTTTGTGTGGTTTTAAATATAGTCATTTAATGATAGTGATGGCCTCCATGTTGGTTTTCTGTAGTTGCATTATGAGCATTCTTCACTGTTGGAGCTATGGTGGCAGCTCCCACCAACAGTGATGGCCTCGATTGCCCTGTTACGTCTTTCAGCCTCTATAGCTGCTCCTTTGCATTTTGTGCATTCGTCACTGTTCAGACTAAGGTGGCAGTTCCCTCGGAAAACAACCAACTGCTGATATCCCTGCAACTACTAGAATTAGTAATGGAATGATTCTGATGCTGTCTTAGGTAATGGTAGAGCCATAGGTGTTTTAACTCGGTTTCTTCTTCTTCCACCTTTCTGCTTCAATGTACTTTTAGCTGCTGCCACCCAAGACCGGATGCAACTTTTTTTTTTTTTAAATATCCTACAAGTTTCTTCTTCGTTAATGTACAAGCTCCAACCATAATTTATTTGGAATTTATTCCAGCACCCAATTTATATTTGGCACACTTTTCTTTCTGAGCTATGAATATTGCAATGCATTGTCCTATATCTACGTTCTTTCTTACTTGTATTTGCCTGGCTTTATCAGTTAATATGTGATCGACAGCAGGAAGATCTTTATTTGTGGCATAAACAATACAATGCTCCTTGCAATGACATCCTGTATATTAATTCCCTTATCACCATAAGCAAGACGCTGTTTTAGCGTCGTACTAGGTCCACGGTAATTGGTATCCATGGAAATGCTATTCAACTGATAATTTATAGAGCGTACCACCACTACCTCTGATGTGCTTCGCAGCACGCATGTGACTCAAGTGTATGGTCTGAGGTTTATATATCTTGTTCATACACCAAATTATGGATGTTCACCCAGTTATTGTTCTTTGATGGGTAGTGTAGCCACTTAACTAAAGCCTTGTTCCCTCGACATCTTATAATATGCTCGTGAGAAACATACGTTGTTCGGAACATTTTTGTAATTTCTTTCTGTAAACAATTCGAGCAATTTCTTCACCTCCACTGTTCTTTAAGATGTAAGTTTTCGGGTTTTTAGTTGCTCTCTGGAAACGGTGAATATTTCGTTTGACCAATTCAGCAGGTAAGACTACTCAAATTGCAGTTTAGTATTTCGAAATGCATACCAAATCACCTATAGTAATTTCTTTCTTGCACGGACCACCATCTTAACGCAACTGTATACTGTATTTAGGAGTCCATTATCACTTACATCTGTAGATTTCATCTTAACTGTATAATGTCTAGTTCGGCTATACTGCTCATTTATTTCTGGGAGAATTTCTAGCAATTTGTGTGATCCATGAAGATTACATTTGACCCACATACAATTTTTAATTGTCCCGTTCAAACACTCCTTAATATTCGCCTCTATATGGGAGAATGTCAAGTAGAGGTTTATTCCATATCATTACATTACTGGCTTCAAGTGTCTATTGAAATATTCACCTCTATGGTCGGTTTGAAGTTTTTAATGACATCGATTCATCCCTGTATGCAGCAACTTCTCAAACACCTGCGCTTCTTCGTTTCCTGTCTTTGCATTCACAGGTTGGGTCCAGGTGAATCTGGAATATGTATCTATGGCCATTATAATATACAGGGTGTTTCAAGAAGAATATACATAAGTCAAATGTTATATTAATTAAGCTTTAACACATTTGCCCATGAAACTTGGGATGCATTATTTATGAAACTCTCAAGTTTATATTACAGATGTGCGGTATCTCCTTCAGCAGTGGTACAGGCAATATCACTTCGATACTCGAATTCCTCCCACAACTCAGATAAGCATGTCCATCGTCACTGATGTTATGACAGTACAGTTTCAGTTCTTCAACTCTTTTAGGGTCTGTGGTAGTGTTGGTGTGTAAAAGTTGTCCTCAATGAAACCCTACAGGAGAGAGTCGCAGGGCGTCAAATCCGGTGACCATAGGGATCAGCTGAGAAGTCCGACATTTTATGTGTGTGTGTGTGTGTGTGTGTGTGTGTGTGTGTGCAAGTACATTCTGAAATAAAGAGACAAGTCATTGTTTAACACTGTTACCAAAAATCTCGAAAAGCTCTTGACCATTTTACTTCATATTTTCACACGATATACGTGGTGTATATTTTAACATATATAGGGTGTCAATATGTATATACTACAGAACACTGGAACGTTGTTAGCAAAAATCTCGAAGAGTTCTTCACTGAATTACTGCAAATTTTTACACGATACTCCAGTAAACCTGCAGATGTACGTAAGCTACCATTCTCTTTTTTTAAAAAAAAAAAAACGGCAATATATAGGTTTCCTGTTAAAACTGACTGTGAGACACAAAATGCTGTGCTGTAAAAATGTGCTGTTTGGTTTTCTCTCTCACACTCAGAAATAACTGCAATAGCGGGGCATTTAAACCTCTTAGACACATTGCTTCTCCGCTACATTCTTTTCTTTATACAGGGTGAAGCGAAATTCGCGCACTCGGGCTTCGCAGCACGTCTGCTCACAGGCCAGCGATTGAAAAATGTCTCTCACAAACTTTAGTCTGGCGAGTACATCTGGCAGAAGGACATTAAAGAGTGGCAATCTGGCAACACTGTAACCACATGTATGGTAACTATCTCTCACAGCACGTCTCAGCTCTGTATGACAGTTGGTAAAGGGGACAGGGTTTTGGGTTAGCATGCAGGATGTCGCTGGTTCGAGCCTTGGTCAGGACATATGTTTTTTTTTTTTGGTAAACGTAGTCCAGGTGGTATGGTATCTGGCGTCTTAATCGCCAACAGCGATTGCAGCGGGTCCTTAGAAAACATTTGCACCTACATACTACAATCGTAGAAATGGAAGATTGGTCATCTTTGAAAGAACCCCTGTTCTACATCTACATCTACATTTATACTCCGCAAGCCACCCAACGGTGTGTGGCGGAGGGCACTTTACGTGCCACTGTCATTACCTCCCTTTCCTGTTCCAGTTGCGTATGGTTCGCGGGAAGAACGACTGTCTGAAAGCCTCCGTGCGCGCTCTAATCTCTCTAATTTTACATTCGTGATCTCCTCGGGAGGTATAAGTAGGGGGAAGCAATATATTCGATACCTCATCCAGAAACGCACCCTCTCGAAACCTGGCGAGCAAGCTACACCGCGATGCAGAGCGCCTCTCTTGCAGAGTCTGCCACTTGAGTTTGCTAAACATCTCCGTAACGCTATCACGCTTACCAAATAACCCCGTGACGAAACGCGCCGCTGTTCTTTGGATCTTCTCTGTCTCCTCTGTCAACCCGATCTGGTACGGATCCCACACTGATGAGCAATACTCAAGTATAGGTCGAACGAGTGTTTTGTAAGCCACCTCCTTTGTTGATGGACTACATTTTCTAAGCACTCTCCCAATGAATCTCAACCTGGTACCCACCTTACCAACAATTAATTTTATATGATCATTCCACTTCAAATCGTTCCGCACGCATACTCCCAGGTATTTTACAGAAGTAACTGCAACCAGTGTTTGTTCCGCTATCATAAAATCATACAATAAAGGATCCTTCATTCTATGTATTCGCAATACATTACATTTGTCTATGTTAAGGGACAGTTGCCACTCCCAGCACCAAGTGCCTATCCGCTGCAGATCTTCCTGCATTTCGCTACAATTTTCTAATGCTGCAACTTCTCTGTATACTACAGCATCATCCGCGAAAAGCCGCATGGAACTTCCGACACTATCTACTAGGTCATTTATATATATTGTGAAAAGCAATGGTCCCATAACACTCCCCTGTGGCACGCCAGATGTTACTTTAACGTCTGTAGACGTCTCTCCATTGATAACAACATGCTGTGTTCTGTTTGCTAAAAACTCTTCAATCCAGCCACACAGCTGGTCTGATATTCCGTAGGCTCTTACTTTGTTTATCAGGCGACAGTGCGGAACTGTATCGAACGCCTTCCGGAAGTCAAGAAAAATAGCATCTACCTGGGAGCCTGTATCTAATACTTTCTGGGTCTCATGAACAATCGCTGTTTCCGGAATCCATGTTGATTCCTACATAGTAGATTCTGGGTTTCCAAAAACTACATGATACTCGAGCAAAAAACATGTTCTAAAATTCTACAACAGATCGATGTCAGAGATATAGGTCTATAGTTTTGCGCATCTGCTCGACGACCCTTCTTGAAGACTGGGACTACCTGTGCTCTTTTTCAATCATTTGGAACCTTCCGTTCCTCTAGAGACTTGCGGTACACGGCTGTTAGAAGGGGGCCAAGTTCTTTCGCGTACTCTGTGTAGAGTCGAATTGGTATCCCGTCAGGTCCAGTGGACTTTCCTCTATTGAGTGATTCCAGTTGCTTTTCTATTCCTTGGACACTTATTTCGACGTCAGTCATTTTTTCGTTTGTGCGAGGATTTAGAGAAGGAACTGCAGTGCGGTCTTCCTCTGTGAAACAACTTTGGAAAAAGGTGTTTAGTATTTCAGCTTTACGCGTGTCATCCTCTGTTTCAATGCCATCATCATCCCGGAGTGTCTGGATACGCTGTTTCGAGCCACTTACTGATTTAACGTAAGACCAGAACTTCCTAGGATTTTCTGTCAAGTCGGTACATAGAAATTTACTTTCGAATTCACTGAACGCTCCACGCATAGCCCTCCTTACGCTAACTTTGACATCGTTTAGCTTCTGTTTGTCTGAGAGGTTTTGGCTGCGTTTAAACTTTGAGTGAAGCTCTCTTTGCTTTCGCAGTAGTTTCCTAACTTTGTTGTTGTACCACGGTGGGTTTTTCCCGTCCCTCACAGTTTTACTCGGCACGTACCTGTCTAAAACGCATTTTACGATTGCCTTGAACTTTTTCCATAAACACTCAACATTGTCAGTGTCGGAACAGAAATTTTTGTTTTGATCTGTTAGGTAGTCTGAAATCTGCCTTCTATTACTCTTGCTAAACAGATAAACATTCCTCCCTTTTTTTATATTCCTATTAACTCCCATATTCAGGGATGCTGCAACGGCCTTATGATCACTGATTCCCTGTTCTGCACATACAGAGTCGAAAATTTCGGGTCTGTTTGTTATCAGTAGGTCCAAGATGTTATCTCCACGAGTCGGTTCTCTATTTAATTGATCAAGGTAATTTTTGGATAGTGCACTCAGTATAATGTCACTCGATGCTCTGTCCCTACTACCCGTCCTAAACATCTGAGTGTCCCAGTCTATATCTGGTAAATTGAAATCTCCACCTAAGACTATAACGTGCTGAGAAAA
Organism: Schistocerca nitens; assembly: GCF_023898315.1. Classification (NCBI taxonomy): domain Eukaryota; kingdom Metazoa; phylum Arthropoda; class Insecta; order Orthoptera; family Acrididae; genus Schistocerca; species Schistocerca nitens. The sequence continues at coordinate 6,787,665 of NW_026045909.1, forward strand.
TTTATGTGAAATGTATTCCAAATTTTCTCTCAGTTGTTCTGCCACTAATGCTGCTGAGTCGGGAGGTCGGTAAAAGGAGCCAATTATTAACCTAGCTCAGTTGTTGAGTGTAACCTCCACCCATAATAATTCACAGGAACTATCCACTTCTACTTCACTACAGGATAAACTACTACTAACAGCGACGAACACTCCACCACCGGTTGCATGCAATCTGTCCTTCCTAAACACCGTCTGTACCTTTGTAAAAATTTCGGCAGAATTTATCTCTGGATTCAGCCAGCTTTCTGTACCTATAACGATTTCAGCTTCGGTGCTTTCTATCAGCGCTTGAAGTTACGGTACTTTACCAACGCAGCTTCGACAGTTGACAATTACAATACCGATTGCTGCTTGGTCCCCGCATGTCCTGACTTTGCCCCGCACCCGTTGAGGCTGTTGCCCTTTCTGTACTTGCCCAAGGCCATCTAACCTAAAAAACCGCCCAGCCCACGCCACACAACCCCCGCTACCCGTGTAGCCGTTGCGTGTAGTGGACTCCTGACCTATCCAGCGGAACCCGAAACCCCACCACCCTATGGCGCAAGTCGAGGAATCTGCAGCCCACATGGTCGCAGAACCATCTCAGCCTCTGATTCAGACCCTCCACTCGGCTCTGTACCAAAGGTCCGCAGTCAGTCCTGTCGACGATGCTGCAGATGGTGAGCTTTGCTTTCATCCCGCTAGCGAGACTGGCAGTCTTCACCAAATCAGATAGCCGCCGGAAGCCAGAGAGGATTTCCTCCGATCCATAGCGACACACATCATTGGTGCCGACATGAGCGACCACCTGCAGATGGGTGCACCCATGCCCATGTTGTGGGTGTGAATTAATTCGCACCACTTCATCTACTGGATGCGAAATCTGTTTACTTTGTACCCTCCTCCAGTGGTCCCATATATTAGTACCAACTATTATTTTTGCCTCATTCAGGTACATTACATTTCGTTAGGGCCTTATGTTACCAGTAGGACCAGCAACGTGCTTTGCGAATAATGTCCAAACTCAGTCATGTATGTGTCATCACCATGGGCCCACTACCTATGACTTTCAACATTGAGTCTGGTAACCACATGCTGTTTAGTATGTATATCGATGCATCATTATTATTATTATTAAAATTATTCTATCGATGGGATTGTGGAAACATCACGTCTCTCACCAGTAGGGAAACAGTGTAATTCGAAACTGAACATTTCACAGTTAGCGGTGTCGGGATGAATCATACAGAACAATATCTGTCAGAGGGGTAATGCCGTTAGACGGAACAACGCACAGGACTGACGGCGTGTTTATGCTGTATGCACTGTCCACCAGACAGGGACTAGTTGTGGGTGAAGTAAGGTGCCCATGACAGATTGCAACGTACATGCGTACACGTATCGAATTTTCTCATTGTAAACCTCTAAACCAGTGTGGCAGACGTATGGCAGACGCAAATGATGAATATGTGGATATGCTTCTGGTCCTTGGTGCATCTGATAACCGGGTTGGTGTTGCCACTCGTGAATATGCTGCTAGATTTCCTTGTCGACATCAACCAGATATAAATGTGTTTCGTCATCTGGAGCTGTGCCTTTGGGTGTCAGGTTCTCTCCTTCCACCATCGCATGACAGAGGTCATCCACGGATTCGCCATACTCCAGTTACTTAGGAAGCTATTCTAGAGGTCATACACCAAGAACCTCAGCGAAGTACACGTAGCATAGCAAGGCAGCTGCAGGTTTCACAATGCATAGTCGTTAACGTGCTGCACTAGCATGGGCTGCAACCCTATCATTATGCTTTCGCGCAACATCTGCATCCTGCAGATAGCCATCAGCAGATGCAATTCTGTGAATGGTTCCAACAACAGGAAGCCAATGATTACTTTGTGAACACCGTAATATGATCGGATGAACCAGCATTCACTTGTAAGAGTGTCTTCGATATGCACAATGCCCACCATTGCTGTGAGGTTAACTTGCATGTCACCTGCGACCATGGAAATCAAGTTCGCTTTGGTATCAACATCTGGGCTGGAATATTGGGCGATAGGTGTTTGGGTCCTCCATGTTGCCTGACTGGTTGACTGCACAAAGGTATGATACATTCATCTCAAACTATCTGTCTGATGCAGTGGAATATGTCACACTACATGTTCGGCAGAGGATATGGTTCCAACATGATGGTGCACCTCCACACTTTGGAATTAATGTGCGACGCTATTTGGGCAGAAAATTTCCAGGGAAATGGCTCAGACATGGAGGTCTAGTTGTATGACCACCACGTTCACGTGACCTAAATCCCCTGGATTTCTTCCTGTGGGGACACCCGAACGAGCGTGTGTACTCAACTCCACCTATGAATGTGGAAGAATTGGTAGGGCGTGTTCATGCTGCTCTCGTTACTGTGGACGCAGCTTTGCTGCAAAGGGTCCAGAGCTGTATGATCCGGTGGGTTGCGCAATGTTTGGACGTGCAGGGAGGTCGCCTTGAGCATCTGTTGTTCTGAGAGCAACGTATTCTCTTGTGAAGGTCATGCGGCCATTAATATGGACATTATTATTGTCACTGGTTGCTAATGTACGACATCTGAGCGCTCTTATTACATGTAGTATAAATGACAAGTATATGTTGTGTTACTGTATTGTGCTATCTTCTTTAACATCTCAAAATTGATATTGATTTTGTAGTTATTTTGTCGTATGACAGGTTATTTGTTTCAACTACTTCTTATTTGTCCAACCACGTATTTGTTATGTTCAGAGGTACAAAATGTCGTAAATTTAGGATACATGTGACCTAAGAAACGGTGTATATTACAGCAGGAAATGCCAGAATGAAATAAGCAAATAAAAAAAAATGCACCCTGATGCAGCATCGAACCCTCGATCTCCTGTGTGCTAACACAAAACTCTGTCCACTGCGCCAAATGTACTATACAGCTAAAGTATGCAAACAGAGATAGTTACGATACATGTGGTTACAGTGTTGCCATATTGCCACTCTTTAACATCCTTTTTCTGCCAGACGAACTTTTGTGAGCGACATTTTTTTTATCGTTGGCCTGTGAGGAGTCACGCTGCGAAGCCCGAGTGCGCGAATTTCGCTTTACCTTGTATATAATTTTAAACAAAAATTTCTACGCAACTGTGGTTTTTTCTTTTTTCCTCGCAGTCGGTTTTAACAGAAAACAAGAAAGTCGTATTTATGTCTTATTGGCTCATGACTAGAGTACTACTACAGAACCTGAATCCTCCAAAACTTTGTAATCCTATCTGTTTACATATTAAAACTTGGCATATGTTATCATTGAAGCTCTTATCGTCACATATTCAGCCATAGGAGAGGTTTCTCATAGCCTGTATACCAATGATCCCAACCGATTTACCTACTCATTTTCAATCAAGATTTTGTTGGTAACAGTAGGAAAACAAGGCCAAAGGTCAGAGAGAGGGGAGAAGATGGACAGAGTGGAGAGAGAAAATGGACATAGGGAGACAGAAAGGAGGAGACAGATGGAGAAAGGGGGAGGAGGAGGGGAGGGAAAAGGATAGCAAGGAGGAGGAGATGGACAAAGAGAGGAGGGAGGAGGAGATGGACAGAGAGAAGGGTGAAAAGGAGATTGGACATATATCCAATTCCCATACACATTTAGCATATGTAACAGCCAGTAATATTTCGTTCCGTGGGTTAAGTTGCTTTAAGAATACAAAAAAAATTGCGAACACATTTTTTGAAAGTTAGGATGTACGTTGATCCTCAAACCGATAAATGACGAAGAGTTTGAGACAGTAGAATGTTAATGTTTAGTTCATTACAAGAATTTTCTCTTTAAACAAAGTTTTCTACTACTTTACGCTTCTTATCTTGGTACAGTTTCGGTATATGTATGGGTTAAGAAAAAAGTCATAAAACATAAGCGCTTACTTTGTGTAAAAATTGGACATTGTGGATAGTAGTGGATGTATTTCTCTGAAAAGCACAGTAAGACACTTCAACTTACTGTTGAGGGATCAGGAAACAAAATGTTTCCTGCCAAATTGATCGTTCATCTAGTCTTGTGGAAGTGGTGAACTAAATGATTCACAGTTAAACAGATACACAAGTTCACTGAAGAACTGTAATTCAGTGGTTTATAAAAGGAAAGAAATGTCAATATAACTTTTAAACTATTTGTTACCCTTTCACCTGGCCAAATGTAAAAATGATAACCATCGCATTAATATCTAGAATTTCCGGGAAATAAGTTTAAATGTGTACTACATTTGTATTACTAATACAGTAAGTCGTTCAATTGTTGAAATCAATGGTTGATTCCAGTTACAAATAATTAAAACTGTGCCGCACGGGATTAGCCGAGCGGTCTACGGCGCTGCAGTCATCGACTGTACGGCTGGTCCCGGCGGAGGTTCGAGTCCTCCCTCGGGCATGGGTGTGTGTTTGTCCCTAGGATAATTTAGGTTAAGTAGTGTGTAAGCTTAGGGACTGATGACCTTAGAAGTTTAGTCCCATAAGATTTCACACACACACACACACACACACACACACACACACACACACACACAATTAAAACTGTAACTGACGGCTCCACTTCGCATAGTGCATAATGACAGAAACTCGGCCCTTGGCCTTCCTTCACGTGACTTAGATATTCGTTTGAAATTTTAACTCGGTGGACACAGGGGCGTGCGGGGTCTAGTGAAGCAGGTGATACAACCCGTCGGCTTTGACCAATTACGTCATACACTCCTGGAAATGGAAAAAAGAACACACTGACACCGGTGTGTCAGACCCACCATACTTGCTCCGGATACTGCGAGAGGGCTGTACAAGCAATGATCACACGCACGGCACAGCGGACACACCAGGAACCGCGGTGTTGGCCGTCGAATGGCGCTAGCTGCGCAGCATTTGTGCACCGCCGCCGTCAGTGTCAGCCAGTTTGCCGTGGCATACGGAGCTCCATCGCAGTCTTTAACACTGGTAGCATGCCGCGACAGCGTGGACGTGAACCGTATGTGCAGTTGACGGACTTTGAGCGAGGGCGTATAGTGGGCATGCGGGAGGCCGGGTGGACGTACCGCCGAATTGCTCAACACGTGGGGCGTGAGGTCTCCACAGTACATCGATGTTGTCGCCAGTGGTCGGCGGAAGGTGCACGTGCCCGTCGACCTGGGACCGGACCGCAGCGACGCACGGATGCACGCCAAGACCGTAGGATCCTACGCAGTGCCGTAGGGGACCGCACCGACACTTCCCAGCAAATTAGGGACACTGTTGCTCCTGGGGTATCGGCGAGGACCATTCGCAACCGTCTCCATGAAGCTGGGCTACGGTCCCGCACACCGTTAGGCCGTCTTCCGCTCACGCCCCAACATCGTGCAGCCCGCCTCCAGTGGTGTCGCGACAGGCGTGAATGGAGGGACGAATGGAGACGTGTCGTCTTCAGCGATGAGAGTCGCTTCTGCCTTGGTGCCAATTATGGTCGTATGCGTGTTTGGCGCCGTGCAGGTGAGCGCCACAATCAGGACTGCACACAGGGCCAACACCCGGCATCATGGTGTGGGGAGCGATCTCCTACACTGGCCGTACACCACTGGTGATCGTCGAGGGGACACTGAATAGTGCACGGTACATCCAATCCGTCATCGAACCCATCGCTCTACCATTCCTAGACCGGCAAGGGAACTTGCTGTTCCAACAGGACAATGCACGTCCGCATGTATCCCGTGCCACCCAACGTGCTCTAGAAGGTGTAAGTCAACTACCATGGCCAGCAAGATCTCCGGATCTGTCCCCCATTGAGCATGTTTGGGACTGGATGAAGCGTCGTCTCACGCGGTCTGCACGTCCAGCACGAACGCTGGTCCAACTGAGGCGCCAGGTGGAAATGGCATGGCAAGCCGTTCCACAGGACTACATCCAGCATCTCTACGATCGTCTCCATGGGAGAATAGCAGCCTGCATTGCTGCGAATGGTGGATATACACTGTACTAGTGCCGACATTATGCATGCTCTGTTGCCTGTGTCTATGTGCCTGTGGTTCTGTCAGTGTGATCATGTGATGTATCTGACCCCAGGAATGTGTCAAAAAAATGGTTCAAATGGCTCTGAGCACCATGGGACTCAACTGCTGAGGTCATTAGTCCCCTAGAACTTAGAACTAGTGAAACCTAACTAACCTAAGGACATCACAAACATCCATGCCCGAGGCAGGATTCGAACCTGCGACCGTAGCGGTCTTGCGGTTCCAGACTGCAGCGCCTTTAACCGCACGGCCACTTCGGCCGGCTAGGAATGTGTCAATAAAGTTTCCCCTTCCTGGGACAATGAATTCACGGTGTTCTTATTTCAATTTCCAGGAGTGTACATTACTAATAGATAATAATGTCTTCACTTTCGGCCATAGATAATAAAACAGTTCTGTGTTCCGGATAAGCGCTATCATTGTACATTAAAATAATTGAATGTGATTTTAAAAGAGATCGCTACATATTGCTCAAAATATTCTTTGTGTGCATTTATTTAAATAATTTGTTGTTTGCAATTCATTCCGTACTTAATATCATTCTTTGTGATATTGAGGTAATTTGGAACATTAGTTTCTTATTTTAGAACAATTTTTAGTATCTTATTTTCGTTCATAGCTATTGATTTATCTGTTCCGATGAACATAGATGGTTTGAGAGAGTCTATGGGCATAGACATGTTGGCGACGATTTGTTTTTTTACAAATGTGTGGTTTAGTTGCCGAGTATGTTCGATGTCGTGAGTGCGGCGAACATATGTGCCTCAAAGGGTATCTCGTCGCCGTACTCACGACTTATTCGTATGGCGCCGCAGGAAAGATCGGTTGTGGCAGTCCATTAGACGAGGGACGTGGTTAGAAAAATCTAAGCTCGCCTTGACAGACATTGTGAAAATCACGCACTGAAGGTGTTTGAGATATCCTGTGTGGCTGTGTGTCCATGAATGTCATGTGAGTAAGCGTACAGTTGTGGATTGATACTCTTTTTGCAGGGAATACGGAATACGCGAGATATAGGAGGCCGTTGGGCGGGGGGGGGGGGGGGGGGGGGGGTGGTGGTTATGGTCGAAAATGACGAGTCGCATTTTGGCAAAAGGAAGTACAACAGGGGGGAACCTCTGGTGAGATTATGGGTTTGGGGGGCTGTAGTTTCAGGTCAAGAATGTGACGACGTAGTGTTTAAAGTAGTACCCAATCGAAGGAAGGAAGTTTTGGTCAGCTTAATTTAAGATCACGTTGCAGAGGGTTCCACTGTAATTTCGGATGGTTTTTCTTCATATTAGGATTTAGGGGAAAGGGGTTATCAGCATCTCGTAGTTAATCACAATATTGAGTTCAGATCATTATCCACAGGGGCTTGCACAAATAGCATAGAGGGTTATTGGTCAGCTGTGAAATCTCTTGTAGGGAAGGGAAACGCCGGATTTCCACACTTCAAAGTCACTTAGACGAATATTCATGGAGGTGTACTATTCCCCAAATATATTGCCGTTTAAATGTTTTGTTAAACGTGATGGGCAAATGTACCGTCCGAAATATGTTAGCTAATTTCACATTAGGATGGGGGGTGGGGTGAATGCGTGTGTGTATGTGAGTGTGTGTGTTTTCGTAATGTTTTGCTTGTTGTGTATGTGGGTATGTGATTTTGTTGACGTCTTTCTAGGCGAGCCGAGCTTCGGTTCTTTTAAGAAGTTCCCCTGTGGTTAAGTTCAGTTTTCCATTTTTTTCTTTTACTGCATTTGACTATTTTGACGTATTTCATTTTTGTATTACGCCATTACTTAAGTTTTCGTGTACTCCAGTACGTAATAGAAATTTCGCAGCTGTCTTTCTTCTTTCGTTTCCCAGCACTAGTACCAGTACATTTTTTCGGATTTGTACTAGCAATATGAAAGGCGAAACACCCGACACAAGTAAAATTTGTATCCCGTCCTTCAGTTGACCTGTACACTGACACTACGTATTCGAAAAGAACGACATGTGTGTCTTTGATGAGGTTTACCTATATATGTCAACTGGAAGAGCAGGATACAAATGTTGTGTATAGCTATTCAGCTCAACTAAAGAATGGGATACTATTGTCACTGCTGTGATCAAAACTATAACTTTCAGTCGATACCATTAGCATCAAAGGCGAAAAAACTGTACCCCATAGTGAAGTATGGGATTCAAACTGTCTATGTGTCGTCTTATTGCCTCTTCGTGTAGTTCAACTGAGTTACAGGTTCCAAATGTAACGCACGTCCATTTCCACGTTTTCGTTAGCAGTGTACATAAATTTAGGTCACGGAAGTATGGGGTACAAATATTATGTACGTAGCTCCTTCTGCCACCGGTAATACTACTATCTACGTAACAACAGACTATTAGTGGTTGTTTGTTGTTGTTGTGGTCTTCAGTCCTGAGATTGGTTTGATGCAGCTCTCCATGCTAATCTATCCTGTGCAAGCTCCTTCATCTCCCAGTACCTACTGCAACCTACATCCTTCTGAATCTGCTTAGTGTATTCATCTCTTGGTCTCCCTCTACGATTTTTACCCTCCACACTGCCCTCCAATGCTAAATTCCTGATCCCTTGATGCCTCAGGACATGTCCTACCAACCGATCCCTTCTTCTAGTCAAGTTGTGCCACAAACTTCTCTTCTCCCCAATCCTTTTCAATACCTCCTCATTAGTTACGTGATCTACCCACCTAATCGTCAACATTCTTCTGTAGCACCACATTTCGAAAGCTTCTATTCTCTTCTTGTCCAAACTATTTATTGTCCATGTTTCACTTTCATACATGGCTACATTCCATACAAATACTTTCAGAAACGACTTCTTGACACTTAAATCTATACTCGATGTTAACAAATTTCTCTTCTTCAGAAATGCTTTCCTTGCCATTGCCAGTCTACATTTTATATCCTCTCTACTTCGACCATCATCAGTTATCTTGCTCCCCAAATAGCAAAACTCATTTTCTACTTTACGTGTCCCACTTCCTAATCTAATTCCCTCAGCATCACCGACTTAATTCGACTACATTCCATTATCCTCGTTTTGCTTTTGTTGATGTTCATCTTATATCCTCCTTTCAAGACACTGTCCATTCTGTTCAACTGCTCTTCCAAGTCCTTTCCTGTCTCTGACAGAATTACAATGTCATCGGCGAACCTCAAAGTTTTTATTTCTTCTCGATGTATTTTAATACCTACTCCGAATTTTTCTTTTGTTTCCTTTACTGCTTGCTCAATATACAGATTGAATAACATCGGGGAGAGGCTACAACCCTGTCTCACTCCCTTCCCAACCACTGCTTCCCTTTCATGCCCCTCGACTCTTAAAACTGCCATCTGGTTTCTGTACAAATTGTAAATAGCTTTTCGCTCCCTGTATTTTACCCCTGCCACCTTCAGAATTTGAAAGAGAGTATTCCAGTCAACATTGTCAAAAGCTTTCTCTAAATCTACAAATGCTAGAAACGTAGGTTTGCCTTTTCTTAATCTTCCTTCTAAGACAAGTCGTAAGGTCAGTATTGCCTCACGTGTTCCAACTTTCTACGGAATCCAAACTGATCTGCCCCGAGGTCGGCTTCTACCAGTTTTTCCATTCGTCTGTAAATAATTCGCGTTAGTAAGGCGAAAGAAACAACACATGTAAGATTTGTATCCCGTGCTTCAGTTGAGCTACACAGGGTGTTACAAAAAGGTACGGCCAAACTTTCAGGAAACGTTCCTCACACACAAATAAAGAAAATATGTTATGTGGACATGTGTCCGGAAACGCTTAATTTTCATGTTAGAGCTCATTTTAGTTTAGTCAGTATGTACTGTACTTCCTCGATTCAAATTGTAAATTTTCACAATCAACATGTGTGGGCTCACGAGAATCCGCACGCAATTGAGCAATCAGGTCATCAACACAGATTTTCTGTGAACGTTTGGGCAGGCATTGTTGGTGTTGTCTTGATTGGGCCCCATGTTCTTCCACCTACGCTCAATGGAACACGTTATCATGATTTCATACGGGATACTCTACCTGTGCTGCTAGAACATGTGCCTTTACAAGTACGACACAACATGTGGTTCATGCACGATGGAGCTCCTGCACATTTCAGTCGAAGTGTTCGTACGCTTCTCAACAACAGATTCGGTGACCGATGGATTGGTAGAGGCGGACCAATTCCGTGGCCTCCACGCTCTCCTGACCTCAACTCTCTTGACTTTCATTTATGGGGGCATTTGAAAGCTCTTGTCTACGCAACCCCGGTACCAAATGTAGAGACTCTTCGTGCTCGTATTGTGGACGGCTGTGATACAATATGCCATTCTCCAGGGCTGCATCAGCGCATCAGGGATTCCATGCGACGGAGAGTAGATGCAGGTATCCTCGCTAACGGAGGACATTTTGAACATTTCCTGTATCAAAGTGTTTGAAGTCACGCTGGTACGTTCTGTTGCTGTGTGTTTCCATTCCATGATTAATGTGATTTGAAGAGAAGTAATAAAATGAGCTCTAACGTGGAAAATAAGCGTTTCCGGACACATGTCCACACAACATATTTTCTTTCTTTGTGTGTGAGGAAAGTTTCCTGAAAGTTTGGCCTTACGTTTTTGTAACACCCTGTATAGTTTAACTGAACAACAGAATTAATGCTAACGAAAACGAAGAAATCGACGCACTCTAAACTTGTATCCCGTACTGCAGTCAACCAATACAGTTCGAATGAGGTGCGAGATACAACCCATTATATGTGACGTGAGGTACGTATTCTATGCGACCAATGTTTCCAACCATTTTTCCCCTTCATTTTCCACAGAAATAATACGATACAAACACGCGATATCCTTAACGTGAAAATACTACTTGCCTTGATATATGTCAACTATATTTTTCGTCTGTAGTATTCCTTTGTTTCTGAACAGTCTTGTCAACTCTTTCATCTGTATAATAAATGCTCTCTGGTCAATTCTGACGTCATTGGTCAAAGCCGACGGGTTGTATCCCCTGCTTCACTAGACCCGGCGTGCGCGTTCTAAATGTATCTATGGTCTAACGAAAAAATTTCCGTAGCCAATGAACAAAACGGCATCGCAAGAATAACAATTCCTGGGCAAAATGGCAGCACTTACGAGATCGTGAGTTTTACACAGCCAGGATTGTGTGTTTTCGGAGAATTTTGTGGACTTGAATCAAGTAAGATAATTTATTTTCCAAACATTTTTGACAACGGATGTTTGGTAAAATTTATTCATGCTGGGGAATATGCGGAAAAAAGTTGCGCGGGGGGTAAGTTTACTTCGCCATTGCACGTACGTGTATGATCTACACTGCCGACTAGATCCGTTAGCTTCATTCCTAGGTCTGCTGTATATCCGGTACTGATGTAACCTGTACATTTATAGTGTGTTTTTTAGCAAAGACATTTCTCGCAACTGAATGAGAATGGGCACATAAAAGCATTGACTTCGTAAACTGAGTCAATAGCGTTAGGAATCTGCAGAGGTTTCAAACTAGTTCGTAATTCGTAGATTATCCAGGAGAGGTAATGCCACAGCCCTTGTATATCGTTGCCAACTTTCCCGTAGTTCGTACTAGCACTAAAATATATCTCTATTGTTGTTTGTTAAAACGTAGTGATAAGCATCATATAACAACACTCTAACGCCGACGGCATTTCCATCCTGCATATATAGACAAAACTGTTATAATAATAATCAGTAACAATAAAGGCGTACGAGAAACGTCGCAGGCTAAATTGCACAGTATAGTATTTTTTGTGATGTTTCGCTTATACTGTCTGCGTGTTTGGAATGTACCGTAGGACAAAGAATACAGTTGTAGTTGTATTTTATTTGTAGGCCTCTTACAAGTTTACAGTTTAGCTGACCACTGCAGCCCACTAGTGGGCGCTGCCAGTTTTCATGGTGGGCGGTAGATGGTAGGGTTTTAAAAACATTTTCATAAAATTCTGACATAAAATATTTCGTAAGTCATTATTATTATATGCTTTAACTTGCTGCAGCTCTGTTTTATAAATTTTATAAAGTAATATTACTTTCCTACTTCACAATGGTGTGGAACTGGTGGACAGTTAGAAAATTTTACTGCTATCGTAGATACAAAGTGGGCGGTAGGTAAACAATGTTGACAACCCTAGGTCTAGCAGAACAGTGTCAAATTATATTTCACAAGGCTGTCAGTGGTACCAACATTATGTCCAGCGCCTAGCGAATGAGATAGGAACTGAAATTAAGAGTAGCAAAGCAAAAGGCTGAAATGCTTAATTCCGTTCTCAAATTTTCCTTAACAAACGAAAACCCAGAAAAATTTCCTCAATTTATTCCTCGTACCACTGCAAAGATGAGTGGAATCAATCTTAGTGACGGTGGTGTTGAGAAACTGCTAAAATCATTGAAACTGAACAAAACTCCGGCCCAGTGGGACCCCTGTCTGATTCTATACTGCATTTGTGGTTGAGTTAGTACCTCTTTTAATTATACATACATACACTCCTTGAACAAAAGCCATGCCCTCTAGTTGGAAGAAAGCACAGGTCGCACCTGTCTACAAAAAGACCGTAGAAGGGACCCACAAAAATATCATCCAACATCCTTCACATTTATTTGCCATAGAATCTTAGAACATATTCTGAACTCAAACATAATGAGGTATCTTCAACAGAATTACTTCCTCCATGCCAACGAACATGAATTCTGTAAGCAACGATTCTGAAAAAATCGATCATGTGAAAATCATTCCCACTTTTCTCACATGATATATTGAAAGCTTTGGATTCAGTAGTCAGTCAGAAGCAGTATTTCTTGATTTTAGAAAATCATGTGACTCATTACCACACTTACACTTATTGTTAAAAGTATTATCATATGTGGTATTAAATGAAAGACTGAGGACTTAAAGGTACAAGGATACAGCATGTTATCTTCAATGGAGAGGTGAAGCAGTAACTTCACGTGTGCTCCAGGGAAGTGTGTTGGGACCCTTGCTGTCCGTGTTGCATAATGAGGTTGCAGACAATATTAATAGTAATCTCAGACTTTTTGCAGATGATGCAGTTATCTATGATGAAGTACTATCTGAAAAGAGGTTGCGTAAATGTTCAGTCAGTTCTTGATAAGATTTCAAAATGGTGCAAATATTGGCAACTTGCTTTAAATGTTCAGAAATGTAAAATTGTTGTGCACGTGGTATACTATCAGTTAGTCAATGTTGAAATCGGTCATACAGATTTATTTATTTATCGTGTCAAAAGTACAGAAATATCAATATATATATAGTTGATATATACAGTCAACACTAGTCCCTGATACTTCTGGTGTAACACATTGTAAAGATATGAAATAGAATGATCACATAGGCTCAGTTGTGGGTAAAGCAGGATTTATTGGTAGAATACACGGGAAGTGCAATCAGTCTACAAAAGAGATTGCTTACAAATCACTCGTACGAAAAATTCTAGAGTAATTCTCAAGTGTGTGGAACTCGTACCAAAGAGGATTAACAGGGAAATTGAACATATACAGAGGAGGGCAGCTCGAATGGTCACACGTTTGTTTGATCTGTGAGAGAGTACCACGTAGATACTGAAGGAACTGAACTGGCAGACTCTTGAAGATAGACGTAAACTAACCCGATAAATTCTGTTAACAAAGTTAAAGAACCGGCTTTAAATGATAACTCTAGGAATATGCTACAACGCATATGTATCGCTCACATACAAACCGTGAGGATAAGACAAGGTTATGGATAAGATTAGAATAATTCCTACACACGCAGAGGCAGTCAAGCGCTCCATACATGAATGGAACGTGAAGAAACCATAATAACTGGTATAATGGGACGTACCCTCTGCCATGCACGTCACGGTGGATTGCGGAGTACACCGATCCATCGAATCCTCACACCATTAGTAAGGTGGTCTGGTCGAATGCGGTTTCGTCTGTGAGCGGTCTCACGCCCTGACACCCAACACTCGAGCGATTTGCCAAGCAACTTCAGTCAGTACTATGAATGCCACTGTGTCGAGAAGTTGTGCTATGGCAAGTTAAATGCTATGTTTAGCAGCAGCTGCAATGTATTTTGCGTACCCCGAGGAATACGTGTCAAGTATAAAATAAATGAGAAATATAATCGATTAAACTTTCGGAAACTGTAAGTTACTTTACCGAATATATTACATTTTTCACTGATGCCTAATGGGTTGCGACCATATTTCCAGTGTGACGATACAGTTCCTTTTTATTTATTAGCCTTACAATTTAACTGCAAGTATTTACAAAATTTACTCGATGTATCTAGGCCTACACAGATGTTGTCAATAGCAGCACTATTGATTACTGTGTCTCTTGTTATAAACTGTGTAAAGGAGAGTTAGTTTTCTTTGAAATGACAAAGGATTTGATTCTAACTGTGTAATAAATTTGCCATGAAAATTTAAATTATAATGTCCACGTAATACACTCCTAGAAATGGAAAAAAGAACACATTGACACCGGTGTGTCAGACCCACCATACTTGCTCCGGACACTGCGAGAGGGCTGTACAAGCAATGATCACACGCACGGCACAGCGGACACACCAGGAACCGCGGTGTTGGCCGTCGAATGGCGCTAGCTGCGCAGCATTTGTGCACCGCCGCCGTCTGTGTCAGCCAGTTTGCCGTGGCATACGGAGCTCCATCGCAGTCTTTAACACTGGTAGCATGCCGCGACAGCGTGGACGTGAACCGTATGTGCAGTTGACGGACTTTGAGCGAGGGCGTATAGTGGGCATGCGGGAGGCCGGGTGGACGTACCGCCGAATTGCTCAACACGTGGGGCGTGAGGTCTCCACAGTACATCGATGTTGTCGCCAGTGGTCGGCGGAAGGTGCACGTGCCCGTCGACCTGGGACCGGACCGCAGCGACGCACGGATGCACGCCAAGACCGTAGGATCCTACGCAGTGCCGTAGGGGACCGCACCGCCACTTCCCAGCAAATTAGGGACACTGTTGCTCCTGGGGTATCGGCGAGGACCATTCGCAACCGTCTCCATGAAGCTGGGCTACGGTCCCGCACACCGTTAGGCCGTCTTCCGCTCACGCCCCAACATCGTGCAGCCCGCCTCCAGTGGTGTCGCGACAGGCGTGAATGGAGGGACGAATGGAGACGTGTCGTCTTCAGCGATGAGAGTCGCTTCTGCCTTGGTGCCAATGATGGTCGTATGCGTGTTTGGCGCCGTGCAGGTGAGCGCCACAATCAGGACTGCATACGACCGAAGCACACAGGGCCAACACCCGGCATCATGGTGTGGGGAGCGATCTCCTACACTGGCCGTACACCACTGGTGATCGTCGAGGGGACACTGAATAGTGCACGGTACATCCAAACCGTCATCGAACCCATCGTTCTACCATTCCTAGACCGGCAAGGGAACTTGCTGTTCCAACAGGACAATGCACGTCCGCATGTATCCCGTGCCACCCAACGTGCTCTAGAAGGTGTAAGTCAACTACCCTGGCCAGCAAGATCTCCGGATCTGTCCCCCATTGAGCATGTTTGGGACTGGATGAAGCGTCGTCTCACGCGGTCTGCACGTCCAGCACGAACGCTGGTCCAACTGAGGCGCCAGGTGGAAATGGCATGGCAAGCCGTTCCACAGGACTACATCCAGCATCTCTACGATCGTCTCCATGGGAGAATAGCAGCCTGCATTGCTGCGAATGGTGGATATACACTGTACTAGTGCCGACATTATGCATGCTCTGTTGCCTGTGTCTATGTGCCTGTGGTTCTGTCAGTGTGATCATGTGATGTATCTGACCCCAGGAATGTGTCAATAAAGTTCCCCCTTCCTGGGACAATGAATTCACGGTGTTCTTATTTCAATTTCCAGGAGTGTATTACGGCAGGTACGTATGTCATTGTGTTTAAAAGTTGAACACTTTAATAATGCATATATTTATTTCATAAATAACTCAAAATCATTAGCCGCGCAACTGCTACGGTCGCAGGTTCGAATCCTGCCTCGGGAATGGATGTGTGTGATGTCCTTAGGTTAGTTAGGTTTAAGTAGTTCTAAGTTCTAGGGGACTGATGACCACAGATGTTAAGTCCCATAGTGCTCAGAGCCATTTGAGCCATCAAAATCATTAGTGGGAGCCCACCATGAACTTTCCAACAATTCTACTTCCACAGCAGAAGCTTCAAAACGCTAACCACTGGAAAATCGGAGGGTGTAGTTTGTATTACTTCTTTATATAAACGGCAACTCCGATGTACACTTCACTTCGCACAGTAGTTTGTGATCCCAAGATAATTTCCAGTTCTCATCTTAATTCCTTTTTGAACGTAGAAACGCAAAACGAACAAAATTGCACAGCCATGCTTAATAAATAGAGAAACTAGTCGCTGCGTTGTTGCCACACACCTCCGCTTCCAGCCGTATTGTATGCACGAATTGCGTGCGATCCATCTGCTTGTCTGGAATTCCCTTGCGGTCGGCGACCAGAGACCAATTTGCTACACCCGTGGGCTCTACAAAGCGATCGGTCGCTCGTTTGTGGAGTCACATTCTAACAGTCGTAATCTAGTTGTTTTATAGAGAATATAATTTTTTTTTAAATATGATATCAGAAACGAAAGTCTCACTTTCACGTAAGCGTGTCGCGGGATTTGTAATTGCTTTCGAACAATTAGTAACATAGGAAAATATGGACGCAGTTGTGGGGCCTAGTTCTGCTCCTGATTTTGAAGATGCGGAAAAGTGAGCGAGTGGGGTACGACAAATTCCTCACGTTCGCTTCACTCGTCAAACGTCCGCCCCTGGTAGCCGAGCGACTTGTAGGTCCGCCTGACAACGGCTCATGAGGCGTTCCGCCACCATGCATTGTTCCGCACAGGACTATCGAACTATTTAGGCGCATTATTCGAGCATCCTCCCAACTATTTGGGCATTCCGGATACTGGAAGACACACTTAAAAATGGTTCATGGCACACGATTGATCCTCAGAGCAAACGGTGTAGATGGAGTCTCCTTTACATTTATTATGCGAAGACGACTCGAAAGCTTCTGGTGCCGGTAGTAGGACCCCGTTAAATATGTATATAATATGAAACTAAATAAATACACGGTGTGTGTGTGTGTGTGTGTGTGTGTGTGTGTGTGTGTGCATTTGATCCGATAAAGTTCTCTAGATCCCATCGAAAAAAAAAGTGGTCAGCACGACGGAATGTCCATCCTAAGGACCTGGGTTTTACTCCCGGCTGGGTCGGAGATTTTCTCCGCTCAGGGATTGGGTGTTGTGTTGTCCTAATAATCATCATTTCATCCCCATCGACGCACAAGTTGCCGGAGTGGTGTAAAATCGGAAGACTTCCACCCGGTGAACGGTCTACCCGACGGGAGGCCCTAGTCACACGACTCGTCAAATTGGCTGATGAAGTGAGAGAACTGATGAATGTTAACAGTTTTGCCAGACAGTACAACCTAATCGCCAGTTATTATAGGTGTAGCGTTTGCGCTTGCAACATGACATTGTCCAAGGTTTCCAAGAAACGCATCAGGGCTTTATAAATGTGACGGTTTTCAGAAGGTAGTGTGTGGTGGTCTGTTCGTCAAGGGATGTGGTTTGAGAACTCAGGGCTACCTATGGAAGCCCTACATCCTACAAAAGTTATTGGTCCTCCAAGTAGTTGCTGTTGTCCTGTTGGCTTTGGTGTAAGATCAAATGTATCTACATTCTTGTAAACTGATAGTCTCATTCTCCTTCTGTATCTTCTGCTGCTCCTGCGGTAAGGTGTGGCTGCCTGTACTGTGCGGCTGCCTCGAGTCGAATGAGCATGCTGTTGCCTCACGAGCGAGACTGGGACCCCAGTTTTTTTTTTTTTATATATACTTTTCATTCCCACTCCTGAGGGGTAATGGGCGGGCCCACAGCGGATGTGGCTGCTGATAAGAGCGCCCAGCCAGCCAATCAGCGCACGCCGGAAGAGCGTTGCTGCACCGGATGTTCTTTTTAGCAGCGGATCGCGCTTAGTTAAAACTGAGCGCGATCCTCCGGGCCCTAGCGGCAGCCAGTGGAACTCGTTTTTTGAGGTGTCCTGTTTGGCTTGCTGCTAACGACTATGAGACAGACCACAAAACTGTTATAGATTGGTATTCGTTTTTCAGGGAAGTTTGTTCGGATTTTGTTACAAAAAGGGGAAAAATTGGTGGGCGAGGGGTTATTACAAAAATTGACTTATCACAATTCGCAAAAACAAAAAGCCTGTACTTCAAGATTGGACACCTCATAGCAAGTTTCAATGAATAAAACATTATATCATCTCAAATCATACAGGTCAAGAGTGAATGTGTCACATCACTACTTCAAAGTTTGCTGAAAAAAAATTATTTTGAGGTTCCACGTGATACCTCTACAGAACTACAATATTTTGAATTTGTTAAAATGCTACAGACCTCTCTAAATGAGTGAAAATTTGTAATTTTTTGTGAATTTCAAAAATATGTTGTGAAAATATGGATAGTCACAGGATGACACCTGTTGAGAAGTGAAAAAGAGGGAGAACTTCTAACTGTCAACTATGACATTA
The DNA here is from genome assembly GCF_023898315.1 of Schistocerca nitens. Lineage (NCBI taxonomy): Eukaryota > Metazoa > Arthropoda > Insecta > Orthoptera > Acrididae > Schistocerca > Schistocerca nitens. Next base: position 6,806,299 of record NW_026045909.1, read on the forward strand.
ATGCATGAATTCTTAAACTATAAAAATATTTGTACATAAAGATGAAAGATTCCGAAATTTTTTGATTATTTAGAAATCATTTTCTCCAAAACCCCCATCCTATATGTTGTCAAAATTTCATGGTACATTAGTTGGTTATTGTCTTACGGAATGTACAATCTGAGTGGGCAATACTTGTCTCTACAAAATGCAAGAAACTTTGTAGTGCTGCTTTTAAGTAAATGTCAAGCAAAACTGGTATTTCTGAATCAAAATAATTACCTTACAACATTATAAATGAATGGGAAAACTATTCATAATTTTGTTTGAGAGCAATTTATAACAAAAATGAGATATAGAATATTTATACCCATTTTCCTTTTATGACATTATTCAAAAATTATCATTGTCTTCTGTCATGATTTTACTTCTTCATTACTTTCTATGAATTAATATGGTGCACCGTTTTTTTTTCTCATCTGCTTCTCATTGAACCTCTATAGCTGAGCAGAATTAGCACACAGTACTTGGGAAATAGGAATTGCACACTGATCCTTTAATGAAGGCCACTTGAAAGCATTAGCAGGTCGATGAGGTGTCATAAAGGAGATGGTTATATTGTGCAGCTCATGAAAGAAACTTATTATCTCTCCCACCCACCACTGTCAGACACACAAGAAATAAAATGGCTCACTACAAAGTCTTCTAATGTATACTGTGGTCTCTGCATTTCATACACAGTAACAGGCTGCATTTCAAGGATGTGCCACACTCGGGTACAACCCAGTAGTGACTTGATTTAATTCCTACCACAGGCTTCATAGGAGACCACTCATCTCTCCTTTTTAAACAGAATTCGCTTAATGTACTTTCATTTAGAATTAAGAGTTTTACATTTATTACTAATGTTGATATGATGTGTACAAATCCAGTAGCATCTCTTACAGCACCAACAGCTTCATGCTGGAGATTAAATCTTGTTGCAAGATGTTTACAGAGACCTCCTACCCCCTCACATAAACTTTTTCCATGACCTGTTGCTGAAAATACCCATTTTTTTGTCTTAATTCCTGTACTACAGTGTTGGCCAACCTCATAAAGCTGAAAGCAGTTTTTAAAATGAGATGCTGCACCATCAGTCACATACACATGTTTAGGAAATGGATGGCCTCTAGATGCTATGTCATCAGTTATCATGCTGTCAGCATAGCATGCATGTGCACTGTCGTGAATGAGATAATCGCTGACAATAGCAAAACAGTGTGATGTTCCAAGGAAGTGAGCAATACATTTGAATGTTTATACCTGTGATGAGTGCCAGTGGTAACTTTGAATTTCGATCTGCAAAGAAACAGACCAGTTCTCAGCAAAGTCAAAATGAAAAACTAATGTGTCAGTATACTGGAATGTGGCTGATTTTACTTCTACTATGGCTTGTCTCTGAATATTACGGATAGAATGGTGAGCTATTTGTTTCATGATCCAATGCCTAACTTCTGTAACAAACATGTCTGGCTCTACTGTCTTCTTCACCTATTCTCCTCCCTCCACAATGCCTAGTTATGCCATTGTCAGTATCCTGAAAGTGTAATGCTTCAACAGTCATCACTTCAGCACCAGGACACATTGCACCGCCCTGCAAACAACATTTATCTTGTGGCTCTTGACATATACACCAAAGCATCAGGTCCATCTCTTTGTATTTCTTTCCCGTGACACTGCTTGAGGTGAAGCAAACAAGTTTCAAAGCAGTGCAGTAAATACTTCCTTCACTGGCTAGCATTTTACACATTTTGGTCGTAAGGAGAAGAATTTTGTGAAACCAATTTTTAAATTTGGCTTCTTGTTTCTTATTAAGAGATATGCTTATCTTCTTGTTCTTGTCATATATCTTTTTACCTTTTTAACTTTTTCACTATTTTCACTAATGGAGATAACGTCAGTCTGGTTAGAACTTTGCCTGCTGCAATCTTTGTCATCACTTAGTATTCCAGAGCAACAGTGAGCGTATCATCTTGCAATGGATGCCCACAGTAAGAATCTGGGCATGTCCAAATACCTTTCTCATTCTTTATTTTATGAGCTTTTAAAATCAAATAATGTGAGTTTGTGGGTATGTATTTCTTCCAGTTTTCTTTTTACATATTGTTTTCTTCTTGCGCTTCTTACCTTTCCTGGATGTTTAAGGGGGATACAGTTGCGGCTACAACAGAAATGCTAACATTCAATGCATGAACAACTTCACACCCAGGAATATAAGCAGCTGCACTGTCTCCTTCAGTTTCACATTCATTTGATGGTGATTGTTCGGTTGGATTGTCACTAAATTTCTTCCTTTGGTGAGTGTAGAAATTCCTGCACAATGGATGTGATGCTAATACCGTAACTTGAGGACCAAGATATTTCTGCAATACCTTTGACAGATTTCCAAAAACTGTGAAGTGTCGAAGTGTTTTTCACTTTTCTTAAACACCACCTTCTTGGTTTTTTTAAAATATATATATATATATATATATATATATATATATATATATATATATATATATATATATATATATATATATATATATATATATAAACAAAGATGATGCGACTTACCAAATGAAAGTGCTGGTAAGTCGACAGACACACAAACAAACACAAACATACACACAAAATTCAAGCTTTCGCAACAAACTGTTGCCTCATCAGGAAAGAGGGAAGGAGAGGGAAAGACGAAAGGATGTGGGTTTTAAGGGAGAGGGTAAGGAGTCATTCCAATCCCGGGAGCGGAAAGACTTACCTTAGGGGGAAAAAAGGACGGGTATACACTTGCACACACACACACACACACATATATATATATATATATATATATATATATATATATATATATATATATATATATATAATAGAGGGAAACATTCCATGTAGGAAAAATATATCTAAAAACAAAGATGATGTGACTTACCAAATGAAAGTGCTGGCAGGTCGACAGACACACAAACAAACACAAACATACACACAAAATTCTAGCTTTCACAACCAACGGTTGCTTCGTCAGGAAAGAGGGAAGGAGAGGGAAAGATGAAAGGATGTGAGTTTTAAGGGAGAGGGTAAGGAGTCATTCCAATCCCGGGAGCGGAAAGACTTACCTTGGGGGAAAAAAGGACAGGTATACACTCGCACACACACACACATATCCATCCGCACATATACAGACACGAGCAGCGGATGGATATGTGTGTGTGTGCGAGTGTATACCTGTCCTTTTTTCCCCCAAAGGTAAGTCTTTCCACTCCTGGGATTGGAATGACTCCTTACCCTCTCCCTTAAAACCCACATCCTTTCGTCTTTCCCTCTCCTCCCCTCTTTCCTGATGAGGCAACAGTTTGTTGCGAAAGCTTGAATTTTGTGTGTATGTTTGTGTTTGTTTGTGTGTCTATCGACCTGCCAGCACTTTCGTTCGGTAAGTCACATCATCTGTGTTTTTAGACATATTTGTATATATATATATATATATATATATATATATATATATATATATATATATATATATATATATATATATATATATTTTCCACTACTGTCTTTCTTCACTGACATTCTATTTAACAAAAAGTTCAATCCAAACACAGAACTTGAAGGAGAATGGTTTATGTGCAACTTCTCATGTGTTTGTTATAAACAGCAGAGCACTGGAAACAGTGTTGCCAACATGCATATTGTTCACTAGAAAATCAGTGATGTGAAATATGCAGAATGTTGAAAAATTTTTAACACCGTACACAGAAAAATATTGCCTACTGTGTTTGCACTCACCACTAACATATTAACCAAACAATATCTTGTGTACTTCTCAGAAGTTTTCAGATGGGGGTTTTGAGTAAATAATTCATAAAAGCTCTTAAAAATGCAATTTTTTTTACATTTTTAGTAATAAATATGTACATAATATAGATAGCTGGAGCAGGGAAGATACTGTTTATAATTACATCAGTAGTATCTGGTAATATGAGAGAAAAGATAGCATTCCATGACTTTCCAAATTAGAAAAAAAAAGTTTTCTGTGAATTTAGTAAAAAAAAATTTTAAGTGGAAAAATCAACTTAAATTTTGTATTTGTATGTTAAAGGAAGCCAATAAGTGTGCGGGTGTCATCTAAATTTCAAAACACTAAGAGGGAGCTTTAACATGAAACATCTGCCAGGTCTCCAGTATTTTTGGTTTGTTTTTTTAAGGATAATTTAAGAAATATACATTTTTCAAAGGGCCTTATCTTTTACAAAAATTAACATAAAACGAAAATACTTTATTTCTTAAGGTCTAAAATATATTTTTTCCAGAGAAATTCATAACAAAGAGTTGACATGACCCATATGATTTGAGATGAAATCACCCACATGCATTTAGCTGTGAATCATAGCTTTGAATTCAGCAAGTACAAATGCAACTGAAGATTACTAGGGTGGGGGGTGCGGGGCTATAATAAGTATTACTGGAAAGTGGAAAAAGGGTATTTTAGTGCTGCACAGTCATTTAGACGAGTATGTTTGGAGAAAGAATATTCCTTAAAATTGGTGTTTCTTTCAGATTTTTCTGGAAGGTCTAGAGACAATGTATGTCAAGTTCAAGTTTCTGTTTTGAAATACTGGTGGCTTTTTTTTGTTATTACTATTAATTTTCTGTTTCAGGTTTGGTTTTGATTGGACACCAATTTATTGATAATACTAAACTGCTGTTGGTAAGTACCAGTGTACGCCACAATACTGTAACTTTCATTTCGTACTAGTTTTGTCTAATGGGAACTTGCTGTGTGGTGGTTCTTGCATTTCATGCTGATGTTGGCAGTTTTTTGAGGCTGGCATTAGTGAATTTGTAGATAGTAACTGAATACATGTGGAGGAAGAGGTGTAGTGAAAAGAGAATTTCATTTTTGAAGAAGTTCTGAATTTCTAAGAAAGCGATTATTAGTCAGAGTTCTAGGTTAGTATGGAAACGGAGTTGGCAAAGACAGTGAATCTTGCAGCAAAATATGACAGTGAAAGAGATGTATGTGGGGACAGACCGATCTGTAGCATAGATTGAGGTCTAGGTTAGCTTGAAGTGCAACAGTTGGTTGTGAGTTGGTGAAGCCAACAAATTTGGCAGTGCAATACGTGCCTTTGGTGACAAACTGATCTGTAGCATAGCCAGAGTTCTAGGTTAGGTTGGAATGCAACAGTTTGGTTATGAGTTAGCGAAGGCATTGAATCTGACAGGAGAGAAAGTGTCTGTGGGAACAGACTGGACTCTGGTCATCATCTAAATCTACATCTATACTCTGGAGACCACTGTGAAGTGCATAGCAGAGGGTATGTGCAGTGGTACCAGTTATTAGGGTTTCTTCTTATTCCATTTGAGTATGGAGCATGGGAAGAATTATTCTTTGAATGCCTCTGTGCATGCAGTAATTATTCTAATTAAGTCCTCATGGTACCTATGTGAGTGATATGTAGGGGTTTGTAGCATATTACTAGAGTAATCATTTCAAGCCAGTTTTGAAACTTTGTTAATTGACTTTCTTGGCTTAGTTTACGTCAGTCTTCAAGAGTCTGCCAGTTCAGTTACTTCAGTGTTTTTGTAACACTTTCCCATGGTTCAAACAAATTTGTGACCATTCGTACTGCCCTTTTCTGTGTACATTCATATCCCCTATTAGCCCTATTTTGTACAGGTTCACACACTTGAGCAATATTCTAGAATTTGTTACATGAGTGAATTGTAAGCAATCTCCTTTGTAGACTGATTGCACTTCTACTTTACCCACAACTGAGCATGTGTGATCTGTACAAATTGTGACACCCAGGTATTTGTATGACTGATTTCAACAGTGACTTACTGATAGTAAGTCATAGGACACAACGTATCTTCATTTTGTGAAGTCCACAACAGTTTAACATTTCTGAACATTTAAAGAAGGTCGCCAATATTTGCACCACTTGGGAATATTATCAAGATGTGACTGAATATTTATGCAACTTCTTTCAGACAGAACTTCATCATTAATAACTGCATCAACTGCAAAATCTCTGAGGTTACCATTAATATGGTCTGCAACCTCATTCATATACAACATGGATAGCAAGGGCCCCAACACACCTCCCTGGGACACACATAAAGTTACTTCTACATCTGATGATGACTCTCCATTGAAGATAACATGCTGCAATTTTCCTACCTTCAAGTTCTCGGTCCAGTCATAAATTTCACTTAATACCTTATATGATTGTACTTTTAACAATAATCATAGGAGTGGTACTGAATCAAATGCTTTTCGAAAATCAAGAAATACTGCATCTACCTGACTGCTCAATCCAAAGCTTTCAGTATGTCATGTGAGAAAAGGGGGAATGAGTTTCACATGATTGATTTTTTCAGAATCGTTGCTTACAGAATTCATGCTGGTTGGCATGGAGGTGGTAATTCTGTTCAAGATACCTCATTATTTTTGAACTCAGAATATGTTCTAAGATTCTATAGCAAATAAATGTCAAGGATGTTGGATGGTAGTTTTGTGGAGGCTTTCTACAACTTTCTTGTAGACTGGTATGACCTGTGCTTTCTTCCAACTAGTGGGCACAGCTTTTTGTTCAAGAGGTGTATGATTATAATTAGAAAAGGTGCCGACTCAACCACAAATTCAGTATAGAACCTGACAGGGATTCAATAGGGTCCTGGTGTTTTGTACAGTTTTAACGATTTTAACTGTTTGTCAGTACCACTAGCACTAACATTGATTTCACTCATCTTTTCAGAGGTGTGGGGATTAAATTGAGACAAGGCTCTGGGTTTTCCTTTGTAAAGGAAAATTTGAAAACAGTAGTAAACCTTTCAGCTTTTGCTTTGCTATACTCAATTTCAGTTCCTGACTCATTCGCTAGAGACTGGCTGCTAACTTTGGTGCCACTAACAGCCATTTTCACATATGACTAGAATTTCTTTTGGGTTTTATGAAATATCATTTGAGAATATTCTACTACAGTAGTCACTGAAGGCATGTTGCATTGCTCTCTTGACAGCCAAATGCATTTCATTCAGCATCTCTCTACCTATAATCTTATATTGTGTATTACACGTATTATGCAGTAATCTTTGTTTCTTGAGAAGTTTCTTTATGGTGACTGTGTGCCATGGGTGATCCCTTCCATTATGAACTGTTCTATAGGGTATGTGGGTTGTCAGTTGGCAAAGCCAATGAATTTGACAGCAGAAAAGGTGTCTATGGTGACAGACTGATCTGACAGACTGATCTGTAGCTAGCTGACAGTCTGGGTTAGGTTGGAATGCAGAAGTTTGGTTGTGAGTTGATGAAGCCATTGAATTTGACAGTATAATAGGTGACTTTGGTGACGGATGATGTGTAGCATAGCCCGAGCTCTAGGTTATGATAGAATGCAACAGTTGTTTGTGAGTTGGCGAAGCCAATGAATTTAACAGTGGACTAGGTGTCTGTGGTGACAGACTGATCGGTAGCATAGACAAGTTCTAAGGTAGTATGGAATGCAACAGTTGGTTGTGAGTTGACAAAGGCAACAAATTCAACAGTGGAATAGGTGTCTGTAGGGATGCTAACTGATCTTTGGGATAGCCAGAGTTCTAGATTAGGTTGGAATACAACAGCTCAGTTGTGGGTTGACAAAGTCAATGAACCTGGCAGTGGAGAAAGTGTTTGTGGTGACAGATTTATCTGTAGTGTAGCTGCTGTCTGTCTTAGGTTGGAACACAACAGTTTAACTGTAAGTTGTGGAAGCCAATTATTCAATCCATATGAAGTAGTCCAAAGAGGGTTGCTTGACCATTTTTAAATATTTTGATCTTTTTGTATGTGACTACCCTATAATTGAGAACTTCTAAACAATTTTGAAAGAAACATTTACCTTCCACTGCCTCTGACTGGTGCCAATTTTTATTTGTGATCACACAATGGTTTTTCATTTTGGTGACATTAGCATTAATTTTAATATCTCAGCACTGGATTAAGTTACAACATTGCAATTAACATGATTGTTTTTAAAAAAAGTCTCCTCTTCAACATTATTTATTACCCAAAATACCCTATATTCAAAAATAACCAGTCCAAACGACCTCTTTTAAAGTCTGGTATTGAAAATTTAGAAAATCCACTTTTTAGACCGAAAAATGATAGCCAAGGAGGGATTTACCAGAATGTATTTTATTCTCTAGTTATATATCATAATTTACTAGCCTTAATATAAAGCAAGAATACTGACAAATGTTTCCTAAACTCTTTATACATGTTTGTAATTTGAAAACCTTTATTTTTTGTGAAGTTTGGGGCTTGTTATCTCTGGCGGCTTTCTTAATATAGAGCAAGAATACTGACAAATGTTTCCTAAACTCTTTATACATGTTTGTAATTTGAAAACCTTTATTTTTTGTGAAGTTTGGGGCTTGTTATCTCTGGCGGCTTTTTTGCACATTTTGTACACATACATAATAGCAGAGTATTATAAAAATTACAACATTGATATTTGACTGTGAATAAAGATATGCATTTTCGAAAATGAGGAAATAATTTGCATTACACTCCAATTGATCTTACAGTTGTTGCCTATTTAAATGGTTCATTGTTTCATTGTAATAAAATTTAGTTTTAACTTATATTTAGTTAACAGTATCACTGTACATTTAGCAAATATTATTTATTTTAACAAAAAATATTAAATAATGAGAGCTTTTGCTTTAATTCCATGTAAAAAATTCTCCATTTACACACAGGTTTATTCTCAGTTAAGTAACACATTATTACAAGTTTAAAATGATAAAAGCAAAATAATAAACATGTTAAATTCCTCTGTTATTGAGGAGGCTACAGTTTTGTGCATGGGTTTAGTCTTTAGGACAAGTGTGTACAGGGGCTCAGTGGACAGAGTAACAAGTCGGCAAAGCAGCCCAGTAGTCAGTGACAACTCTATGCATGAATGATGTACCCACATTACATTTGCTAAGTGTAGCATCGTTGTAGTCAGTCTGTTCAGAAACCTCTGTTAGAGATGATGTACATACTTCATTGAGAGTGTAGAATATGTTATGTGCTTTTGTCATTAGTGTAACTTTTAATTACCTAAAATAATTTTAAATTAATCTGAAAGACAAATTGGAATGCACTAAAATGGATGAATAGTGCTCTATTGGACAGATAGTAAGTGAAGTGTGTTACAAAAAAACTTTATGGTTCAGTTTCGTAAAAATGTTAATGACTTTAATGAAGATAGACAAACGTTGTTTAAATTAAGAGTTACTTCTTCTGCATGATCAGTTCATGAGTATCACAAGAAAAATATATTCTGAAGTACAGTTGCATTTTTAGAAAAAAAAAGCTCTGATCCACTCGAAGTTCATAAAAAGTCAGTTATTAAAGGCCTGAGGGAAATGAAACTTACGTTTGAGGGAAATAAAACTTGAACATTTGTCATTAAGTATGAGTGAAACAGCTTCCTGAATGAAACATGATTTGATTTGATTTGATTTATTTCGTGTTCCATAGGTCCAACTGTGTTGGATACACAAGGACGTGGAACGAGTCAGTTTTTTACAAATACAATCTGATAATCTTATAGCATATACAGAAATTTGAGTACATAATTATATAAAAATTTATACAGTAAATTCTTTGGGCAGCAATACAGAAAAAGAAAATACATATTTTCTTAGAATAATTAAAACACTACAGAAAACAGATACGGAGCACACACAGATACAGAGCTCAGGTTAAATAAAATTCATAGTGGCATTATGTCAACTTGTATTATATAATATTAAAATATTACAATTTATTTAGTTAAAAATTCATCTAGACTGTAAAAAGCTTTTTCTAGCAGAAATATTTTTAGAGCTTTCTTAAACTCACTGTTGTTATGAATCTTTGTCTTTATTTCAGGAGGAAGAGCATTGAAGAGTTTTGCTCCAGTGTAGTGGACACCCTTTTGTGCCAAGCTCAAATTTCTTGAGTTCACTGTGTATGTCATTCTTCCTCCATGTGTTATGCTCATGATAATTACTGTTTGGTTGAAATATATCTATATTTTTACAAACAAAACACATGAGAGAAAAAATATATTGGCATGTAGTTGTGTATATTTTAAGATTACGAAAACTATTTCTACAAGAGTCTCTTGGGTGCAATCCACATATAATTCTTAAAGCTCGCTTCTGTGCAATGAACACTTTCCTTGCTAATGGCTGGTTGCCCCAAAAAATAATTCCGTACTCAATGAGACAATGAAAGTAGCCATAATATGCCACTTTTGCAGTGTTAGGTTCAACACATGTAGTGACAACCCGTAAAGCATAGGTAGCAGAGCTAGGCCTCTTACAGAGATCAATAATATGTGAAGACCAGTTCATTTTCTTGTCAATGTGCACTCCAAGAAATTTTGTTGTTTCCATTCTAACTATTGATTGATTACCACATGTCACACTTATCTCTCTCTCTCTTTCTGTTTTTGTACAGAACTGAATAAAGCTGGTCTTACTGGAATTTAATGAGAGACCATTCACCTTGAACCAATTAACCATATCTGAGAGTATGTGATTAATGAGTTCCTCAAGATTGTTGTCTGTTCTACTGCTCATAAAAATTGTGGTATCATCAGCAAATAATGTAAATTTACACTGCAGGCTTGTACATGATGGTAGATCATTTATAAAAATCAGGAATAATAGTGGCCCAAGAATTGAGCCCTGGGGCACTCCACATGTAATGGAACTCCATTCAGAATCTGAGGAAGTGTCACATACTCCACCCGAGCTATTCAACACAACTTTTTGTTTTCTGTCTTGGAGGTATGACTGTAGCCAATTGCCTGCAACACCACTTATTCCTACTAATTTTGTTTTTTGCAAGAGAATCTGGTGATCAACACAGTCAAACGCTTTGGATAAATCACAGAAGACACCAAGTGCTAGCATTTTTTCATTAAGAGTTTCTAGGACTTCATTTGCAAGTGCGTAGACTGCGTCTTCTGCTGAACGGCCCTTTTGAAAGCCAAACTGGCTCTTGCTGAGAACTCCGCTCTTCATGAGATGATCAGTAATTCTTACATGTATTAGCTTTTCTAGAATTTTGGAGAAAGCTGTCAGCAAAGAGATAGGTTGATAGTTAGTTAGTTCAGCTTTATCACCCTTTTTGTACAGGGCATACTTAAGTCTACTGGGAACAACACCTTTCTGAAGGGAAGCATTGAAAATATGACACAGAATGTCAATTACCCACACACAAGAATATTTCAATAAATTACTGGATATATTATCAACCCCTGCAGAATTCGTACTTTTTAGAGACATGATGATTTTTTGAATTTCTTCTACAGTGACAGTATTCAGGTGCATTTCTGAAATTGTGTTTGAATATACGGCTTGACAAAGAGTTACAGCTTCATCAACATCGGGCTTGCAAACAATCTGTTGAGTTACTGATAGGAAGTGTTTATTAAAAATCTCAGCCACCGTTTTGGGGTTATCTACTAGGATACCTTCATATCTGATATTATTTATATCTTCTTTACTTGTTGTATCTCTTCCTGTTTCTTTTTTTACAATGCTCCAAATTGCTTTTATTTCATTATTAGAATTATCTATTTTCTTCACATAATAAAGGGCTTTTGATTTCTGTATTAGTTTCTTCAAAATTTTACAGTATATTCTATAGTGTTCCCATTTTTCTACATCTTTACAGAATCTTATTGCAGCATAAGTTTCCCTTTTGGTTTTACATGACTGTTTTATACCTTTTGTAATCCAAGGCTTACTTACAGAATTGGAAACACTGTTTCTGACCCATTTCTTGGGAAATATTTCTTCAAAAAGTGCACAGAATTCATTTATAAAACAGTTAAATTTAGTATCAACATCATCATGGCTATATACTAAATACCAATCCATTTGCTGCAACCTGTGGTTGAAAGTTCCTTTCACTTCTTCATTAATTACTCTTATGAATTTCCATCGAGGAAATTCTTGTTTGAACAGATTAACGTCATAAATAGTGAGAATTTGTCCATCATGATCTGAAAGCCCACTTATAACCTGCCTGACAATATAATTCTGATGTCTGTTTACATCTAAAAAAATGTTGTCTATCATAGTTTGGCACTCGGATGTAATTCTTGTTGAGAAGTTTATTACTGATGTCAGATTGTGTAAGGTCATCACAATCTCAAAGTCTATTTTATTCTTATTTTCAGTCAAAAAGTTTATATTGAAATCACCTAATACTACAATATCCTTCGCTTTTGAAAGTAACCATGACAGAAGGAGTTCCATTGAATGCAGAAAACTTTTTATGTCACCTGAAGGAGCCCTGTAGACAGCCAACACTATTATTGGATAGAATTTAGTTGTTATTTCTGTTGCACATGCCTCAAATTGTTGTTCCACACAATATTTCTTAATATCTATAGCTTTGTATGCTACACTATCCTTAACATAAATTGCTACTCCACCTTTATCTTTACTTTCCCTACAGTAGTATGTTACTAAAGTATAACTTACTATAGATGGCAAGGCACATTTATCAGTAACATGGTGCTCAGTTATGCACAAAATCTGGGCATTATTTATACTGTCCTTTTCACTAATGTTAATAAGGAGTTGATCTGTTTTGTTTAAGAGGCCCCTTATGTTTTGATGAAAGAAAGAGATGCCTTCCTCTTGCTTTTTCATTCTATTAGTGCTGTTACCTGACTGAGAATCCATTGGAGTCTGCCTTGAGACAGGAGAGAGGAGACACCTGACACTACCTACTGTTGTCCCTTCTTTTTCTTCAGGCCCACACATAAAAAATCGTTGAGATGAGAAGGAGGCTCAGCATTTCTTCTGTCCAACTGCCTTCTATTTGTTGTTGTTGATGGTGGTGCTGTTTCTGACACTTCAAATGTTGGTTGTACCACTACTGCTGTGTTTCCTTTGGAACTTGGAGTCTTCTCGTTTTTGTTATTTTCGTCTAAAATAATACTTGGCTGATGAGAAACAGTAGTTCTTTTGTTGTTGAAATCGATGTCCACTGTTCTTTCTGTTAAAGTTTGCTCTTTTTTTACATGTTTTGCTGCTGTTGATGAAGTTTCTAATGAATTTTTTTGAAGCGTTTTCGTTATGGAGTCAGGCGATGGCAATGCAATTATCGTTTTGGTTTTGAATTTATTTTGATGGTTTTTTATTACCCTGGTTATCAGGCTTGTCAGATATTCTTTCCCCAAGCCATTCAGGTGAAGTCCGTGTTGCGTGTGGAATCTACGTCCAATAGTGCTTATATCAACGCATTTCACGTTTTTAAAATGTCTGCAGATTTTTGCAAACTGACTATTGGCACTTTCTATTTCCCTGTTAACACATGACCATCTTACAAAATCATAGCGATGCGGAATATTGACAAGTATTACGTTAGTGTGAGTGAGGTTCCTCAGACACTGTTTAAGATCACGCGTTGCACTCGCTGTTTCATTTTTGTAGACATCATTAGCGCCTCCCATAAGTACAACGAAGTCTTTATCATGCAGATTTTTTGCCTCTGCCGATTCGGTCATTTTTTTAATTTCGCTAAGTGGGGCTCCCGGTTTCACTATACCACACGAAAATGTTTTAGTTGTTTCTTTTAGTTTACTCGGAAGTCCACGACCATGGCTGTCTGAAAACACAAACAGTTTCCTGTTATTGGAGTTCACAATTTGCGAATCGTTTTGTATTGTTTTACTACACACTTCGACACAATTTTTGGTCGGCACATTTATATTGACCTCCTTCACAGTTGTTTGCGTCAGTAAATTTTCTTCTCTTACCTTATTCCCCAAAGTGTCTTTTTGTTTTTCCCATCGTTCATGCGAACTGTAAGTTGCATTTTCACTATCGGCGATCGAAAGTACTTGAAATGTGTTTTCGTGCACAAAGCTTGCGTAACTTTCGCAGGTTTTCTGAATTTGCACTTTGGACTTGCTGTTCTTGCACTTTACATTTGACCACTTTTCCGTAACGGACGAACTATCTCGCACAAGTTTTAGCGTGTTCAGTTCACTATTTTCTTGTTGTATTTTCGAAATGTCCGTTTTCAAACTGCCGATTATGAACTGTAAGCTCCTTATGCGTTCATTCAGTTTCTTGATTTCGTCTTTACAATTTTCACACGATTTCTTTTTTACGGCAAAATTTCAGTTTTTCTGGAAGGACACTTGCTTAACTTTTACTGTAGCCACCATTCCTGGAAGTATCCCCTGTGTCCAAATTGTTACTCAATCATATTTGTCATGAATCCAGAACCAGCATCACGAAACCTTGTTTATGACATTTATATTCCTAATAAGGAAGCTATTAACAAACTGGATTTTGCTTGTTCTAATTTAGAGGTATCTTCTGCTCTGAAAAATAGAAAATTGAGCAGTGGAAAAAGAAAAGCTGCAATTGATAGCAAGATACAATGAATTTCAGACAAAATTAGAAAAGACTTAGAATCATGCTTTAATAATACAGATACCAACAGTATTTCAAAAAAAGAAGAAATCATATCTTCAGAATCATCTGACATTGAATATTTGAGCTTAATCAAGAAATTAAAAAGTAAGTGTTCAGTGACTTCTGAAAGGGAAAAAAATAAAATTTTAAGTTTGCTTCCTGACTCATTGTCAAGAGAAAAAATAGTTCACAAGTTCAACATTTGTGATTGTTTGGTCGGCATAACCTGAAAATTGTGAAAGAGCAAGAGAAAGGAATGTGTATAAGTGAAGAAACAAGTGAAAAGATCCAGCAGTTTTTTTGGAAGACTCTAGAATGTGGCCTAGTAGCAAAGCTAGGGGAAGAGTTATTATAAATGAAGCTTAACAAAGCAGAAACGACTCGTGCTGTCAAATTTAAATGAACTTTTTGTAGTTTTCAAAAATGCTCATCCTGAATGCAAAATTGGAAGGTCAAAATTTTGTGATTTTTGCTGTAAGTGGTGTATTTTGGCCAGCTCTTCAGGAACACACTCTGTATGTGTTTGGTTATATTATCAAAATATGAAACTGATGATTGCAGGTGCAAAACTCAGTGATGTTTACCATAAAACGTTACTAAATTTAAGATCTGTGACACTAACAATTATGACAGCATGATGAGTTTGTGTGATAAATGCCCTGGTAAAGAAACCGCTCTTGAACTGTTTAATGAATCTAGGACTGACAATGTTACCTTGAAACAGTGGGTCATAACCGACAAGGCTGAAATGAGAACAGCTGTTAGATGTCAGGACGAGTACATTGAATCTTTAATTGATAACTTAGAAAATCTCAGAAGTCACCACTATGTTTCTCAAATCCAAAGCAAGTTTTTGAAGGACAAAAAAGCACAACTTTGTGAACCTGAATGCATAGTCCTAACTCATTTTGCAGTAAACCTTACATTTGTTATTTAGGATGAAATACTAGGGTACCACTGGGTCAATGACCAGGCAAAATTGCATCCATGTGTTCTGTACTTCATAAATGAGGAAGATGAAGTTTGCAGTTCTTCAGTGTGCATTCTAAGTGACTACTTCAAGCACAACACTAAAGTTGTCCATGTGCTTCAAAAGTATGTAATGAATGAAGCAAAAGAAATATTGCCAAAGGTTGAGAAGCTCATATACTTTTCAGATGGAAGTGATAGTCAGTATAAGAAAAATCCCAAAAAAAGAATTTTTCAAATCTTTGCAACCATGAGGTAGATTTCGGGTTGGAGACCAAATGGCACTTTCTTGCCTCTTGCTGTGGTAAAAATGCATGCAATGGATTAGGAGGTACGACAAAATGTGAAGTGAGTAAAGCCAGCCTACAAAGGTACGACCACAGACCGAATTCTTCCTTTTGCAAGGATAATATTAAAGGCATGACCTATTTTCTCATCAAGAAAGAAGAGGTAGTTCGCAATATCAAAACAACACTTCAAGTCAGATTTGAAAACTGTATAGCAATAAAAAGGAACAAGGCAATTCCACAGACTCCTTGGCATTGCAGAAAACTTAGTTCAGTGCTATGTAACATCAGAAACTGAAATTTATGAGAATCATTCTGTCAATAAAATTACATCTCTGTCTTTAACACAGAATGACATGGTGGCATGTGTGTATGATAAAGACTGGTGGCTTGCACAGATTGAAAGAATAAGTTTGGAAAACAATGATGTTTTGTGGATTTTTACCACCCAGATGACTCAAGAATGTCATTCAAGAAATCTACTAATGACAAAGTTTGGATACCAATGAATAACTTATTAAGGAAGCTTTCAGTACTTGAACTTAAACACAGCAACTGGGAGGTCTTATTCTATATCACAAAAGCTGTCTGAAGAAATAAGTGTACTTAACAGTTACCACTAGGATTAGGAAGTACTGCATCTCAAAAGTATGTTAATTGAAAATAATTATCTTAAATTTGTCAAAATAATATATATGTTTAGTTCAGTAATTTTTCGAGTTTTTGCATATAATGCAGTACCTTAGCTTCAATAATAACTGATTACATCTAGCCAATATCACACATGAATTAGGCAGCAGCCATAAGACCAATTGTAGTGTAATGTAAATCATTTCCTCACTTTCGAAACTCCATATATTTGTTCACACTCAAATATCAATGCGGAACTTACAGAATTTTGCTATCGTATAGGTTCACAACATGTGCAAAAATCAGATTTTCATATTCAGTCCTACCCGAAATAACTAACTCTAAACATCACAAATATAAAGAGTTTCAAATTTCAAAAATGTGTAAAAAATAAAGGAAACATTTGTCAGTATTTTTGCTCTATGTAAGACAGAGTGGTTTATGATGTCTAACAAGAGAAAAAACAAACACTCTGATAAATCACTTCTTGTTTGTTATTTTTGAGTCTAAAATGTGGCAAATTTTGAATACCAAACTTGGGAGGTCATTTTCACTGGTTATTTTTGAATATAGGGTATTTTGGGTAATAGACAATGTTGTAGAAGAGACTTTTGTAAAAACATTCATTTCAATTATAATGTTGTAACTTAATCCAATGCAGAGATATTCAAATTAACGCTAATGTTTCCAAATTGAAAAACTGGCATTTGCTTGGAAATAAAAATGGTTGCTATTTAGTATTGGTGAAAGGTAATTTTTTTTAACTGTTTTGAACTTCTCAATTATAGGGTAATCACATATAAAAAACCAAAATATTTAAAAATGGTCAAGCAACCAACTTAATTTTTGTTAGATCACTTGACTTGGATTGAGCTCGATTAATTCAACTGCAGAATAGAAGTATACAGTGACAGACTGATCTGTAGCATAGCTGGAGGAGGTCTCCATTGGGTTGGAAAGCAACAGTTTTGTTGTAAGTAGGAAATATCTCTGTGGTGACAAACTGATCTGGAGCACAGTGTGAGGTCAACAATTTGGTTGTGAGTTTGTGAAGTCAACAAACCTGGCAGCAGAAAAGGGGTTTGTGGTGAGAGACTGACCTGAAATATAGCTTGAGGTCACATTTAGGATTGAATGCAATAGTTTGATTCTATGCTGGTAAGGTGAATGAATCTGGAAGCAAAAATCTGTCTGTGGTGACAGACTTATCTGTAGCATAGCTTGAGGTCTAGGATAGAATGGAATGCAACAGTTTGGCTGTGAGTCGGTGAAGGCAATGAATCTAACAGCAAAAAATTTATCTAATTTGACAGACAGGTCTGTAGCATAAGCCGAGGTCTAGGTTAGGTTGGTATGCAACAGTTTGTTTGTGAATCAGTGTATCAAACGAATTCAAGACTGGAACAGGTGTCTGTGGCATCAGACTGATCTGTAACGTAGCTAGAGTTCTGGATTAGGCTCGAATGCAAAAGTTTGGTTATGAGTTGATGAAGTGAACAAACCTGGCAGCAGAAGAGGAGTCTGTGGTGAGAAATTGATGTGAAGTGTAGTTCAATGTCACAGTTAGGATGGTATGCAACAGTTTGGGTGTGAGCTGGCAAAACCAATGAATCTGAGAGTGAAAAAGTGTCTGTGGTGACAAACTTATCTGCAGCATATCTTGAGTTCTAGTTTAGGTTGAACTGCAACAGTTTAGTTATGTGGTGGAGAAATCATTGAATTTCATAGCAAAAAAATTCTCTATGGTGACAGACTGATGTGTAGCATAACCTGTGGACTAAGTAAGGTTGGAATGCACAGTTTAATTGTGAATCGCTGAAGCCAACAAATTTGACATTGGAATAGGTGTCTGTGGTGACAGATTGATCCCTAGAGTAGCAAGAGTTCTTCTGGGTTAGATTGGAATGCAACAGTTTGGTTGTGAGTTTGTGAAGTCAACATTTCTGTCAGTTTAAAATGTGACTGTGGTAACAGATTGATCTGTAGCATAGCCTGAGGCCTCAGTTACACTGGCATGCAGCAGCTTGGTTCTGAGTTGGCAAAGTCAACATATCTGGGAGTGGAAAAAGTGTCTGTGCTGTCTGACTGATCTGTATTTTAGCTTACGACATAGGTAGGTTGGAAAACAACAGTCTGGTTGTGAAGCCAACAAATCTGACAGTGGAAAAATTATCTGTGGTGACAGACTGATCCGTAGCATAGGTTAGGTGGAATGCAGCAGTTGGTTGTGAGCTGGCGAATCCAATGAATTCAATTGTCACCTAAGTGTGTGTGATGACTGACTGATTTGTAGTGTAGCCAAAGTTCTAGGTTAGGCTAGAATGCAACATATTTATTACTTTATTACTAGACCTGTGTCATTTACCAGCCATGACTGGACAGACTGCGTCAAGATTAATTACATATATAGATTTAAAAAAATATTCACAAAATTAAGATATTTGTACTTAATAGTAACAATATTTGTTTGTCCATCCACTTTGGTCACTAATAAAGAATTCACCAATGGAGTACAATGGGCGTTCTTTCAGGTCCTGTGCTACTCTCCTTCTGAACATTCCTATCAGCAGGGATTGCACTTCTTGAGGCAGTGAGTTGAACATCTTTAGGGTAACCACTAGAAAGCTGTCAGTCAACACCTGGGTATTTCGATGTTCCTCTTGTTACGGGTATTGTGATTGTGTATATCTTGCCTCATGCTGAAGACTCCTTGGTTTTCTTTAACGTTGATGAGACATAAAAACACATCAGTTGTGAGTTAGGGAAGTCAACAAATCTGGCAGGGGAAAAGGTGTCTGTCATGTCACACAGATCTGTAGCAAAGCCCGAGGCCTAGGTTAGGTTATAATGCAACAGTTGGTTGTGTGTTGGTGAAGCCAATGAACTGAAAACAGAAAAGGCATCTGTCGTGACAGACTGATCTGCAGTGTAGGCAGAATTCTATGTCAAGTTGGAATGCAACAGTTCGGTTTGAGTTGGCAAAGCCCATGAATCTGACAGTGATAAGGTTTTTGTGATGACAGATTGATCTGTACCGTTGCTTGAGATCTAGGTTAGGTTTGAATTGTGGATTGTGAGTTGTCGAAGCCAATGAATCTGGCAGCAGTAAAGGTGTCTGTGGTGAAACACTGATCTGTAGCATAATTTGAGGTCTATGTTAGGTTGGAATGCAACAGTTTGTTTGTGAGTTGGTGATGCCAATGAACTGAAAACGGAAAAGACATCTGTGGTGACAGACTGATCTGAGAGCCACATCTACTAGTGTTGTGAAACACCTCTCCTCATAGTCAGAGATAATCCTATGCTGTTTTATGACCAACAGCTGGTTATCAATGCACCCGGTGTGTTTTTTAGGACTTTTTTTGGTTCCCATGCCAAGTGATTTACCATGCATGCTGAAAATAAGCATCATGATTGAAAATCAGATTGACATCAGAAGATATACAAAGGAGTCAGTAACTCTTTCTGGCAGGCCACTCCCTTGGTGAAAGGGTTTTTTCGCATCCCCTGGAGGGAGACATTGAACGGATTTTTGATCGTGTGATTGGTGTGAAAAGAATCATGCTGCATGCAGTTTGCAGGTTTAGTATTTTTCAAGGTGCTTCACACTGAGTGCTTTTTTGGGATTTGTGCTGGAATGAAGATCTAGTAGGAACTGTTTGCGTATGACATGGTGACACATTACAGATTTTGCCCAGGAGCGGAGATCGAGGTGGAGTCTAATGTTCGAGTCAGGGTGGGTGCCACGGCTGTGGACTAGGAGATTTTTGTAGCATTGAGTGAGGGGTTCACTTATGACAGCAGCTGTTGGTGGTGAGCATATGTGTAGATTCAGCATGTAGGGAAGTTTCCATGTTGTTTTACATCCTCAGCAGAATGGTTTTTCAGCCAAGTATGCACTTGATGCATGTAACACAGCCTTACAGTTTAGTGGTTCACAATCACTGTCACATAAGATAGAGTAAGTCAGATAACATTAATATTCATGTACTCAGAGGGAGGTGTTGCATAGACAACTCCAGTCACCAAGCTGGTTGCTGGTGATTTTAATATACACTCCTGGAAATGGAAAAAAGAACACATTGACACCGGTGTGTCAGACCCACCATACTTGCTCCAGACACTGTGAGGGGGCTGTACAAGCAATGATCACACGCACGGCACAGCGGACACACCAGGAACCGCGGTGTTGGCCGTCGAATGGCGCTAGCTGCGCAGCATTTGTGCACCGCTGCCGTCAGTGTCAGCCAGTTTGCCGTGGCATACGGAGCTCCATCGCAGTCTTTAACACTGGTAGCATGCCGCGACAGCGTGGACGTGAACCGTATGTGCAGTTGACGGACTTTGAGCGAGGGCGTATAGTGGGCATGCGGGAGGCCGGGTGGACGTACCGCCGAATTGCTCAACACGTGGGGCGTGAGGTCTCCACAGTACATCGATGTTGTCGCCAGTGGTCGGCGGAAGGTGCACGTGCCCGTCGACCTGGGACCGGACCGCAGCGACGCACGGATGCACGCCAAGACCGTAGGATCCTACGCAGTGCCGTAGGGGACCGCACCGCCACTTCCCAGCAAATTAGGGACACTGTTGCTCCTGGGGTATCGGCGAGGACCATTCGCAACCGTCTCCATGAAGCTGGGCTACGGTCCCGCACACCGTTAGACCGTCTTCCGCTCACGCCCCAACATCGTGCAGCCCGCCTCCAGTGGTGTCGCGACAGGCGTGAATGGAGGGACGAATGGAGACGTGTCGTCTTCAGCGATGAGAGTCGCTTCTGCCTTGGTGCCAATGATGGTCGTATGCGTGTTTGGCGCCGTGCAGGTGAGCGCCACAATCAGGACTGCATACGACCGAGGCACACAGGGCCAACACCCGGCATCATGGTGTGGGGAGCGATCTCCTACACTGGCCGTACACCACTGGTGATCGTCGAGGGGACACTGAATAGTGCACGGTACATCCAAACCGTCATCGAACCCAGCATTCTACCATTCCTAGACCGGCAAGGGAACTTGCTGTTCCAACAGGACAATGCACGTCCACATGTATACCGTGCCACCCAACATGCTCTAGAAGGTGTAAGTCAACTACCCTGGCCAGCAAGATCTCCGGATCTGTCCCCCATTGAGCATGTTTGGGACTGGATGAAGCGTTGTCTCACGCGGTCTGCACGTCCAGCACAAACGCTGGTCCAACTGAGGCGCCAGGTGGAAATGGCATGGCAAGCCGTTCCACAGGACTACATCCAGCATCTCTACGATTGTCTCCATGGGAGAATAGCAGCCTGCATTGCTGCGAAAGGTGGATATACACTGTACTAGTGCCGACATTGTGCATGCTCTGTTGCCTGTGTCTATGTGCCTGTGGTTCTGTCAGTGTGATCATGTGATGTATCTGACCCCAGGAATGTGTCAATAAAGTTTCCCCTTCCTGGGACAATGAATTCACGGTGTTCTTATTTCAATTTCCAGGAGTGTAGATGTCCTGAAAAACACTGTCAGTGAATAGTTACTGAAGTCAGTTACATTGTCATTCAATTTAATTTCTACTGTAAATTTCCCAACTAGGGTATACAAATGTTCTAAGACTGCCATTGATGATGTATTTATAGACAATTCTAGGCAACTAAGCCACTTTACAAAACCAGTAGTAAATGGACTATCTAACCATGATATGCAACACCTAACTTTAAATTTTGAAAATTGTCAGGGCAAAACATCTATCAGAACTGAGTACAGAAGGCCAATAACACAGTCAAAAACAGAGAAATTTAGGAGATTGCTCAAAGAAATTAATTGGATGTATGTTTACAGCATCCAAGACACAAATCGAAAATACAAAACATTCATTAATGAAGTTAGCACCTTATTTGGAAATTGTTTTCCCCTGAAGGTAAATCTAATTAAGCAGAAGTCTAATAAGAAACCATGGATCACACAAGGGACAAAGATATCATGTGAGACAAAAAGGAAACTCTATCTGATACGTAGGGACACCTTTGATACTAGCATTATAGCTCATTACAAAAATTACTACAAAATATTGAAGAAGGTGATCCAGAAATCTAAACACCTGCATTATGAAAAAGAAGATAAATACATCCAGCAATAATACAAAAACAATATGGGATATAGGTAGTCAGAGACAGGTAGGACCAGAAATGAGGAGGAACAAATAAATAGCTCTAAAAATAAATGAAACCCTGGTAACAAACGCATGTTGTGTTGCAAACCACTTAAAAAAGTATTTTGTCTCTGTTACTGATAGCATGAGGTTGTCAGGTTCAGTAAATAATGCAATGGAATATCTGAGACCAGTGCACACAAGCAATCTCATTAAAATGGAATTGACACTTACTTCACCCAAATATATAGAATCCATCACAAAGTCCTTGAAATCAAAGCATTCTAGTGCTTATGATCACATATCAACAAAGTTAATAAAAGAGTGTTCATGTGAGCTTACTCATATCTTAAGTTATTTGTGTAATCAATCACTTGTCACAGGAACATTTCCGGACTGGCTTAAATAGGCTGAAGTTATACCTTTCCACAAGAAAGGGGACAAAGAAATGCCGTCAAATTACCGACCGATCTCGCTTTTGCCAGCCTTTTCAAAAATCTTTGAAAAGGTTATGTTCAAGCGTCAACTTAAGCACCTTAGTGAAAATAACATACTATCAAAGTCACAGTTTGGGTTTCTTAAGGGTTCTGATATTCAGAAAGCTATTTACACTTACAGCAAAAATGTCCTTAATTCATTGGACAACAAATTAGAGGCAACTGGCATATTCTGTGACCTGTCAAAGGCATTTGACTGTGTGAATCACAGCATTCTTTTAAGTAAATTAAAATATTATGGCGTCACTGGTAGTGCTGCAAAGTGGTTTCAGTCATATCTTACTAATAGAAAACAAAGGGTGTCATTACGTAACACTTCAGCAGTAGGCAATCAGACATCATCTGACTGGGAAGAAATTACATGTGGTGTTCCCCAAGGTTCCATACTAGGTCCACTATTGTTTCTTGTGTATATTAATGACCTGTCATCTGTTATATTACCAGATGCCAAGTTTGTCTTATTTGCAGATGATACAAACATTGCAATAAATAGTAAATCAAATATAAATTTAGAAAGGGCAATTAATCAAATTTTTTCTGACATTAATAAGTGGTTCACAGCCAATTCACTGTCATTAAACTTTTAAAAGATCCACTATATGCAGTTCAGAACTTCCAAGGGATTTCCTTCTGGTGTGTGTATAAAATATGATGACATGGAAATATGAGAAGTTGAGAGTGTAAAATTCTTGGGATTACAACTTGATAATAGATACAGTTGGGAGCGACATACCAACGAACTGCTAAAGGGCCTAAACAAGTCTGTGTTTGCAGTGCGAATGATGTCAGACATAGGAGATATAAATATTACAAAACTGGCGTATTTGTTTATATTCACTCCATTATGTCATATGGTATCATATTTTGGGGTAACTCGACAAACAGAGAAAAAATTTTTAGAGTACAGATGCATATAATAAGAGTAATGAGTAGTGTAAATACAAGAACATCATGTCGAAACCTATTCAAAGAATTGGGCATATTAACCACAGCTTCTCAGTATATTTATTCCTTAATGAAGTTTGTTGTAAATAATACATCTCTTTTTCCAGCTAATTGCTTAGTACATAGTATCAATACTAGGAATAAGAACAATATACATAAAAATTTAAAATCACTTACTCTTGCCCAGAAAGGAGTCCAGTATTCAGCAATGCATATTTTCAATAAGTTACCAGCAACCATTAAAAGTTTAGTTTCAGACAAGGCACAATTTATATATAATTTAAAAGAATGTTTGGTGGCCAACTCATATTCCATCCATGAGTTTCTCAACTTTAATTTTTGAAAATACTTGGTTGTAACAGCCAAGTAACTACCTACTGTGTGAATGATGGATGTATGGAAAGCAGATGTGAGTCTTAAGTCTGTAAATAGTGGAAGTTTAATTTTAAATCTTGTACATAATCTGACTGTTCTTAACTGGCGATCACTGAAATGAATAATTTCCTTCAATTTTTGACAATACTTGGTTGTAATAGCCAAGAAACTAGCAAATGTCTGAATGATGGATTTAATGAAAGCAGATGTAAGTATTAAACCTGTAAATATTAGAAGTTTAAATTTAATTCATGTACATAATTTTACTGTTTATTGACTGAGGATCATTAAAATTAATGAAACTCGAGTTTTTCTAATTACATTTTTGTAATGTGTTTATCTGACATGTTCCACATCCAGGAGGATTCCCTCATTTATGGGTTTATGGAATGAATAATTAATCTAATCTAATCTAATGTAATCAGCCAACAGTCCCCAACCGACCATTACTATTGACATACTAGTGATTTATAAGTATTTTATTGCACCTGTGTTTCTTTTGAATCACTATGTTGGAACATCATACATCATGGCCTTTTCTATTGCAATAAATTGACTGTTTCAGTAAAGAAACTTTCTCATTTGAATGGAGAGGATTCCCTGTATGTTAATTATTCTGGTTCTGTTGTGGCATATTTCACGTTATTTATTATTTTATCACAAGTTACCAACTTAGGGTTCACTACATGTCCGGTAGTATTCAGATAGTCCATTGCATACAGATTTTAGTTGTGTTATGATTGAAAATAAACCTCTATCACAAGTTTCAGTAACTTGGAGAAATTACATAAAATTTTGGTTTAATACAATACCCCCTCACACAATGGCGAACATAGAATATGCACAACTTTATAAAACATATATGAAAATTAGTCAATGCATAGAGAATCTGTGGATTTGTGAGTATGATTTTGGATGAAATTTTAAATGTGGAAAATTATTTACTTACGACAACATAAAAAAGTGCAAATATGTATTTCTGAATAAAAATTTTACATGAAAGTTTTAACAACAATTAAAGAAATTTGTACTTTTTAAGCAAAGTTTACTTACAATTATCTACTGACAATGAACATAATGGAAATCAGGGCATACTAATAATCAGAAAAAATTTAAATTATGTCAAATGGCATGCTTATTTTTCACAAATAGCAGAATTACAATCATTGATGTACCAACAGTATCAGAAAGGTCACTTATATGACTACAGTTTTTTTCAGAAGTTTAAGCATAATGGAAACTTCAGTATGACAAATTTGAGAAGTCTTTTGACAGAGTACCTGCTGCATTTTGTGTCAAACAAATGCCCAATATAACTAGAAAAGTGAAAATATTTGGTATAGAAATCCACCTTTAACAATGTGTAAAAGAAATAAGTAAAATAAAACAAATTTGCTACTCAACATGTTGCGGCCACCACTGCTTCACAATCAAATATCTTTTCTCTTATTTTGGTTACAGGGGTATTACGTGTTTTTCCCATGGTCATTTGGGATCTGAAACATTACTTATTCTTTTGTTACGATGGAGAACTGGCAAATATATCTACATACAATGTAAATACACACACACTAGCTGACAAACCTGGCATTGCCCAGGTATTAATTTTTCCAGTTTTCTACTACGAAAGGTAAAACGGAAACAAAAAATTAACTCCGTTTGTAGTGTAATATTGAAATAAATTATATCCATATATTTGTGAAAACATCTTTGAAATTATGAAGCAGCCTTACAAAAGAAAATCCATAATGTACTAATGTATAAGCACAATTGCTTCACATGTCTACAATATGATTTTTGCACATGTCTCTATGGCAACACCTCCTTGCAGCTCTTTGCACTTCACAGCTGAAAGCTGTCAAAGTGCTGCCAGTGTCAGAGATTTCCTAAAGCTGATACAACTGTACGAGTGTCTCAGTAATAAAGAATAAATATATTAAAACTTCATGCATGATATGGCATTTTTTCACACAGCTCAGTGTTTATAATGTCATTTCTCTTGAACTATGTGTTGTACAGTGACATATTTGTGTAGGTGCATTCAGCAGAATATGTGGATATTGTCTGTGAAATGTGTTGCAAATAGAGTTAGTGGCAAAGGAGTAATAAATTTAAACACCATGCATATGATGTGGCAGTTTTCACACATCTCAGTGTTTATGATGTTATACCTCCTGATCTAAGCATCATACAATGATATAATTCTGTAGGTACATTCAGTGGCATAAGTGGATACTGTCTGCAAAATGTATTACGAGTGCGTCATTTTATCATGCACATCTGTGTTTATTTCCTAAACTGTGATATGTAGGTGGTTCTTACCATGACAATGATAGTTGCATGACAATAAAGGACATGTGTACCAAGTCTGGTTGAAATTGGTCCAGTGGTTTAGGAGGAGATGTGGATCATACACATACACATAGACAGAGAGAAAGAGAGAGAGAGAGAGAGAGATTTCCTTCTGGTTTGAGGGTGAGAATGCTGCTTACCTTAAAAGTAGCACAAACAAATTAAAACAAATAAATTCATATTAAATAGAGCATGGTATTATATTAAGAATGAAGAGTGCATTGTAGTTCGAGCACTGCAGCAAGAAAATCATGATGCCTCAGATTTAATGTATGGAATGAAAAAGGAAAATTGGTACTACTAGAGAAGTTCTGCCAAACTACTGATCATCTGTAAAAGAAGAAAGGATAGCAACCATAAAAAGGCAATAGGGTAAGAAATGAAAGGGGAAAGCTGCAAAAATAAACTAAGTAACATCCAATGGCAGCCAACCACAAAATTTGGCAGAACAGACAGTTTTGGGGTTGAGCCCTGACAGTAGTGTAAGCAAACTGATTACTCAAAACACAAATTGGAAAACAGCTAAAATACGTAATAAAATCAATATGAGTCAGTAAATAACAAAAGTAATTAAGTCATGCAGAGAATTTACAGAAACAGGCAATGTACAAATTATTACAATAATAGAAAAGTTATCTGCCAGATTTTTGCAGCATATGATCAATTTTAAAATTCACATACATTACCTATGAAATATCCACAAACAAGAATCAAAAAATTACTTGCCAAGAATTTCTTTAAAGCTGTTTTACTCCTTGTGTTTTAACAAATAACGTAAGTGTGTCCTAATGTAAAGCAGTAAACCTAAAAAATACCCTTCCTTTTCTTTCCCCTTCCAATCAGTGTTAAAATTTTTATTTCGCATTTGTGACAAAGGAAAAAGAACAAGGCATTATAAATGACATATAAATAGTATTTCAATAATAGGCATACACTTATTTTTCAAATCAACTGATGCTCACATGTTCTTTTAATGGTAAATTGTACAGCACCTCTAAACAGAGATTGTGATGACCACAACTCGTGAACTACCTATAATTACCATGTCTACAGCAAAATAGCACTGAATTTGATAGATAACACCCCAAAAAATGTGGGAAGCTTATTTTATAACAGACTGCCACTTATAAATGATCTGATCACCTTCAAAAGAAAACTGAAGGAATATATCATCTTTGGATGTTGGTATAAGATGAAGCAGTACTTATAGGCAAATCCATAGGGTAAATGTAAAAGTAAAGCTGCAAATGGAGTAAAATACTTCCTTTTAATGTGTAAACAAATTTCCTGAAAGAAGGAAAATTGAAAATGAAGTATAGTGCTGAAAATACAGAAGAGAACATATAGATTAAGTGTACTGTTGCATATATGATTTGAATGAGTATATTTATAAATTTGTAAGTATTTTGTGCAGTATGGCCAAAACATATGATCTAAAATATTAGTTTTCAGTTTACCTTAATGTATTAGTATTTGTAGCAGTAAAGCAAAACAGCATTGGATATCATGCAGTGAAGCCAACATATTGTTTTTGGTGGAAAATGGCTACTCTTGGTCAACATTGCACTGCTCTGTGACAAATGTTTCCATAGAATCAGAACTGGCTGAAACTGTGGTCAAACTTTCCTTATTTATGCAAGAGTGTTGTGTAAATTAATGCATATTAGTATATAGCATCACTGTGTATTATGTTGATTGTCTGTAAAACATAATTACAAAAAGATTGTTTTTATGTGCCAATGACAAATTTATAAGAAATTTGTTTTATTCTTTATGAAACTGGAAACGTAATACGAGTAATATCACTCAGAAATATCATCTGTTGGCAAAAAATAAACCAAACTAAACTAAACCAACAAAATTGTTAAACTGTGTAAACTGTTTCAACATGAAATCCACCACTATCAAACTGAGCTTTTTCCATAGTGTTATTGTGACTGCATAAACTATCCTTCCAAACAAATTTTAATGAGGATCATCCTATGAACTGAAGTGTGATTCCTCTATAAATTGTACAATCCTACGCTCATACATGTCCAGTCTTGATGCTGATAACTTCATGATAAGTGGGCCCATCTCTGCACCATGGGATACATAAAAGACATGAATGTTCAGCATGTAGCCATGTTTACACATAATTAGTGGTATGAATGTAAAATAGATCCTTCTGCATCATTACAATTTATCATACAAAGTGAACCATGGAACATGGAACTAACTAAAAATAGATGTCTGGGTTACAGTCCACCAGCTCTGAGACTCTGATATACAATTTGTCAGAAAACTGTAACTTTAGAGGTAGCTTTAGAGACTTCAAGCAGGTGTCCTGTAAACAGCATTGGATATCATGCAGTGAAGCCAACATATTGTTTTTGGTGGAAAATGGCTACTCTTGGTCAACATTGCACTGCTCTGTGACAAATGTTTCCATAGAATCAGAACTGGCTGAAACTGTGGTCAAAATATCTTATCCTATTCAAGTTATGTGAGGATCCATATGATGTTATTGTAACATAGTGTTATAAGCCTCACCAAGAGACTTTTCTATGCTAACAACAAAATTGCAGCCTGATATTGTGAGTCTAGTGCACTGCATTTCACTATCATTTCTCTAGATGGTTTTCACACCCAGTCAGTAATGTAATCATGTTTTCTAGTAAGAATGTTTTTGAAGTATCTCTAAAACAAATCTGATTTTGTGATTTCAGCAGTCACCTTGATTTTATGTTTTCTAGAGAGAGAGAGGGAGGATGAGGGCATTGGGGGCTAAGAAAAATTTCAAAAGGGAAAGATTACTATTTTTCATAATTTGTAAACATTAACTGGTGTTAATTTGTAAATGTTAACTGGTGTTAATAAAGGAACAAACAAAAATTTGTAGTGTTTAACATAATTATATTTCAAGAGTGAATATATTTCTGTATAATACTATTGGGTATTTCTGATCTGATGCTGAAATTATTCTCTCTTGCCAATGATTAATTAAATAAATAAACAGACACTATCTGGGTCATAATGTTGTATTTACTGACTACCAGTTTCAATCTGCATTCCAGATTGCCTTCAGGTCTGGTGCCACAATGTGCCGTTTGTCAACAGTAGTATGTTGAGTTTCACACAACTGTTGACAAACTGTGCTTTGTGGCGCAAGACCTGAAGATGATCTGTAATGCAGATTTGAATGGGTAGTCAGTTAATAAAAAATTGTAATCCAGATTGTGTTTGTTTATTTACTATAAGAAAAGGATCATAGTCCCTAAGGTATGGCATCAATCATGATGTTACAGAGGTTCGTGATTGATGCGTAGGACATGAAGTTCTACACGTTTTTTATTTTGAAAATATTTCCTTCCATCTTGCTCCAAAAGGTGTACGTCACACAAAAAGCTGAACAAACATGAAGAAAAAATGACAAGATCACTTATTTACTGAATACCCTTTTCATTATATTTTTCATCCAATCACTGGTGTTCTTTAATATTTCAGGCCCATTTACATTTTAAAAATTGTAATTACCATAATTGTCTTTTACTGACCTCATTTAGCACAAATTGAAAATTATGTTCCAACTAAATTTTTGCACGTTTTTAAAAATAGAATAAAACTTTCAGTAAGGAAAAAGTTTGCTCTACCCTCCTCCGCTAAAAATAAAATAAAAATAAAAAAATAAAATAAAAATATTATGTTTCACTCATTATATGAGGAAATGCCTACAACTATGCATTTACTGTCACACAAATTCAGTTTGTACATTGCAGCTAACTATATCACTTACAGACATCCTTTAGTAAATGCCCATCTGAAGTCTTCTTCTCAGTATAAAATAATTTCAACTGAAAAAACACCAATACAACTACAGAATCCTTGGATCTGACACTCAATTCTCTTATTATTTTGAGAATGTGAAAGGTTTGGAGTGTGTTTTAATGGCTGATGACCGCTGTATTCAGCTTGTGTGGTGATGTTGTGACTGCTGGATCAATGTCTGTTCTAGACCTATTGCTCCATGTAGCTACACCTAACACCACCGCCTTAACACTTCCATATTAGATTGGTGTAGAGATTCAACCTTGCAACTCCTGTGATTTATCTCAGGGTCCAGCTATGCTGTGCCCTGTTCTTCCTCGACATCGAACTTCTTTCTTCCATCCAGATTTCTATAAGTAAAATGGCTACTAAACAGAACACTACTTTTCTACTTAAATGAATAGTTGATTGAGTCCAGTTAACTCTGTATATTGTTGCAAACTTTCATAAGCAGTTACAAGTTACATGGGAAGTTACTACTACCAGAACCAACTAATATTACTGTCTCAACGATCTCTCATTAACATGTTTGTGAGTAGTATATAACAACAATCACTTTAATGCTTCATATTCATCTTTCTTGGTGCCAGAGATCTGCCGTGGTACCAGAGCTCCTTCATTCTTCCTTGCTCCACAGAGATTACAAATGTTCTCCAGCATATAGGCTCCACACATATTGAGTAATACTTTCCAACAGGATGTGGCCCAATATTTACAAATAAATTGTGATCACGCACATCTTTACTTTGAGTTCTATATTTTAGGGATGTGATACATGCGCTTCCTTGAATGGTGTGGATCACTACAGGTTCCCCTCACATTTTTGTCTACATAATGAATCCACATTGACTTTTAATCTAGTGAAATCATTAATATTATGGTAAATTCAAAATATTTAATTTTCTTAGCCTGAAAAATGAGCTAGGAACTTTAAAACATTTATGTGCACAACACTACTGAACACTTTTCCCCAATGGTAAGGACAACACAGCAAATTTTGGAAAAGAATTGAATTTATGAAATCACTT
The DNA here is from genome assembly GCF_023898315.1 of Schistocerca nitens. NCBI lineage: Eukaryota > Metazoa > Arthropoda > Insecta > Orthoptera > Acrididae > Schistocerca > Schistocerca nitens. The sequence continues at coordinate 6,837,775 of NW_026045909.1, forward strand.
GTAATTGCCTGAACTTCTGTATGGACCAGTCTGACAGAGTGCTACCCACCTGCCTGAAGGAACACTATAGAAGATGGAGAATTAGAAAATCAGGCTGTACTTTTATGACTGCCTGCTTCATAAAGACCACAGGTACATGGTGTAACATGGGTATTTGTCCAAACTTGGTACTGAATGATCAGACACAGTTTCTTTACTTCCCATTCCTAATGCAGATATTGCAAATAAGCCCTTCCAGACTATTTTGTAAATCACCCCCCCCCCCCCCCCTATTTATATGTGCCATATTTTACTTTATTCGAGTTACAGTGATTTCACTTGCCCTATAATTTTACATTGCTTAATTGCAGTTGTTTTACTTACCAGTTTAGTATCATAAAATGTCTCATTTGTGAGATTATACTTGTTTGAAACCAAGTTATATTGTTCAGTCACGCTCTTTGTTGAGATTCAGATTTTACCACCATGTAATATCTTTGGAGTCTGTAGATGTGAATATGCACATGTTCTGCAAGTCATTTGTTAGTAGTTCTGTACTGTTCTCCATGCAGTGAGTTACAGTTATAATGCTATTTTGTATGTAAGTGGTGTGTCTGTATTGTCAAACCACATCACAACAGGTTACAGCCCCAGGTTACACAATTGACAAAAACGACATTTTTTGATTAGATAAAATCTTAAATTCACAAGCTTAAAAGTGCAGCTTTACTTGATAAATATGGTGCTTATGACGCTGCTCATGGAGTTTAACTAGAAATGTTGTCATCTGATAATAATGACACAAAGTGAATAGAAGTCAAAGAACTAATCATCAAAAATAACACTTGAGATACGTATCTGAAGACAAACTGCAACCTGCAGTGTCTGGTGAAGGCAAAGCGCTCATTGCTGTAGAAACTGCTTACAAAGAAGTAAAAGCATACTTGATTTTATCCATCAATCCCACTGAGCTGGAGCAAATAAAGAATTGGACTACATAACATCAGGCATGGCTTAAACATGAATCAATTGGTGCATCCAAAGGACCTGCTGGCAAAGCAACATTGCTGAAATGCCTCAAACTTCACAAAATTGAACCTGGTGATGATGTGACCCAACATCTTACTGAATTCTTTCGTGTTGTGGATAAGTTACAAGCAATGGATGTCAATGTAAATGGTGATCTGTTGTCAATAATGCTACTCTACATACTTCCAGGTAACTATGACAATTTTAGATGTACTATTGAATCCCGTGACAATTCACCTGATGACAAAAAATGCTGTGAGTAATAGTGACAAATCAAACCAAAAAGTGAAAAATCAATGTACAAATGCAGCTTTTATAACAAGAAGGAAGATGCAAAGAAGATGAGTACCTTTTCAAGAAGTAACTATGTGTGCAATCTGCAAACAATGTCAGTGAAGCATGTTGCTGTTGCTCTACTGATGAGCCAGCTCCGAAGCTCTTTACTTTCACCCATCCTTGTGATTAATGGTCTGAGGGACTTTGGCCGTTCACTTATGTAATAAAATGAAACACCTGCAGCTGTCGTTTTGATCTTATTTTATTATATTGCAACCATTTTTGGTGACTCAGTACATTGTCTTCATGCCTGTACACACAAACAGTAATGGCAGCATCATCAGCTTACCAACCATGCATACACAAAGACAATTTACAAACAAAATAAGAATAAAGGGCAATACTATACAAGTGAATTTACAGTAATCATTTGATAAAAACCAACAGATACATCCTTTTCCACCTATAGAATTATAACTATATGTTATAATGAACTTCCCCTCTATACATTGTACAAATGCACTATTTATTAATAAATTCATTAATTAAATATTCCGTGTTTAAAAATTGGTCAGTTAGATGATGGATTAAATTCCAGAATCCTGAAGTAGTCTACCATCTATAAAAATAATTGTAGAAAATGATAGATGTATGAAGGAAGCTACAACAATATCAGAAATAAGTAAACCAAAGAAACATACGCCATTATCTGTATAAAATAAAAGACACTATTATAAATATATGTTTACATGAAAATACACATTATTACTAATTGCTCAATTATCTATTAGTTAATCCAATCGCCACCATTATCAATTAAAGCTTGGCACCTTTTTGGCATGCTTTTCACGAGATGGTGTGGATATTCTCATGGTAACAATTTCCATATCCTCCTGGTTTTATGTGACAGCTGCTTCAAAGTATATATTGGCTTTCCTTTAAGCTTCTTCTTAATATACGACCAAACATTTTCAATTGGATTTGGATACAGAGACATTGCAGGCCAATACATCATGGACACCCCATTGTCTTCTTTCCATGCTGCACAGAAACAGCTGTGATGTTTTGGATCATTATCCTTTTGAAGCATCCAGTTTGCCTCGTTCAAACCAAATAGCTTCTTAACAGACCTCAGACGGCATTTTTGATAAATATCGCACGTTTAAATTGGTTGTAAATAAGTGCAAATAGCCAAAACTGCAACCAACAAAACAAAACATTCAACTCTTGCACTGTTTGTCTATACATTGTGAAAAAGCGCATTGAGTACAGATTCGAGACCACGACCAGAGATTTCACTGTGGACACTACATTTAACATTATGACATACTTTTTCTTGTGGAATTGACTGTGTGTGCTAGCAGTCTTTGCAAAAGGCCAGCATCGACAATATCTAGTGTCAATATAGGTAAAGCTATCTAAATGACAGTATAACTATATCTATATGTCTCATTGAAGTTATAAAATGCTAAGGTGAAAACTGTAAATGGAATACTTATGTCATGTGCGCAAAATGAATGTCCAAGAACATGCCACAAGACCAAATGCAGAAAACGACCCATATCATACCACACAAAACCCAAGATAATGTTCAAGATGAACAACATATATGCTACTATGTGAAAGTCGCCCTTGCAAAAGGACAGCATGAACAAAACCGAAGTGTCAATATTGATAAAGCTATCAAAATGACAATATCAATATATCTAAATACAAAGATGCTGTGACTTACCAAACGAAAGCATTGGTACGTTGATAGAGACAATAAAAAACACACAAACACACACACAAATTTCAAGCTTTCACAACCCAAGGTTGCTTCATCAGGAAAGAGGGAAGGAGAGGGAAAGACGAAAGGATATGGGATTTAAGGGAGAGGGTAAGGAGTCATTCCAATTCCGGGAGCGGAAAGACTTACCTTAGTGGGAAAAAAGGACAGGTATACACTTGCACACACACACATATCCATCCGCACATATACAGACGCAGGCAGACATATGTAAATGCGAAGAGGTTGGGCAGAGATGTCAAATATATATACATGTTGTGCCAAAGTTATAAAATACTGAGGTGCAAATCATAGAGGAGCATACTTACATCATATGCCTACAATAAGTGTCCAAAATGTGTCAAAAGACCACATGTAGAAAGCCACCTACATCATAACACATACAGAATACATGAAAAACCTCCCACAAGATACTATTCAAGGTGAGCAACATTCATGTGTGAATGCATCCATACATCATGTCATGAAGCAGATACCAAACGATAACCATTATCTAACTCATGTAAATGTCAGAAACTAATAATATACATTCACATAACATTTATTATTCATAAATCAAATGTAACTGGATAGATAAAAAATGTATTCACCAAGCCTTGGCAGGAGAACACATACGCAAGCTTTCAGAGCTAGTGACTCCTTCTTGTGGCAGAATGGTTGAAGGGAAGGAAGACTGGTGAAGGAAAAGGACTAGAGAGGTTTAGGAAAAGGGATAGAGTTCAAAAGAGTCACCCAGAATCCTGGATTAGGGGACACTTACCAGATGGGATGAGAAGGAGAGGAGTCTTTCCTTCTCAACCCATCCAGTAGCTATACCTGACACAGGGTTCTGAATGACCTTTCAAAACTCTAACCATTTTCTGAAACCTCTCTAGTCCTTTTCCTTCATCCTTCTTCCTTCCCCTTCAACCCTGCTGCCAGAAGAAGGAGCCACTGGCTCCAAAAGCTTGCATACATAAAACCTTTTTTTTTATGTGTGTTCTCCTGCCACTGATTGATGAGCAAAACTTTTATCTATCCAATTACAACATATTGTCAAAAATTGATTATTTTTAATGTTGGAGTATCTGTAAATCATATGCTAAGTTAACAGTTGAATGACAGGTGAAAAAACTTAATATGTATCCAACATTGCAACATTGTACTGAAGAATTAGATTCCAATGAAAAATTGTATTATATCTAACAATGTGCTCCAGACAGAGCAATCAACAACCACAAAACATGAAAATCACAAAAAATATATGTGACCTATCTATACACCCTGTATCAAATATTGTCTGGATATAATACTTATGTCCTAAAACAAAGCATGGAATACCTATGTGGAACCAATGTACTGGGTGATCAAAAAGTCAGTATAAATTTGAAAACTGAATAAATCACAGAATAATGTAGATAGAGAGGTACAAATTGACAGACATGCTTGGAATGACATGGGGTTTTATTAGAACCAAAAAATACAAATGTTCAAAAAATGTCCAACAGTTGGCGCTTCATCTGATCAGAATAGCAATAATTAGCATAACAAAATAAGACAAAGCAAAGATGGTGTTCTTTACAGGAAATTCTCAATATGTCCACCATCGTTCCTCAACAACAGCTGTAGTCGAGGAATAATGTTGTGAACAGCACTGTAAAGCATTTCCAGAGTTATGGTGGAGTATTGGCGTCGGATGTTGTCTTTCAGCATCCCTAGAGATGTCGGTCGATCACGATACACTTGTGACTTCAGGTAACCCCAAAGCCAATAATTATACGGACTGAGGTCTGGGGACCTGGGAGGCCAAGCATGACGAAAGTGGCTGCTGAGCACACGATCATCACCAAACGACGCGCGCAACAGAGCTTTCATGCGTCTAGGAATACTTTCTTTTTTTTTTTTTTTTTTTACTCCAAACTCCGTAAAACCTGTTTAATCAGGTAAAAAAATAGTGAATAATGTAATATAGTGCCAGCAAATATCACAGGCAGTAAGATTGCAATGATAACCAGGGAATAGACAGACAAATGTTAGGGTGGCTATCCTGTATGACTACCCTGTGCTAAATATAACCACTAGAAGACACATCCAGACCATCTACATCATACCATTCCAAATAGGGTGGGACTAGTCTGCAAGGATGCAGTACAACATGGAGGATGTCTCAACAATATCAATCCACAAAGTGACAGAAAAATATTTGAACAGTAAACCACGTGAATAGTTAATAATTTATATTGGATACAAATAAAATACTGCATTCTCCCCAAAAGTATATACATAACTCACTAACGGGTTCTATCTAGACCAAGCGGGCAACAGAAACAAAGTAAATGTGACTTTTTCATATACCCTGTATCAAATACAAACAGATATGGTCCTGACATGTGAAGAAAATATTTATGTCGTAAAACAAAACCAAAACACGGAATATCTCTATGGTACCCCATAGACGACTAAGCAGTGTTGCAAGTAGTGTAAAGGTGCAACACAACTACTTTTACTAAACACAGTATGACCTGTGTAACCAGATAAAGAACCAGACAGTACTTAATATATTGTAAAGTCTTCAAATGCCACATACATTAAGGTTACATGTCAGCAGACAAGTCAAAATAGAGGGCAGTCAGAAGAATGTTAAGGTAGATACTTCACTCCCTTAAGATCACATTATATTCTATCAAAATGAGTGGTGCTAGCCTGTGAGGATGTAGTGCACCATAAGGGATAACTTAACAGTATCAGTTCCTGAAGTGTCAAAAAAGTTTCTTGACTAACAAGCCACCCAAAAAGTTACTCATATGTATTTAAACATCTGTGAACAAACAAAATAAAATCAAATTTAAAATTTCATATACCTATGAATAAATATATTGTATAGCAATACACATCTTAGACTTTTAAAGTATTAAAACCAAAAGCCATTACGGTATGTAAACCAAAATCTCAAATGAAAGGTACTTGCCACGCACATCATCTAAAAGACAACACATTATTAATTACCTAGTGTGGAGGCCACACAACATGCAATTAAAAAAAAATGGTACATTTGAACAATATATACGAGGGCCGTTCAGAAAGTAACCTCCGGTTGATTTAAAAAAATACACCAAGTTAAATAAAAATATTTTAATATATACATCTTACAACTACATCTTTGCACTATTTTTCTACATAGTCTCCATAGCGATTGAGGCACTTATCATATATCTTCACAAGCTTTGAAATTCCTTCTGCATAAAAATCACCCGCTTGTGCCTGGAGCCAGCCTGTGACCGCATCTTTGAGCTCTTCGTCGTACAAGAGAGTCTTAGAAATCTGTGGAAAACCAGTAGACAACTCCGACATTGAGAAACGTCAATTTTCACAAACTTTTGCATCAACTGTCTGAACGAGTTCGTCAGTCACCAATGATGGTCTACCACTCCTCTCTTCATCATGAACGTTTTCTCGTCCACTTTTAAATAAACATACCCATTCACGGACAACTCCTTCACTCATAACTCTTGGTCCATACACGGCACAAAGCTCACGATGAATAGCTGCTGCAGAATATCCTTTGGCTGTAAAAAACCTTATGACAGCACGCACTTCACATTTGGCGGGGTTTTCTATTGCAGCACACATTTCAAACTGCCACAAAAACTAAACTAGCGCAGCTACGATGTTCACTCGACCACGGCTTGATGCCGACTGACCTGTTGAGTGCGTGAACGCACAGATGGCGTCGCTACTCCCCCACAACCCGCACTGTGACCAATCGGACGTTACTTTCTGAACCGCCCTCGTAGAATGAAAATTTGTTGTGATATACTATATATAATCCTCTATGTGATAATGAATGTATCTGTTGGTTTTTATCAAATGATTACTGTAAATTCACTTATATGGTAAAGTCCTTGCTTCTTATTTTGTTTTTAACCTGTCTTTGTATTTGCGTAGTTGGTAAGTCAATGACGCTATCATTACTGTTTACGCATACAGGCCTGAAGAGGGTGTTCAAGTCACCAAAACTGATTCCAATGTAATAAAATAATGTCAACAGCTGCAGCTATTTCATTTTAGTACCAACAGTTTTTGGTGCATAGAGAGTGGTTGCAAATCACACATGTGCAGTGATCTAGAAGTGTTCAGACATGTCCCAAAAACACAAGAGAATTTAATGCTTGAAGACAACAGTGCTATGCAAATAGTAGATAAAGATGATGTACACATAAGCAATCACAGCCAGTGGTGCAAACTCCATAACACTGAAAAACACTTTGTATGTGCCAAAACTTCGAACCAATATAACTTCAGCGGCAAAGGTTGAGGACGGGCCACACGGTGACATGTGGGAAAACTTGTGCAGTTTTACAATATACTAATAGTAAAGTCAAAGTGATTACAAACAGAGTTGGGAACTTGTTTTATTTATAAGAAAGTGGTCCAAGGGCATTCATCATCAAGCCAAAAGCTCCAAAAAATGATTGCAAATCTGGTATGCCTGATTAGGCCATTTGACCTCAAGAGAAAAGATCAAAATGCTCAAAAATTGGTATGTCAAAGATTTGAAATTTGGTATGTTTATGTCACTAGATGCACTACCTGTCTTAAAGGAAAAATTGTGTCCTCTCCCTTCACCAAATGAGAAGTCCGCCTGCTTAGCTTAGTGGTAACATGGTTGCCTATCATGCAGCAGGCCGGGTTCAATTCCCAGCCGGGATTGAGATTTTCTCCATGTGTAGACTGGGTGCTGTGTTGTCCTCATCATCCTTTCATCATCACTACCAACATGTCTGTGGGCCAGAGAGGGAAACATCTCAAAGTGCTGTGACACTTTTTGTAACCTTTATAGATGACTACAGCAGATGTGTCACGTATATTTCCTTTGACATAAATGATAAGTTGTCCACAGATGTGTTGCATTCAAAAACTTAGTTGAAAATCAGACTGGTCATAAAATTAAATCCTTTCAGTCCAATAGCAGTAAGGAGTGCTGCAATGAAAGACTGGACCCAATCCTCTGAATGGCAGGGATAGAATGACATCGAACAGTATACAGTGCAGCAGGATGGTGATACTGAACAAAGGAACTGTTTGTTGGTTGAAATGATTTATTGTGTGCTGCTTGAGTCAGGACTACTACCATCATTTTGAGCTGAACCCTTTAAAACAGTTCACTGCACCTGAAATCCATTGCTTGACTAAAGGACTGTCTGATGGAACTCCATATGAGAAATGGCTGAAGAGAAAACCTGACCTATTTCATCTTTGTACATTTGATCAAAAAGTTGTCATCCTGCATAAATTACCAAACAAAGAAAAGTTTCAGCTTAAAGGCAAAGAAGGGATTTGTGTAGGCTACTTCGACTGTTTGAAAGTCTGTCATGTGTGGGTACCAAGAGATCACAGGATTCAGATGTCTAGATGTGAAGTTCCTTGATCATTACATCTTTGAGCCAAACAAATTTATATAGACTAATTTGAAGATTAACCACTTCATCACCAAAGAGGAGGCATCACCACGAATTCCATGGGATGAGATTTCAGTGGTGATACAAACACTGAACCAGAGCCATTGTCAAATGATAAACCATTTTATGACTCTGAAGAAGATGGGCTTCCAGTTACTTCACTCAAAGAATTCAATCCCGATGATGACTTCTCATTTTATGAGGACAATAATTCTTAAAGTGTCACACCCAGTCAACAGTCTGTGCCAGGAGTAGATTCATCAGATATTTCAGTTCATGATGTGACTTCATTTCAAATGCAACAGCAGTGAGTGTCAATAACACATTACATGGTCCAGATCATCAAGAATGGTTTGAGGTTATATATATATGGAAATTAGTCACTGGTGAAAAATGATACCTGGGATACTGTAGACAGGCCAACAAATGAAAGGGTGATTGACTGAAGGACTGTTTAGAGGAATAAATATGAAGTAATAGATCTTTGCTGAGGAGAAAAGTGAGAACAGTTGCATGATTATTCAGCTAGCGGGGTTTACTTTGTGGAAATATTCTCTCTTGTTGCAAGAAATGAAGTATTTAAATTACTCATGGCTTTGTTGGTCAAATTTGACATGCAAGTTTCACAGCTGGATATCCCACTGCATTTTTCAGTGGTGAAATTGACACAGAAATATTCACGGAACAGGCAGACTCACTGATCAACTTCTTACAAAAAATGAAAAATGGGAAGAAAGATAATCACATAGTCAAGAAGATAACTGACATGTTCCAAACACTGAAGTGTGGTGATAAAGTGTGTAATCTTATAAAAGATATTTATGGGCAAGCTGGTTGACAGTGGTACACCAAGTTGAACAAAATTTTAACATCAATTGGACTGCAACTCACAAATTCAGATTCATGGGTCTTTGTAAACAGTTTAGGAAAATGTTAAGTCTTTATACTCATTTATACATGACATTATAATTCAACAAACTGAGGAAGGACAAATCAAATCAAGTATGAGTTATCTGCCATATTTCATGACAAGGATCATGGTGCCAAAAGGTATTATCTGGGCATCGAAGTAAATCAATCTGCTGACAAAATTACGTTATGTCAAAGTGGCTATATCAGAGAAGTTTTACACTGGCTCAGTGTTTATGACTGCAAGCCAGTAAGGGCTCCATTAGCCATTGGGCCATGAATACAGAAGATGGTTCCCATTATCCATTCAGAGCGGTATCCATTCAGAGCATTGATATACATTGCCATCAATACTTGACCCAACACATGCTATGCAGCAAATAAGCTAAGACAGTACAATAACAGCCATACTTTTGTTCACTGACAAGCAGCTAAATGAATCCTTAATACCTTGAAGGAACCATAGACAAGAAATTGACCTACATCAAGGGTAAGGAAGGAATCTTTGGTTTTGCAGATGCTTTTTAGGGAAGCTCTGGTGCTGATAGAAAGTCATATACCTGCTACAGCTTCACCTTATCCAGATCAGCAATCTCATGGTGTTTATGCAAACAGTGAGCTGTTGCTCTTTCATCAACTGAAGCTGAGTACATGAGCCTTACCAAAGCAACAAAGAAAGCAATTCACTTGTCAACATTCATGAAGGTGCTGGGTTTATGAAAACTGTCTTACCTCTCTACATTCAGTGACAATCAATTAGATGGAAAGTCGGCATAAAATGTGATGGCATATATACTGACAAAGGCTCTTCCTGCACTAAAGCACAAGAAATGTGTTGAAGAACTTGGACTTCAATCCTAGAACCACAAACTTAATACTCAGTTCTTAATTTATAACTGTCTGTAAAAATTGAGGGGATGTACTGAGATTCAAATTTTACTGCCATGTAATATCTTTGGTGCCAATAGACGTGGCTACAAGCATGTTCAAGTCAGTTGGTAGTAGTTCTGCGAAATTCTCCATGCAACGAATTAAAAATAAAGTTGTTCTGTTATTACTTGTCATGCCTATATTGTCAAACCATACCCCAACACTCTTGAAAAATGCCACCAATGTTTACTACATTTTGCTAAATTTGTTTTTTTCCCTGCACAATTGTAATTTTTCATGAACTTCATTCGTTTCATGTGTCATATAGTTTAAGTAGCCTAAATAGTTTTACTTCACATTTTCAGCAAAATAATTCTTCTCACTCTATACAGCATATTAATAACTCTCATCTTTAACAGTTCATTTAGAGACTCTGTGACGAAGCAAACTGGGATAATTTTACTTCCCCACTTTTCCTGCCATCTGCCTCCTTAAATTTCGTTATTGACTAATTATCATTAACATACATGAGTATAATCGGCATTTTCATAAGAGAGAAAGTTTGGCCCTCAGTTTTAAATAATATAACACCAGATCTAATTTTGTGCTTAGTTTGATGTACGTAATTGATTTTCTAATTTATTTTGACTATTACTAGTTAGTATCTTTCATTATAGGACAAAATCAGTAATTGTTTCTTAACTTATTTTTTATTGTTGATGTATAAACAAATGTAAATTCTATAATAATTGTAAAACATTTGGAAGATGATATGCTAGTACTCTTAGTGGGAAACATGTTAGCAAAACCAGCTCTTAATTGATTCCAAAGTAATTAACAGTTTTGTCAAAAGTATCATTTGCGTAATGATATTTGTTAATTTCATGATTTAAACAAATAATTTGGCATAACTCTTGTAGTAGAAGAGACTTAAAAAAGAACCAATTTTTTTATGTATTCAGTTTATTTAATGAGTAAAGTTTTAATTGTAATTTCTGTAAATTAAACTTCAAACAATGTGTAGTTTCAGCACCTATTATTGTAAGGATACATAAGCACCCAATTTTTGGTCCCAAGACAGTCATTCCACGATCTTTCTATTCTTCAAGAACTGTGAACTTTGTAGTTAGGTTTTTACTTCTCGTAGTAAACTATTGTAGCAGTATGTGGAGGTTTGCCTGCAAACTATTAATGAGGCTTATTGAAAGTTAAACAATAGTGCACTGGCCATATAACTGTGTATTATTGTGGGTTGTGACCAGTGAAATTAAAACACTGTGAAATGCAACTGGGCACCTGTCGGCTATATTATTTACAGTAGTCAGTGTTGGAATTACAAACCACATTTTTCAGCCAGCGTAGCAATGCAGTACATCAACACTGAGGACAATCAACGAAGAAATACAGTTGGCGAACCGCTACATATGGTGTCCCAGGTGAGGACTGTTGTATGTGGGCACATTAAACTAGAACTCACGAAATTTGACAGTGAAGTGTGAGCTTGGGCGGTTTACAGTGATTTGAAAGGAAGAGATGCTACAGCCAAGCAGCGCTGTGGTTTCATGGACACAGTAGGACAGCAGCCAATCAGCAAGAGGGTTCTATGGAAGCAACCACTGAGTACAGGAGGAGCCAAGCAGCAAGCAGATGGACACAGCTGACCAAGATAAACAAGACGCCTTGCCGAGAGAATTATAACTTGCAGCAGATGCCGAGTTGAGATAACCACAGCACTGCAGCAGCCAATGAGTGATTAAAAACAAGGTAATTCATTGCAAAAGCGGTTTTGTATTAAGTTATACATAATGAGAAACCTTAATGAACAAGACAGTGTGATGAGAGACACAGCAGGAGACTGGTTCTGTAGATGATAAAGATTATAAATCAGACATGAATGAAACTCTGAAAGTCCTATTGTAGATGGAATAATAAAAGCGTCATATACATCGTATGGTGACGTGAGTGAAGTGGATGAAAACAGTACTGAAGTGGATGAGATCATTAGGGTTAAGGAGAAGGAACCTCGAATCGAAAATCGGCAAGGACAAAAGTTCATGGCAAACGGAAAAGTGGAAGCGATGATAGGCAAATTATGAGTAGTTTGTGAGTAATATGAGTACAAAAGAAGATATTAGTTTGCAAGAAGAAATTAGGAGGTGAGAAAATAGCATAAAGTAAGTAGTACATAATACTAATGAGAAATTAACATTGAGTAGTAAATGTGTAGAAGAGAGAGAGAAACTTTGTGATGACAATAGTAGGAAGATGGAGGTTTTTGAGAAACAATGTGCTGAAAGTAGCATTAAACTTGAGAACCAAATCAATCACATTAAAAATGATTTTGAAACAGAGGTAGAAACCAAGTGTGCAGTAGTGGTAGAGGAAATCCGGCAAAAGTAAATGAAAATGGAGATTCAAAATTTAATAAAATAGAGAATAAGGTGGAAGAAGTACAAAAGCTAAAGCATAGAGAAAGTGACAGTGTGTCTGTTGCTGACAGCAGTTGTAATGATGATAGCAATGATGAATCCAGTAGTGATGAGAATGAGATGCTTGATTTTATAATTGATAATGATGGCAATGTGTTAAGTAAAGAAAGAATAAAGGAGGATAATGTTAGGCTTAATGAAGAGTTTGAGATTGGTACTGAGGAAGAGGACCCTGCTGCCTGTTATTTGACTGTGTCTGATAATCATTTTGATAAGCAGGATGATAGTTTCTCCAGGGAAAAGATCAATGTGGATTTGTTGTATGAACAAGATCACATGGTAAGTAAAAGGAAGTGTGTCAATCTGTAATAACAGCAAGTGTACAAGGTGTACATGTTAAGTGTTTACTGAACAGTGGTAGTGATTTGAATGGCATTTCACAGAAATTTTTTGAGTCTATTAAGAGCACGGAGGGTACAGTAGTGATGCATGTTTTGGGAATAAAAATTGTTGATGCTACTGGTAAGCTATGAAAGTGTGTGAAACAAGAGGTACTATTAATGGTGGAATTTGCTGGACAGTTGTTGGAGTGTAATTTATTGGTGATCCAAAATCTCAATATAGATGAAATATTTCGAACTAATTTCTTGTGCAAATAGCAAGTAGGGGGTTCAACATCCTGTGTTGGATTCATTATGTGGCGATAACGCTTACCCTAGCTGTCTGTCTCATTTTTCATGTTTCCTGAGGCAGTCAGACTCTTCTCCTATCCTATCTGTAGTTTATAAGTGAATCAGAATTATTCTGTCTTCCACTTTCATGTGATTATGTACAGCAGGATACATAAGTACAGAAATATGTTAGAAAAGGTTTCTCTAATAACGTTGTGTTAGTGATGAATAATGTAATCATAAAAGGATGGAAGAAAATAAAGTGGCACCATGGTTAAAGAATTTCTTTTAAACAAATTGAAGGTAAACTGAAAATGAAAGGTGTCAGCATATGTGGAGGATAATTAACATCTGAAGTAATCAGCTCATTGGTGTAGCAGCAGAGGTAATATTCAGTATAAAACATCTTAATATTAATTGTGATGAAATAGAAGTGTTTGTGCTCAGTGCAATCAGTATATGGAGATAACTATCTATCAACAGAAGTGTGTCATGGTACAGCCTTTTCTAACATTGAGGAGTTCCAAATTTAAACGTAGTTACCTGGAGTAATTTATGTGGAAAGAATAAGCAAGAGTTGTATGTATATCGCCCTTCAGGCTAGAATCTTAAGCAATTTGATGGAATACAGTGAAATAATAGCTTTTCTACATGATAATTTTGTCTTATTGCTAATGAGAGTTAAGTTTGCCTTAGCATAAGGATCTGTTACTGTGGAGTGTTTTTGAGTAGAATCAATTTTGCATTAGATAAGCAGAGCAGGTGTTTATTTATTAGATAATGAAACAATGATCAAATAATAAAAATGACTAATGTTAGGGTCTTAATGGTTAGGGAGCCTGTCTCTGCAGTAGGGATATTTTTTGAGAATGCAATCCACTGGCTAACAAGGTAAGAAATGTAAGTGAAATAATGGTGCTGACAGAAATGATTAATGCAAAAGATAATTGTATACAAACAAATGTGGTCAACTGTTTTGATGATCTAATTTGAACTAGGCTACATTGGGTACTGTGTATATTGTGCAATTCATGACACTGCAGCTGGGCATGAGAACTTAACAGAAAGAGCAATATTTTAGTGAGGTACAGGTAATACAATGCTACATCTTTGGATACATAGGTCATCTGAAAACTTCTCTTTGTGTCCTGAGGAATTAATTAGCTTGAGGTGGATGTTCGGGTGAGAGACACCAAACAACACCTTATAATCAGGAGTTCAATTATTTACCTCTTCACACAAATAAGGCTTACAGAAAACTGGATGGTGGAACTACACAAAGATAAGGTTTTGCTTAGTTCAAAGATGATGCTCAGATCGATAATGGTGTCAATCTCATCAGCACCACATAGCCCCCTCCCCCCCCCCCCCCGCAGTACAGAGTACTCCTGAGAGGCCGGGGGGGTGGGGGGGTAACTATGGCGTCGGCAGGGGTGGTCCGCAGGAGCTGAACCACGGTCAGCTCGACAGCATCGTCGGGGAGCTGTTTTGGTAGATGATGTAAAGGAAGGTCCGGCCACCGGACCTGGAAGTTGTTGAAGCATTCCGGGCATCATACTGGGCGTGCTGGTCGTGCGGCGACAGGAAGGCCAGCGGTTTGCGGGAGGAACGGAGTGACAATGACGATGTCTCTGGTGAGCGTGGCGAACACACGAAGCATGTCCAGGTCGACGTCGGGCGAGAGGGGAACACATTTCACCAGGTGGCAGTGAATGGCAGAGGTTGTGTCATGAGCACTGGATGAAGGGAAACATACGATGAACAGTGTGTCATCACGTAGTATTATAGAGATGTCGTGGATTATGTCCGGGGGGACAGGCACAAACACCTCCAGTGAGGGCACGTTCAAGATGGAGGGGCATGAGAAACCTCGACAGGGCAAGGTAGGTGACAGGGGGAGAGGTCAAAGGGACTGGAGAAGGGCCCGGCGGCGAGGGCGTGATCGTAGGTAAATTCGATGTGGGAAGCATGTGATCACTCAACGGAGTGCACGAGACCGGAGTAGAAGGTGAGGTCGGAAAAAGAGCTCGACGATTGGAGCTGGAAGTCACTCGACTGAGTGAGTAAGTCCAACATGGAGGGAGTGGTAGGAGCGTCGTGAGCCACGACAGTGAGTGGCGTGGTCGTGGCCTGAAGGGGGGTAGAAGCGGGCTAGACATGAGCAGGCTTAAGTCTGTTGAGAGAGACTGTAACAGCTGAGTCTTTTATCTGGATGTCATAGGTGTTGGCCAAGCGCCAGAGAACTCAGTACAGGCTGGTATATGAGGGTTGGAGGGGAACCCGGACAGTTTCATCTTGGAGCATGACGTACTCGCAGTTGTTCAGAGATTTTGGGACATGAACCTTAGGGTGGGAATGGCTGGCGGGCGGAGGGATGTGGAGGTTGATGAAGTGGCGTCTGACGTGATCCACGAAGGGAGGTAAGTCAGACTGAGGGAGAGAAGCAGAAGGGCTCACAAGTTCGCCAGGGAGAGCAATATTCTGCCCGTATATGAACTCGGCTATTGTGCCTTTGAGGTCTTCCTTATAGATCGCACAAATGCTGAGTAGCACAAGGGGAAGGGCGTCCATCCAAAGAGAGTCGTGGCATCGAAGAGCCACCTTGAAAGTGCGGTGTCAGCACTCAACTAGCCCGTTACTTTGTGGGTGATATGCTGTGGTATGGATGCGCCGGATGCCACAAATGTTACCAATCCTGTTGAACAGGGCCAACTCAAATTGTCTGCCCTGGTCAGTCGTGATGATAGCTGGACACCCGAAATGTGATACCCATGACTCGACGAAAGTTTGAGCCACAGTTTCTGCTGTAATATTGGGGAAGGGGACAGTCTCGACCCAGCGAGTTGTTCGGTTGATAGACGAGAGAACATAACGAAAGCCGTTAGAGGGGGGGAGAGGGCCGACAATGTCAATATGAATATGCTGGAAACGCCCAGGAGGGATCAAAAAGGCGCCGAAGGGGGGTGAAGTGTGCTTGTGTACTTTGCAGTGTTGGCACACGACACAGGAGTGTCCCCATTGCTGGCAGTCCTTGTTGACATTTCTCCACACAAAGTGCTCCGCTACAAGGCAGGCAGATGCATGAAGACCAGGGTGGGCTAAATTATCCAGTGCGTTGAAGACAGCTCGACAGAGAGTGGTTGGGATGAGTGGCCGTAACGTGCCCGTACTGACGTCACACCAGATCTCATCAGAAATGCCAGGGAAGGTGGTGCAGACGAATTGTAGTGAAGAGGTGGAGTCTGAAATCAGGTTTTGTGTGTCCTCGTCAGTGGGTTGGAGGTTAGGCATGTCAGAGAGGTCTAACAGTGAATGAACGGCATCGACTCATGAAAGGAAATCAGCGACTATATTGTCAGCACCCTTTATGTGTCTGGCATCGGTGGTGAACTGAGATATGAAGTCCATGTATCTGAAACAGCGAGGAGGCGGGTTCGAAATGGCCGCAGCCAGGGGTTTGTGGTCTGTTAAAATATAGAAAGGGCATCCCTCGACGTCGGCCTTAAAATGTTTGATCGCTTCGTAAACCGCGAGCAACTCCCTGTCAAACGCGGAATATTTCCGTTGTGCATTGGTGAGCTTGCGTGAGAAGAACTGCAAAGGCGAAGTTTGGCCGTCGACTGTCTGGCTAAGGACAGTGCCGATGGCAGTATCGCTCGCGTCTGTGGTGATGAAAAGCTGTGCATTGGGATGAGGATGCACAATGGTGCAGGCCTCAGCAAGAAGATTTTTGAGGGCAGTGAAAGAGTCAGTCATAGCAGGGTTCATGGAATGGGCCGAGATCCAGAAGTCTTGGTGCCTGCCATGACGTCCATCAGTGGAGCCTGAATCTCCATAGCCCGAGACTGATGACGGCGATAATAATTAACCGTCCCCAGAAAGCGCCGGAGCTCTTTGAATGACGAAGGTCTGGATAGATTTAGTATTGTTTATACTTTGTCAGGGGGCGGTGAAATGCCATCGGCAGAGACCCGAAAACCAAGAAAAGTGACACCGGGTTGATGTAGCTGCAATTTGTCCTGGTTGGTCTCAATGCCAGCTGCTGCGAGACTGTCCATAACAGTTTGCACATGTCGAATGTTGTCCTCGACGGAGGAGCTGAACACAAGAATGTCATCAAGATATGCAAAGCAGAATTTTAGGCCGAATAGCACTTCGTTGATGAAGCGTTGCCAGATTTGGGTTCCATTTTTTAGCCCGAAGTGCATGAATCAAAACTGAAATAATCTGATTGGGGTGATGATTGCTGTCTTCTCGATGTCTTCAGGAGCTATGGGGATCTGGTGCTAGACCCGTTTGAAATCAATGACAGAGAACGTGGTTGCACCTGCGAGGGAACTGGTAAAGTCAACAATGTTGTGAATGGGGTAGGTGTCCATAATTGTTCATGCGTTTAGCCGACGGTACTCTCCGCACATGCGCCAGCACCCGTCTTTCTTGGGTGTCATATGAATGGGCATAGACCAGCTGCTGGCAGAGGGTTCAATGACGCCGGAGCTTAGAAGTTCAGAAATCTGATTTTTAAGGTCGGAGAGGCACTTGGGACAAAGTCGATGTTGTTTACTGGAGATCGGGGGGCCTGGCGTGAGGCAAAGCTTGTGAACCGTGCCGTTGGTGACGATGGAAATGTTGCCGGCGGCATGGGAGGCGGTTTGTTTACAATGTGAGGAGGGCGGGGCAGACGAGACGAGGTCGTGGTGTTCAGAGCCACTCGGCGGATCCGACGGGAGCCGAGGCAGCGAAGTGTACCAGGAGTCAACGTGACAAGATGGCCACCGGCCCAAAGCAGTGGCACTGTGGTCGAATGAGCTCTGTAGAGCTCGTAAAGCATTAGTGACTCCATTGTCCGAGGGCACAGCTTGTGGCAGCATGGTCGCGGGTGAAGCGCTAGGCGTGAGTGCACTGTTTGTGTTGTCAGTGGCGGTCGCACGGCAGTGCGCAGGAGCCAAAGTTGCATAGTTTGAGGTGCTGCCTGTGAGGGGAGGGGTAGGAGCTGTCAGTATGGGAACACGTGACGCTCGTCACGCATGTGCACTCTTGTCCAGCCGAGTGTCAAATGCTGCTGTGTTAGTGGGGAAGTGGTCCTGTGGAACTGTCAGTACACGTTATGGTCTGTCAGTACACGTTATGGTAGACTTGATTGCACAGTTGTGAGGGGTAGCGGGAGGTAAGCACACGGAGGCTCGATTGCTGGGACTACAAGCAGATTCGGCACACTTAGTGACCTTACTTTGCCCTTGCTGCAGTGTCTGTAATTCCTTTGCTGCATCGGATAGCTGGAGCTGAGTTTTGTTGAGCCGGATGGAGAGTTCAAAGTTTTCCTTGCATAGGCGAGCGACGTTTTCGAGCTCGACAAGGCACTTGTGCATTGTTTCTTGTAACGTCGTCGACAGAGGACAGAGCCAAGCATGTACGGATGAGATGAGCCCGGACCGACGTGTCACAGGGGGTTTGCTCGACGGAGCACATGGGAAGTGAGTTTTGGACGGGTGATGAAACACGGTGTTTCACACTAGGTCTGATGAACGTTTATGGTGTTGCAAGAAGTCAATGCCTAGTATAGGTTCCTCAATATTGCACACTAAAAAAGTCCACTCGAGTTTGCAGTTTGCGGAGAGTGAGACGACGTGGGAGATTGAACCTGAGCATTGTAGTTTAGTAGAATTCACAGCTTGCAGTGAAGTATGATGAGGGCGGATGTTCGATGATACTAAGGACGTAGGCAGCAGAGAAACATCAGCGCCTGTGTCCACTAGGAAAAAGTATCTCAACAAAATCTCTTTAATATAAAGTCGTCCGTAATTATCCGATTGTTCCTGGACAGAATGGAGAACTGGTAGGTGTTTGTCATGTTGTGTGCAGGAGGTGGCACACGGACCTACCTGAAATTTGCATTTGGGAAGCAGCAGGATGGTCTGCAGTTCCGTGCCGCCTCACCAAACCGTGTGTGGAAGTAACAGTATGAGTAGTGCGGCTGCATTTCCTGCAGAAAGTTCGTTGCCAGAGGCGGTGGCTGAGGTTTGGTGGCCACAGCCTGTTCGGTTGCAGGAGGGGGCGTGACCAAGTGTGGAGCCGGTGACGTCCCAGCTGTTTGTATACTGCGTCCCAGAAAGAGCAGAACGGTCGGTACAGTGCGGCCCCGGCTGTGTCTGGCCGCGGGACGAGGAGCCTGAACCTGAGACTTGCCAGGTAGGCAGTGGCTGGCAAAATAGGGCAGTGATGCCTCATGTAGTTTGTCATCAATTGTCATTCGTGGCTCGACAGGTTCGGGAGACCTCTGAGCCAGAGCAAAGCGGATGTGGGGAGGTAGTTTATCTGTCCAGATGGCATGGAGAGCTGTGTCAGAGAGTAGATCATCGCTGACCAGGGTCCGTAGCCGTCTCCAAAGTTGTGAAGGGTTTTCGTTGCCTAGTTGCTCGATGTGGAGCACTTGCCATATTGCTGTCTCAGTTTAGCGTGCAAGCCAACGTAGAACTGTCGTTTTGACTATAGTGTACCGGGTAGCTGAGTCCGGGGCATCGACCAGGTCAGCAATCAAGTCCTTCTGGTCGTGCAGGTGGGTGATAGGCACAGAAATCTGGTTGATTCATCAAGTTTGAAATGGTCGAACACTTCGTCCACAATTTTGAACCAGCTTGTTGCCCTGTCGGGATTGAATGGCGGCAGCGTCGGTAAGTGTTGTAGAAGGTTCGGAAGAACAGGGTGAGTTGAATTCGTCGGGGCACTGCCTGAAATGAGCTGTTGTTGCTGCAGTATTGTAGGAGAGTGTGTCTCCAGGGTATGTGGTGATGACGCCTGGTCGGGTAGCAGCGTGAAGGTGACGCGTTGTGGTTGAGCGTGATTGTCGCGATGCGGGTAAGACACCATAATGTGTCAATTGCGGTTGCGGAAGTTCGACTGGAGCTGGCACGGGGGCGACAGGTGAGAAAAAGTTCGAAGTTTGAAAACGCTTGCCAGTCCGTGGAAAACTTGACGTGTGATCACAGTCAGCGCCACTTGTGTTGCAGGGAGGCTGCGGAGGTGCGGGCTGTCCAAAAGCACAGTGAGGAAAATGATGTCGAACGTTGGGCGGAATGTGTGAATGTTCACTGTTCATAGTCACTTCACTCAAAACGGTGTGCGGAAAAGGTGAATGTCATGGCACAAAACACTGAGGCGTAGCAGTAGGACGGGAATGGAGGTCAGGCACAGATAACAAGCCATTGTTCCTGTTGCAGGCCGAGGTATTGAAGCAGGAAGGCATGTGCTGATGCTGAACCAAGGCAGGTGCGGGCATGGTCGGATGCTTAGGAGGTTGACCTGTGAACAAAGCAGTTCCGGCCACATGGTAGGAATCCACGTGGTACTGCACGGATTGCGGCATGGCAGATCATTGTCCTGGCGGTGGTAGGTTATCCAACGGAGCATTTGCAGAAATCGGCATTGATCCCGCACTGCTCGGAGATCCGTAAGAGGTAACTTTACCGTCAATGAGGGAGGGCACATGTGGCGGGAACAAAGGCATGTCATAGCCAGAGTAATGCACACTCCTAACCTCACTTATTGTTGCAGGCACGACAACGTCCGGCAAAATCAGTGTAATCGACAAGTGAGAGGCATCGTGTTGCAGTCCTGGCAGGTGTACATCGCCCGCAACACGACGCATGTCGATCACAAAATCCGGCGTTAGGCATTGGGCTGAAGCCATTGTTCGATGTTGTGTTGATGTAATACACATAAAAATAACCGATGCGGAGGCCGGGGGCACAGTAAAACGGCAAATACGGAATACATTACAACTCGGGGTCACCAGTGAGGTGGATGCTCAGGTGAGATACACCAAACAACACCTTATAAGCAGGAGTTCATTTATTTACCTCTTCACACAAGTAAGGCTTACAGAGAACTGGATGGCGGAACTACACAAAGATAATGTTTCGCTTAGTTCAAAGATGATGCTCAGATCGATACTGGTGTCAATCTTATCGGCACCACAAGCTTAAAGTGGTAATACTGTGATGAAGAAAATTGATTTTGCTGATTAACTGATAACTGTGGTGCTAGACTTATGTGAATATTCTGACAGGTCTGGTAATATTTATGAGGATTTAATTTTCTGGTTGAATTAGAGTAGTGGTCAGAGTTGAGTAGAGGTGTGGGGTGATGATTTGGTACAACTTCAGTCCCAGTAATTTTGATCTGAATAGTAATTAAGTCATGTGATGGTGACTCTATTCTTTTTTCATGATGTAATGATTAGTAAATCTATGCTACTGCACATCTTGAGTTTTTGCTATTTTGCAAATGGGAAATAAACAAAAGTCTTTCAAGTTTAAGCAGTTTCAAGCAGTTATGACTTAGAGTAACGTTTTATAGTGTAATGTGCACTTGATTTTTAAATTTTTTCTAGTCCACACCTTTTGCACTATAGTCACATTTAGTGCTAATTATTGTAATGTTATGAGAACTATGTAATGTATTTATTTATGAGGTAATTACTTCATTTGCCATTAATGTTAAACTATTATTTTTTCTTAGACTTAAGTTAGAAGTAAAAGTAAGTGTACTAAAGTAGGGTATTTTGTCTAATTTTTTCATGTACTGTGGTGGAGGAGAACCATGTACAAGGGAACTAATAGCAGTGCATTTACTTACTAACTGCCACTTGGACCTGTTGAAGATGTGGACAACTTTGTGAGAAAACATGTAAAAGCACATTGAAAAAGTGAAACTGCTTGCGAAAATTACTAAACATTGAGAAAGTGAAATTTTCTGCCTGAAAGTGATCTGCAGTGCACAGTATAATTTAGTTTTTTGCAATCCATGAGGATTTATTTTATTTAGCAGGACAGGAGTTGTACACAGTGATATGTATTTTAAAATGTAGTCTTTGCTGACCCAAAAAGGACATCACTTAATAATGAAGGTGCCTAAATTTTTGTTAAAAGTATAACTTGTAGATATTTTGTGATATTGTACAACAATACATTGTATGTAATTATTTTGTATATTTTCATATGGCCACTTCACATATGTATAAACTTGAAAAAACACATGTACATTTAGCTATTTGCAATATCTATCTTGTCAATCCAATGAGGAGGTGTTGTGACGGAGCAAGCTGGGATAATTTTACTTCCCCTCTTGTTTTACCATCTGCCTCCTCACATTTCATTTTTGACTAATTATCATTAACATACATGAGTAAAATCAGCATTTTCATAAAAGAGAAAGGTTGGCCCTCAGTTTTAAAGAATATAACACCAGATCTAATTTTGTGCTTAGTTTTATGTACGTAATTGATTTTATAATTTATTTTGACCATTACTAGTTAGTATCTTTCATTATAGGGTGAAATCAGTAATTGTTTCTTAACTTAAATTCTATTGTTGACATATAAACAAATATAAATTCTGTAACAATTGTAAACATTTGGAAGATGAAATGCTAGTATTCTTAAAGTATCTATTTGGCTCTAGTCGGAAACATGTTAGCAAAACCAGCCCTTAATTAATTCTAAAGTAATTAATGGTTTTGTCAAATGTATTGTTTGCATAATGATATTTGTTAATTTCATGATTTAAACAAATAATTTGGCATAACTCTTGTAGTAGAAGAAACTGTTAAAAAGAACAACTTTTTTGATGTATTCTGTTAATTTAATGAGTAAAGTTTTAATTGTAATTTCTGTAAATTAAACTTCAAACAATGTGTAGTTTCTGCACCTATTATTGTGAGGATATATAAGCTTCCGATTTTTGGTCCCAAGACAATCAGTTCATGCCCGAGTGTCTGCTTCATACATTCCTTTCTATTCTACAAGAACTGTGAACTTCGTGGTTAGGTTATGACTGCTCGTAGACGTTCAGTAGCAAAGTATTGTAGCAGTATGTGGAGGTTTGCCTGCAAACTAATAATGAGGCTTATTGAAAGTTAAACAATAGTGCACTGGCCATATAACTGTGTATTATTGGGGGGTTGTGAACAGTGAAATTAAAGTACTGTGACATGCAACTGTGTACCTGTTGGCTACATTATTTACAGTATTCAGTGTCAGAATTACAAACCCCATTTTTCAGGCAGTGTAGCAACGCAGTATGTGGACACCGAGGACAATCAATGATGAAATAAAGTAGGCGAACAGCTACAGCTCTTTAGATGCGCCTATATTTTTCTCACAAAATTCACAGCAAAATATATTTAGCTCTGTATGTTGGCCAAACAGCTGATAACTGTTTAGTTAAATAATAATACTTAGCATATTACACACACAAGTGCTATGTGTTTTCCATTTATGATGTATAAAATATTCTACCAAGAACAAACAAACAGGCAACTAATGCAATTCTGTTATGCTCATCATTCTGTGCTACCTATCTTGAGTGTGCTGAATACAAGTATTGGGTTGCCCTAGTACAGACAAGAACTACAAATTTCCTAATTCGTCATTTGAGCATTTCAAAGATACATACTCTTGCTCTCGCTTCTTTTCTTAATTTCCACACAATCAGCTGGTGTAAAATGTACAACAAAGCATTATGGTGGTGTATACTAAGGACGACCACTAGATCAGGTCTCATTGTGCCCCCTGACTGAACTACAAAAAGTGCATATCTTTATTAATCTTTTTTAAATGCCTCTAAGAATAGTTGAAACAACAACTTTGACTAAAGCAGCTCTTTTTTATCACACAATATATCATTCCAGTATATCAACAGTACTAGTATTTCAGTATATCAGTAGTATGGCGGTGTCATACCCAGGAGGTAAGGGCCACAATAAGAGGAAAGTGCCCTGTACTAATGCGCAACATGACAGCCAAGTCCATCAGCAAGCATAATCCATCTCATGGCTAGTTTGGTAAGTGGACAGTGTAGATTTACTTCAATTAAAACAACTCTGTGGTTGATATTTCAGTGAGTTGAGTGATAGAGGCTGGGCATCAGCTAATCCCAGCTGTTTCCCAAGTTCCATGTGCTAGCTGTGTTTTCTGTCCAACAGGTACTTGCAGAGCTGCTGAGGTAGGAAGAGGCCAGATGAGACTTTCTGCAGAAGGGATGGAGAGAGAAAAGAGAGCCAAATACACAGCTGCTGCAGCTGCCATCACTGCCCTACCCACCACCAATTACGATGGTTCTAACAGTCAGTAATTTCTTTCTTTTGTGTGCATAAGTGTGCACAACTATTGATTGCATGAGCTTGTAGAATATTGTGAATGATCCAACAACTCTGCTTCTGGTGACTGGCGCTTCAGTCATAAAGTTATGTTAATCAAAATATAATTTAGGCTCTTGCTTTGGTATCCTCTGACATGCCTACAATCTGCTGTGATTTCTCCTGACATATGTATGACATTAACTTCTTTCCACTCACTTCCAGCTTTAAAGAGCTGACAACACTGTATTTAATGGGTCTAGATGATTTTGAAATTGATTACACATAACATTTCAACAATCACTAACTATGCTTATCAATTCTTCTGTAGAGGTAGTTGTACTCCAGTGTGTTGTCTGCTAGCCCACATTGGTAGCAGTGTGAAATGAGTTACTATTAGATAATGTCATTTAATTTCTACACTACACACATCAGCTTGAGATGTGTCACTGACATCTCATCTCACTGACTTCTAGGTTATGACAGCAGGTTTAGATATTTGTATATCTTGGAGAATATTGGGTTATTAATTGCCAACAGATCCTACACTTTACAGGTGTCGTGGTTTCAAGTTCTGCGTGGCAGAGACCATAAAATGTATGCCACACAGTATAGAAGTGTTATGGCAACTTGAGACTTGTAAATTCATATACAAGTAACCTTTTTTGTTAGGGGTACTAGTGCTGTGTTGATCAGAAGTAGTCACAATTGCATGAGTTTCATGAATTCTGATAAATGCACTTGGAAAGTTGTGCAGTTGATGTAATGAATGTTCACCTACCAAATGGAAGACACATGGCCTCAACAGTCTTAAGATTTTAATATACCTGTTTGCCATTCATTTACAGGTGTGCCAACCCCTGCCAGAGTGTTGTTGTTGTAGAGTAATCCATCATCAGAATTCATATTCTGCAGTGCAGCCTGATGGCAACTGCACTCCGGTTAAGAGCAGGTATAACAGGTCAAAGATGTGTGGATGGACTTCAAAGATGCAGTACCAATAGGTAGGTCCACATTGCAACTGAGTCACACACCCAGGTTAGGCTTTTGCTTCCTGGTGTGGGTAGTTTGCTCCATAGTGTGTTGTTGGTTAGGGTTTGGGCATTTATTTTCTGTTGATGTGAACCAGTGTGTTTTGTTTCATTCATCACCAAGAAAGCTAAATTCAATTAACTTTTAACATGAGGGGAGGTAATAGAAATGTCCCAAGCTACCCCACTTATAGTGCACATATGATATGAGAGATAGCCATAAAGTTTTAATTATTATCTCAAAGAAACCCTAATTAATTTTTTTGAGCTGAAGGTAGTTGTCTGCTGTCCTGGTACACAGTGGAATACCCATGCCACAGTGCTATAGCGCAATGCCATAATGGAGCCACAAGGAGCCAAAACAAAGTGGCACAGCCCATTAGTAAAGTGAAGTATCAAGCAGTAATTTGTTTTCTGCATTTGGTGATAAACAACACTTGAACCACCCATTCCGAGTTGGTGGATGTGTACAGAGGCAATGCACTATTATATGACACAGTGGTTAGTTGGCA
Source organism: Schistocerca nitens (assembly GCF_023898315.1). Taxonomy (NCBI): domain Eukaryota; kingdom Metazoa; phylum Arthropoda; class Insecta; order Orthoptera; family Acrididae; genus Schistocerca; species Schistocerca nitens. The sequence goes on from NW_026045909.1 coordinate 6,863,841, forward strand.
CATATGCTTCCAGTGCTGTCAAACAAGTGTGAATGGTGAAGGGTGAAGTAGCAGACCATCTCCCTGTGAAGAATCAGGAATTCCAAGAGAAGTGGAGATTTTGTTACTCGAATACTAGTGCATCACAATTGCGGCTATAGAATAAGTGAAACAGTCATGGATCAGCATTAAATGTCTTCCAAGACATTTTGAACATAACAAAGGTTCCTCAATTGCCCATGCACATGCAAAAAACCTGGTGTAACAGGTTAAACTCTAAACTCTTTGGAAGCAGAAACAGAGATTACTGGCATCAAGATAAATGTAAGTAAAACAGAGGAAATAAGAGTTAATTCTAGGAACAAACATAAGCCTCTGTTTGTAGGGGAGCAGCAGGTGGAGACTGTCAGCTCATTCTTGTTCCTAGGTATAATGTGGTGACAGAAGATTCTGGAGCTGAAAAAGATGTGAAGAACCAAACAAAGAAGGCAAATGTTGCTTTCATTCAGTTGTATCCAATATGACAAAACAAAAATGTCACATGTAAAACAAAAATTTGTATTTTTAACACTAGAACCACTGGAACTAGTACTATACTTAGAACTGCCGATGTGGTCAAAGTGACCACTTTCTTTGTAAATACATGCTGTGCTGTTTAATGTAAATATTAATGACCTTGATAACTATGTATCACTTTAATTATGTTTAATAACAGTATCATTGTATTTTACAACAACAATGGGAACATTATATTATTAATATTAAAGACCATAGTTCACAATATTTGTATGCAACCATACTAATTGTATTGCAGTAGTTTTAAAATTAATAGAAATTAATCTTACTGGAGAAACTAAGTACCCATTAATATATTAAGAGAAAGACCAATCATAAAATACGACCATGTATAGTACCTAATCCTATTTACAAGCATTACAAACTACTGTCTTTATTACTTTATATGTACATGTCCCACAAACATATCTCTTGCATTTACTGCAGACTTCATTTGCCTTGTTTCTGCATTTCCTCGTTTGGTATAGTTTTCTTACTTTCGCAGGAATTTCCACTTCTTCTCTGTCTTCATCACCATCGTCCTTTTCCTCCTTTTCTTTTTCATCCCTTGGCATCCTTTCCTGATTTCTGGTTTCCATATAGGCTCTAAGTAATTCTTCTGCTAGATTTAGGATGAAATTCCTCCTACTTATTTTGATCCCTGTTACTAGCTTGAAAATGATCCATGCATTGATGGCTGCTAAATCAAGGATATTGTGAAATACGTGTACAGGTCATCGACGAGTACCAGAGCGGACAGAATATTTCCTCGTCATCTGGTCCAAGACATCTACAGCAAATTTTGTGTGTGCATGGTGCTATACAGAAGAACATTTTTGTTCTTTTTCCCCTGGTAAACAGTCAGATTACCACCTTTCCTTTTCAAGAGAACAGACGTATAAAGAGGAGTTTTCATTTTTTTTTATAGTGTTCGGAATTTCTTTTCTTGCATGGTTGATAGTGCCGACAAGACTAGTTTTCTCTTTTACCAGTCTCTCCCCAAGTGTGACCGTAGTGAAAAAATTATCGGTAGTCACATTTTGCCCCTTATTGCGATATGGAGCTACCAACTTCATTACTACTTGTTCTGGAAGTTTCCCATTAGGTGCCCTCTGTTTGTTCTTTCCTACATAAGGGAACCCATTACAAAGATATTTTGTTTCTACATCCGCTAGAAGCCAGAATTTGATTCCGAATTTATCAGGCTTATTCGGCATATATTCCAAATATGGACACCTGGTTCTGCTGGGGAAAAGTTGTTTGTCCACAGTGACATTTGATCCAGGTATGTAATTCAACTGACAGTTTTCTATAAAATGGTTCCAAGTAGTTGATATAAGTGCAAATTTGTCACTTTTCAAACATTCCGACCGTGTATTTTTTTCATCAAAACACAGATATTTCAAAATTTTTCGAAACCTGTTTCTGCTCTTTGTGTCAGTGAAAAATGGGGCTCCCCACTTTTTCGACCACAACTCATCTACTTCAATACATCTGGCACCTAGTGCACCACGAACATATAATAAAGCAACAAATGCATCTAATTCTTCTAAATGCAAACTCCAGGAATCATTTCCAAGAAGCCGTTGTGCCTCTGCTTCTGTGCATTTCTTTATGTGTTTCAACATTGATTGATCAACAAAAAGGCGCCAGGCACTCGAAACATTATCATTTGAGATGTGCCGCTTTGCGTGCGGAGTAGGTCCCCGTGTTTCTTTCAATATATTCTGTTAACCTATCCTACCTGGAGTAGTAACACCGAAGTCTGCTACAGTCCACTCTGTGATCCCGTCCTTCCCTAGGAGTTTTGAGCCAGGTTCTGGAAGTGAACCCTCACTTCGTTCTCCTCTTCTACGTTGATTCTGTATTGGTCCACTTACAGAAGGTGCAGTTCTTTTTTTACCCAGGGTACGTCCTTCTCTAGCATTGTTCATATTACCACTTGGTCCTGGTTCAGCAACTGCATGAGGAAAGAGACAATTAGAAAACTACAACTCATTATAAAGATAACATACCACACAATAAAATAGCAGTAACAGAAGTAGCAGTAGAAGTGTCAGCTCTGTTATAATATTGATCATTATTCATATAGTAACAACAATAATAATAACAATAATAATAATAATAATAATATAAGTGAATGTAAATTACCTTCATCTTCAGTCTCGGAGCTGTCACTCTCCACATTAGCGACAGGTTGGTAATCTTCATCTGTAGAATCTTCCACAAGGTCCTCAACTTCAGGATCATTTTCAGCATCCGATTCATACAAAAGTGTGACAATTTCTTCATCTCAAAGTGGCCATGGCCGTGGTTTGTATCGCTGTGACATCTGAGCCATGTCTACTGCTCTGAGACCAGTACTCAAATAATCAGTCTTGTTTATGCGAAACCCAATAGCAAACAATAAATGACATATTGCATTGTTGAGCTTTTAAATTCAAACAATGTGAATAAACTTCAGTAACCAACATATTTAGTACATTGTTGACGAGTGCTAAGAATAAATCCGGGGAGTGACGCAGAACAGTCTTTAAATAATCTGTTTTCAAATATACATGTAATGTGGTCAAAGTGACCACTCGGCGGTTTTAAGTATAAGTGGTCATTCAAAGAAAACTAATGAAGATAAAATAAATATTGGACTATTTATATGATCTACATAAACATTTAGGAAAAGTCATTAACTCACAACAGCATAGATTAGAAATTGACCGAATAACAACATGTTAAAATATAAAAAGTGATCAAATTGGCCACTCGGCAGTCCTAGTGTTAATACAACTGTGAAGGCTGTCATATACCCAAGTGGAAGTTGGAAAGTAGGCTGTTACAGAGCTTCACAAACAGGAGTCTGTGACACATCATGAATTGTCAGAAAAAATAAGTTATGAGGGGCTGGGACACAAATTGAGAGAACAAGATGGAGCAGTCAAGAAGAAATCATTGGAATGGATTATCCAGGAAACAGGGAAGAGAGGCAGGCCTGTTTGTACATGGAAGAGGACAGTGTAAGGAGAGCTGAGAAGGCCTGGTCAGAATTCTACATCTACATCTATATCGTGCAAACCAAGGGGAGGTGAATGGCAGAGGTTACGTCGCGCTGTACCAGTAATTAGGGTTTCTTCCTGTTCCATTCAGGTATGCAGCATGGGAGGAATGATTGTGTGAATGCCTGTGTGTGAACAGTCATTATTCTAATCTAGTCATGATTCCTGTGTGATACGTAGGGGATTGTAGTATATCCCTAGAGCAATCATTTAAAGCCGGTTCTTGAAACTTCATTTATAGACTTTCTCCGGGTGGTTTAATATGTCTTCAAGAGGCTGCCATTTTGGTTCCTTCAGTATCTCTGTGACACTCTCCCGTGGATTAAACAAACCAGTCACCATTCATGCTGCCCTTCTATGTATACGCTCAATATCCCCTGTTAGTCCTATCCGGTACGGGTAGCACACACTTGAGCAGTATTCTAGGATGGATCGCACGAGTGGTTTGTAAGCAGTCTCATTTGTAGACTGATTGTACTTCCCCAGTATTCTGCAACAAACTACAGTCTACCACATGCTTTACCCATAACTGAACCTACATGATCATACCATTGCTACGAAGTGCTACACCCAGGTACTTGTATGAGTTGGCTGGTTCCAACAATGACTCATTGATATTATAGTCATAGGCTACTACGTTTTTTCATTTTGTGAAGAGCAAAATTTTACACTTCAGAACATTTAGAGCAAGTTGTCAATCTCCGCACCATGTTGAAATTTTATCAAGATCTAACTGAACATTTATGCAGCTTCTCTCAGATAGTACTTCATTATAAATAACTGCTTCATCTGCAAAAAGCTCGATTTTGCTATTAATATTGTCTGCAAGGTCATTAATATACAACAGGAACATCCAGGGTGCCAACAGACTTCTCTGGAGCACACCCAAAGTTACTTCTATGTCTGACAATGCCTCTCCATCCATGATAAGATGCTGTGTCCTCCCTACGAAAAAGTCCTCAATCCAGTCACAAATTTCACTTGATACTGCTTATGGTCATACTTTTGACAAAAAATGTAGGTGCAGTACTGAATCAAATGCTTTTTGGAAATCAAGAAACACTGCATTTACCTGGTTGCCATCGTCCAAAGCTTTCAGTATGTTATGTGAGAAGAGTGCAAGTTGGGTTTCACATGATCAATGTTTTCAAAAATCATACTGTTTGGCACTGAGGAGGTCATTCTGTTCAAGATACCTCATTATGTTTGAACTGAGAATATGTTCGTAGATTCTACAACAAATTGATGTCAAGGATATTGGACGGCAGTTTTGTGGATCACTTCTATGACCCTTCTTGTAGATGGGTGTGACCTGTGCCTTTTTCCAAGAACTGGGCATGGTTTTTTTGTTTGAGAGCTCTTTGTTAGATTATAGTGAGAAGAGGGACTGACTCAGCTGAAAATTCAGTATAGAATCTGACAGGGATTCCATCAGGGCCTGGAGCTTTAGTCAGTCTTGACAATTTCAGCTGTTTCTCATCACCAATGACACTAACACTTATATCATTCATCCTTTCAATGGTACAATGATTAAATTGGCACAATTCTCCTGGGTTTTCCTTTGTAAAGAAACATTTGAAAACGGAGTTAAGAGTTTCAGCTTTTGCTTTGCTTCCCTCAGTTTCAGTTCCTGTCTCATTCATTAGGGACTGGACACTAACTTGTGTGCCACTGACAGCCTATACATACAACCAAAATTTCTTTGGGTTTTGTGAAAAGTCATTTGACAATATTCTGCTACAGTAGTCATTGAAGGCATCACGGATTGAGCAAAATGGCCAGAAACAGAGGTGGATGGCAAGTTCTCCTGGATGCCATACAGCCTATAGGGGTCAAAGAAATTAGTCAAGTAAGTCACTTTGTGATAATCTTCCTCAAGATGAATGAAAGATATTTATAACCATAAATATTAGAAAAATCTGAAATGGTATTTTGATGATTTGGCTTGTTGTATGGATGGGACATGGATCCTACACAGGATGTGTAAAAGACTTATTTTGAGTGAAAGTCCAATCTGAATTATATTCTTTGCATAGCTCACTTAAAATGTAAAAGAAACACTGCAAGGACAGACAAACCCTAGTCAAATCTCTTGCTTGTCAACAGTACATAGAAAGTGCTTCCAACAAGCGTAAGGCAACATTGACTTTCATTAAATGAGAAAAATCTCATAACAATACATAGATGTAATCTGCTGCTTAGAAGAATTGAATGATTTCTTTCTAATTTCAGTTAATGAACTGAAGAACAAAATAAAACTAACAGATACATCTGCAAAAAGCTAACAGATACATCTGCACTAGATCCTTTCGATCCTGTGAGCTCTACAAATAATGTTTACAACTGGAAATATAGTTTAAAATGTTTTAACAAATTCTCAGACACAAAATGTATTGACTGTTATTGTTTCTCAAATAATGTAATAAATCTGGGGTGAACAGCTTGGTATGAGTGTGTATAGGACACAATATTTCGGCAATTGACCATGTTGCCATCATCAGGTGCGCTGATTATGGCAACGTGGTTGATTGCATTGTGTCCTATGCACACTTATACCAGGCTGTTCACCTGAGATTTATTTCGTCATAAAATACACCAGGAGAAATTGAAGAGTCACATCGTTTCTCAAATAATTTAATTAAAAATAATTTTTGATCTGTACATTTTATATACAGTAGTTTTTAATCAGGTGTTTTCAGATGCAATAGAAACTTGCTTCCAAAAGCTATAAAAACTTCTATACACAGTTTTTAAGTTTGATGAGCATATTCGACAGAACTACTGACCAGTTTCAGCTGCCCAATCTGAATTATATTCTTCACAACAGTCTTTAAGTGGTAACATCTTCACCCACATCTAAACTGTTCACATCACTGTGAAGCATATGACAGATGGTACTTCCCATTGTAGCAGTTATTAGACTTACTTCCCATTCCATTTGCATATGGAGTGCAGGAAGAATGATTGATTGAATACTTCATTGCACATAGGAATTTCTCTATGTCTAACGTTGTCCTCAAAACTGCTGAAGGAGGGATTTATAGACAGTTGTAGTATATTTCTAGATTCCTCATGTAAGCTGGTTCTAGAAACTTTGTAAGCTGACTTTCAGGGACATTCTATATCTATTTTACAAGTGTCTGCCAGTTCAGGTTTTTCCACATCTCTGTAACACTTTCCCTTGGGTCAAACAAATCTGTGAACGTTCGTACTGCTGAATATGCTCAATATCCCCTGATGGTCCTCTTTGGTATGGGCCCACACACTTGAGCAGTATTCTTAGGTGGTTAATATATATGTTTTGTAAGTACCCTCCATTGTAGACTGTATTTTCCCATTGTCCTACCAATGAAATGAAGTCTGCCACCTCCCTGCTTTACCTACAAGTGAGCCTATGTGATCATTCCATGTGATATCTCTGCACATTTCTACACCCAGGTGATTGTATGAGTTGACTGATTCTAATTGTGGTTCATTATTTCTACACCCAGGTGATTGTATGAGTTGACTGATTCTAACTGTGGTTCATTGATATTGTAGTCATAGGATATCCAGTTAGTTATATCATTCCGTTGGCATAGAGTGATCATTTGCTTCAACAGAAGGCAGAGGTTCTTACTAATAGACTGTATTTTAGGCCTGAAAATAACTTCAGTATAGGGGAACATAACATGTAGAGAGCTACCGGAACCAGTACTGGGCCCAATTTTTTTTCTGATCTATATGAATTATCTTTAATGACTTCAATGGTCAGTTCAGAAACGTATGACACAAGCGTACTAGCCAAGGACCCAAACGCAGTCCTAGCACACACAGCTTGATGATAACTGAACAGGTCTACAAGTGTTTCACAGCTAATGGTTTAAGTCTCAATTTTTCAAAGTTGTATTTTATAAAATTTCAAGAAAACAATAATGACCTTTAGCACAAGAAGTAGACATTAATGGCCGTATTCTGAATGAATCACAGTGTGTAAAATTCCTTGTTTCCAGCTGGATAACAAGAGATAATGGAGTCAACATGCAAATAAACTTAGCAACAGCCTCAGTTCAGAGTGTTATGCCATTAAAAATATCTCCCATTGTGTTGGCCTAAAGGCAAGAGCATTAGATTATATTGCTTATTTTCAGCCTCTGTTTCCTTAACGGCATTCTCTGCTGGCCACTGCATCTAATGTAAATAAAATGTTTGTTCAGCAGAAGTGTCTTGTAAAAATATTGTGTAAAGTAGATAACTGTACATCTTGCAGAAGCATTTTTAAGGATCTTGGAATTCTTACACGCAGTACCCAATACATATACCCCTGAACAGTTTTTATAGCTGATAATAAAAATCTATTTCAACTTACTTGTGATTCACACAGTCGCAATACAAGACATAAAAATAATTTTCATGTGGACTTTACCTCCTTATCCAGGGCTCAGAATGGAGTTTCCTTTCTTTGGTGGTGCTATATTCAATAAGTTCTCACCTAACATAAAGTGAGAAATTGGGAATCCATACCAATTCAAAATAAAATTAAAAATATACCTAATTAGCCACTCTTTCTCCAAATTATCTCGATATCTAAAGTCAGGCTTTGTAAAGTTCTGTTAGCAACATGGCAAATACCAGTGCTTGTTATAAAACAATATTTTTATTTTATTTACACACTGAGGTGATAAAAGTCATGGGATACTTTCTAATATCATGTCAGACCTCCTTTGTCCAGCGTAGTGCAGCTACTTGACATGGCATGAAGTCAACAAGTCATTGGAGGTCCCCTGCAGAAATATTTAGTCATGCTGCCTCTACAGCCATTCGTAGTACCGAAAGTGTTGTCAGTGCAGGATGTTGTGTACAAACTGACATCTTGATTATGCCCCATACATGTTCAGTGGGATTCATGTCGGGCAATATGGATGGCCAAATCATTTGCTCAAATTATCCAGAATGTTCTTCAAACCAATTGCAAACAATTGTAGCCTGGTGACATGGTGAAATGTCATCCAGAAAATATTCCATTGTTCTTTGCAGACATGAAGTTCATGAATGGTAGCAAATGGTTTCCAAATAGCTGAATGATTCAGTTGGGTGAGAGGACTCAGTCCATTCCACATAAACACTGCCCACCCCATTATGGAGCCACTACCAGCTTGCACAGTGCCTTGTTGACAACTTGGGTACATGGCTTTGTGGGGTCTGTGCTGCAATCAAACCATACTATCAGCTCTTACCATCTGATATTGGGTCTCTGACCAGGCCATGGTTTTCCAGTTGTCTAGACTCCAACTGATATGGTTGTAAATCTAGGAGAGGCACTGTAGCCAATGTCATGTTCTTAGCAAAGGCACTTGCATCGGTCATCTGCTGCTGTAGACCATTAATGCCGTATTTTGCCACCCTGTCCCAACAGATACATTCATCATACAACCTACTTTGATTTCTGTGGCTGTTTCATGCAGTGTTGCTTGTCTGTCAGCACTAACAGCTCTACACAAACACCACCGCTTACATTGTCCATAGTGAGGGCTAATGCCTGAAATTTGATGTTCTCAGCACACTCTTGACATTATGGATTTCGGAAGTTTTTGTATACCTTGTGTACGCAATACTCCTGCCATCTGTATATATACGCATATTGCTATCCCATGACTTGTATGTCCTCAGTGTATACATTCCATTGATCCTCATTTGCATGTGAGATCCTAGGATGTGGAACATGTGAAAGAATATATAAATGTAAATTACACAGAACATGTAACAAGAGAAAGTACAGTTAATTTAGAAAACAGCTGCAAGAAGTATAAAATTGTAAAACTAGAACAAAAACAGAAGCAAAACTGAAAAAAAAGACATCATACAATGATCAGTACATGTTTCACAACAAAATGTAACAAATAAACAATAAAGATGCATGCATAAAAATTCTTTGTATCTCTGCTAACAATTCATCTAATGAATAAAAAGTTTTACCAAGTAAATACATATTTATTTTATTTTTAAATAAATAATATTTGGCAATGTATTAAATAATGTGATATTGGAATATTGTGCACCTTTCTGTACCTGAGTTAGATATTTAAAAATACAGTGGAGGTCAGCCATTCTTGGATTGTGATCACAGAACATGGCATTCACTTCATAGTGCACAGGAGTGTCAACTGTGAAGCTCATACTGGAATAAGTATTATGGGAAGTGGTGGCAAGTATCCCAAGTTTCTTAAAAAGATTATGACAGCATATTCTTGGAGGAACTCTGCACATAATTTGGACAACTATTTTCCGCAGAAAGAAAATTTTCTTTGAAGATAATTCCAGAGCACATATAGAGTGGAAGTGCCCAAAGTTAGTGGACACTGTTACAGTCATGTATGCAAAATGTGAGATTTCCTTATGGCAGAAGTACCCGTGAACAAACTTTTTATGGTCTGGAAGACCTGATGTTGCCAACTAACCTTGCTATCTATGTAAAGGCCTAAGAATTTGTTGCAGTATACCCTTTGTATCTGCTGACTGTCATGCGTAATAGTTATCTCCTGAGCAATTTGTGGCCAGAGCTGAACTGGATATAATTGGTTTTCCTAAGGTTTCTTGACAGTCAGTTTACTTTGGAAAGTGCGAATGTACTTTAAATAGGACTCATCATTCACATACGTAAAACATATTTTCTTTGAAAAATTATGTTGCAGTCAAGTAAATGTTAAACTACTAATAGCAGTCACTTACTAATTTACTCAATTAAATATAGATGGCACAAGCCTTACTAGCATTAAGTAGTGTAGTGATAATTTATCATTAATACATTAGACAGCTTAAGATTCTACTATGTCTTTGTCTTACGTAAATGTATACCTTGGCTTGTATCCCTGAAAATTCTCATTCTTGATGGGATCTGCAGAACATGATGAATTAATGAATGGATACTAGTTCAGAATTTATCAAATTGTATCCTGTCTAGAGACTTAATACTAAAAAAAATAACAGAGAAGCACAGAAAAACTATTTACTAGAAGTGGGGGTTTCTAAAGCCTATTACCCAATAACAGTCCACAGTTCTTTTCAGAGAGATTTTTACGTACTGATATACATTCATCCATCCACATCCACCTACAAACTCCACACAGAACACGGCACAAGGTATGTTGTATCATTAATACTCATTCCCTTTCCTACACCACCTGCAAACAGAGTAAGGCAACAATGATTGTTTTATGCCTCCTAATGAACCCTAATTTCTCTTATCTTTCCTTCAAAGTTCTTGTACAAAATGCTTGTTGGTGGCAGTCAATTAAAAATGCCAGTTCACTAATTTTTTTCAATAGTGTTTCAAGAAAAGAACATTGTGTCCCCTCCAGGGATTCCCATTTGAGTCCACAAAGCATGTCTGTAATACACAATGTTGACTGAACCTGCCAGTAACAAATCTAGCGCCATCCCTCTGAATTGTTTCTCTTGTGTCTTCCATTAACCTGACCTGGTGGAAATCCCAAACACTCCATCAGTACTGAAGAAAGTGTTGTATAGTATTCTATATGTGACCTCCTATAAAGATCAGCTATACTTTCCAAAAATTCTCCCAGTAAATCAAAATTACCGTTCATCATACCTACTACCAACCTTACATGCTCATTCCATTTTATACCACTTTGCAACATTACACTTGCACATTTAATCATCATGACTGTGTCAAGCAGTATACCACCAATACTCAATTGTTGCAAGGTTGTTTTTCCTACTCATCTGGATTAACTTACATTTTTCTACATTTAGAAGAGCAAGCTGCTATTCATCACACCAAATAGAAATTCTCTCTAACTCACCCCGCATCCTTCTATGTCACACAATGATGACACTTTCCTGTACACTTATGTGTCATCAACAAACAAACAGTTGCAGATTACTACTCATCCTATCCCTCAAGTAATTTATGTATGTAAAGAACAAGAGCAGCCCTATGACGCTTTCCTGGGGCACTCCTGATGGTACTCTTGTCCCTGATAAACACTTCCCCAGATCAATGTACTGGGTTCTATCAGTTAAGAAGTCTTTGAGCAATACAAGTACTGGGAACATATTCTGTATGCTCTGACATTCATTAACAGTCTGCAGTAGGGCACTGTAACAAACACTTTCCATAAATCTGTGAATATGGAAAGCTTTCCTGTCCAAAGGGAATTTATTGCATTTGAATTTATAATATACTCAAGAATTATGCTGGTTTGATTCAGCTCTCCATGCTACTCTACCCTGTACAAGCTTCTTTATCTCCAAATAGCTAAGGCAACTTACATTCTTCTGAATCTGCTTACTATATCCATCTCTTGTTCTCCCCCACAATGTTTAATTCCTCACACTTCCCTCCATTAGGTTGGTGATTCCTTGGTGCCTCATAATGCATCTTATCAACCAATCCCTTCTTTTGGTCAAGTTATGCTACAAATTTCTTTTCTCCCCAATTCTATTCAGTGCTTCCTTATTGGTTACATGATTTACCCATCAAATCTTCAGCATTCTTCTCTAGATTAGATTAGATTAATACTAGTTCCATGGATCATGAATACGATATTTCGTAATGATGTGGAATGAGTCGAAAGCACCACATTTCAAAAGCTTGTATTCTCTTCTTGTCTGTACTGTTTCTTGTCCACATTTCCCCTGCATATGAGGCTACACTCCAGAGAAATATCTTCCAAAAAGACTTCCTTACACAGATCTATCTATATTCAGTGTTATCAAGTTTCTCTGCTTCAGAAACACTTTTCTTCCCATTGTGCCAATCTAAATTCATATTCTCTTTATGTCAGCCATCATTAGTTATTTTGAAACTTCCTGGCATATTAAAACTGTGTGGCAGACTGAGACTCAAACTCTGGACCTTTGCCTTTCGCGGGCAAGTGATGTAGCGACTGAGCTACCCAAGTACGACTCACAACCTGTCCTCATTTCAGGTCTGCCAGTACCTCGCCTCCTACCCTCCAGGCTTCACAGAAGCTCTTCTGTAAACCTTGCAGAAGTAGCACTCCTGAAAGAGAGGATATTTCAGAGACATGGCTTTGCCACAGCCTGGGGGATGCTTCCAGAATGATCATTCTAAGATCAATTATTTTACTAAGCAAATACCAAAACTCATCTACTAGCTTTAGTGTCTCATTCCCTAATCTAGTTCCCCCAGCAATGGCTGATTTAATTTGACTACATTCCATTATGCTTGGTATTAGTCTGTCATTTTGAGGCTCCATTCATATACTCTTATATTCAGGATTTGCCTGTGCTTTCTTCCAGTCACTTCAGACTGTGTGCTGGGTGAGAGATTTGCAATAAATGCAAGCTAAGTAAGGGGCCAATGCCGAAGTGTACTCTCTGTAAGAGTGAAGTGAGATTCCATTCACATCTTGCAGCTTATTTGTTTACAACTCTTTTAGATGCTTCTCAATGCCATGGAGCCTGTTTCTTTGTTCTCCATACAACAGTTTGTGCTATGGTCAAATGATGGTATACCTATACTATCCTCCATGTGAATGATTTTTTAAACATGAATTTAAAACTTCAGCTTTCCTTTTGCTGTCTTCTATTCACACACAAGACTCTTCCACAAGATTCTTCAATTAGGGTGTGGATAGAAACCTTTTACCTACTTAGTGATTTTATGTAAGCCAGAATTTTCTGAGGTTCAAGATCTTCCACTAACATTTGGTGGTGGAAGTTGTTGTATGCTATGCGCATCAATCTTTATAGACACTCAGATGTCTACTAACTTTTACATGTCAACATTTCTGCTTCCTTTTTTGAACTGACAGTGCAACAATCTCTGCTTCCTCAGCATTATCTGAATTTTGTTATCAAACTCAATAGGTCTTTTCCAACCTTAGTGCACTTACAGTGGGAAATTTACCATCAGTTTAAACTTTACCCATAATACATATACATTAATCATATTTGAACCATATAATAATAATAATAACAATAATAATAATGTCATATGACTCAAAGGCCAGGAGCATGTCTTTCAAGTGGATGTTTCTGAGTCAACAGTGTGAGGTGTTCCCAGGTGACCCAAATACTAATTGGGCCTGACGTTGCTTGATTCAATGATTGAGCGAGAACCAATGCATGCAACGTGGCAAGGCCATTAGCATATTTGAAGTAAATGATGTCCATTTACTGTCTAAGTAGAATACTAACAACTGCTAATCTGCTCTTTCAAGCATGAAAAACTTCCTAGCTCTCTTGCTGGATTTATTAACTTTATTAACTATCATTGCTGTGATGACATGGCAAATAATATGATGACACTGTCAATAAGGTAGATGCAAGGTCTAGAATATTGCCATTGCATGTGCATTGTTGAAATAGCTGCTCAAGACAGTTTTTGGAAAATGTGTTCAGAAATACTCAAGACTGACTGTCCATACCATCTGCAATGAATCCATGGACACCCCACTCCACACTCGGTAGATTAAAGTCCTCTCCAAGTAATATTCCATGATCAGGGTACTTCCACACAACTGATCATAGACTTTTTTGAATGATTCTATAACCACTATTGGAGAATCAAGTGACTAGGGGAAACATCTGATGGTTAAATTGAGTTCATTTTGGCTGATTATTGAAATCCAAATAACTTCACAGTCAGGCTCAGGTTTGATGTCAATTGCAATTGATTGTCAATTGCAATGGACACTCCCCCACCTATGGCATCTGGCTTGTCTTTTCACTATATGTCCCATGTCTGATTAAACATTTTGGAGCTTTCTCCTTCATGTTTGGTCCAGCTTTCAGTTCCAAGTATAATTTGAGTGCAACTGCTTTCCTGAAGTGTGGTAAATTTGCTTTGGCAATTTATTGTTAAGATTTTGACATTCAAAGTGTCTTTACTTTGTACATGAGCTGATTTCACTCTCTTCATATTGGCTGGGGAGCATTCATCAGAGGACTCAAACTATCAGCTAACCCAAAAAATCCCCATGTCCCCTCCAGAAGTAACTTGAACCCAAGTAGGCTGCTTCCTCTATGTAGTGCACCCCTGACTTGTCAGGGAGAGTCCTACAATTCTCGAACTCACAATGCAGGTCCAGAAATGTGCAACTAAGACTGTCACAAAATCAATGGACCCTGTGGTTGAAACTCTGTGCTCAGCTTGAAACCAAAGAACTCCGATCAGTTCTGGGTGTGATACTGAAAATTGTGAACTCTGCACTTAAAATTTATATTATTAATTATGCATTTCTGTGCTGTTTCCTATGTTTATCTCTGGATTCATTTATATGAAATAATAATCAAAATTACTAATGTAATGGAAACTAGTAGAAAGTCATTTGTTAAGAAAAATAGTAAACCCTTTGGAATATTGTTATGTCCACTTTGTGTGGGAGTTGTAAGCATGCCTCTGATGTGATTGGACGTATTTTTGTGTGAACACTGTAATTTTGGCTTTGTTAATGTGAAAAATCAAAATATTGCATGATATACTAAACTGTGAGAAAATATATTTATGTAAAAAAAGTGCTGCAACAACAATCTTCAGATTTATTTAGTTCATACCAACTGTGAGGACCTGATGTGACATTTTCAGTTTCAAGGATCAGACCCATAGACAAGAAGAACTGGAGCCAACTCGACATGACAAGCTATGTAAACTAGAAAGTTTATTGTAATCTTCGTTCCTCTCAAATTTTCGTAAAAGATTTTGCTTATCAATTACTTGAACTGGACATTGTATAAAGTGGACAATAGATGGAAGTAGAATGGAGGGGTGAGATTACACTTCACAAGTTGGTTCCCTTAACTATCCGCCTGAAGTAATTGTCAGACAAGACATTCAGAATAGTGTCACATGAATCCCTGTCTCTGGCACCAGTTTTGATAGCATGACACTCTCAATCTATGCCTGGCAAGCTGAAGTCACCCTCCCATTGCAACCTCTTGATCAGGAAAATTGTTACTGATGTTATGCAAGTTCTCTCTGAAGCACCCTACCACTTCAGTTCCCAACCCAGGTGGTCTATAAAAGAATCGGATTACTACTTCTCACCAAAGAGATGTGACCTCAAACACCATGACCAGCAATTAGAATTTGTAGTATTTCTCTTTGTGTTCATTGGTGATGTGCTGGATTTAAGCTTCAGTGCATCCCCATGAATAACTTTTGCTCATCCCTTCTGCACTTTGTGGCACGCTTAGTGTACGGGCACTGGATTGTGGAACTTTCAATTTACTGTGATGTTTTTAGGTCTACAGCCTTCAGGTATTATTATTATTCTTTCAATATTCCAGAAGTGACTTGTCTTCATTTATTGTGTTCCAGACTAACTCCAATCGGAGGAGATTGTTCATATGATTTGCAATAAACTTCATATTTATCTTATACGTGGATATTTTTCCTGTACCTTCTGCAGATATATCAGTAACCTATCCACAAATGAGGCCTAATATATTGCCTCTAGCCATTCAGTACAATAAAGTACTTGGATAAAGAGTTGACTCCACGATTTGGCTTTGTTCAGCAGCCTCAAAACAGCTTTCAATATCAACATTTTGGGAACTGTGAAGCTTATTAAAAACCAACAGTTTCACTAGAGAAATAAGCACAGTAATGTATTACCATTTTCAGCATGACAAGTACAACAAGCATGAATTTACACGGGAAAATATTCCATCCAAGGATCACCAAACTGACATACTAACAAAGCCAAAGATGACACTTGAGACTCATGTCCTACTGTTGCCTAACGCCAGAGAGGGTGGAGTTCTAGACAGGCAATGATAAGTTTTTAGGGGGTTTGAAACATAAAAAGAAAGATAAATTTCACCATAGCTGACACATTCATCCAGGGAGAATGAACAACTGCATTATTTCAAACAATTCCCATTTACTTTTCAGTCTACCAGAAAGTAAATGAGTATTATTTTGAAGGACAAATTTATTTTTGTGTTAACTTAGTAATGACATTCTCACTTATTTTACCTTTCAGTAACAATTACTTTGTAGTTGGAATACTAAAAATGTCATTTCATCATGCCTGACATTATTATTTGCCAACCCACTAGTCACAGTTTGAACAAATGATGTTCCAAGCTGTTTTTACTTTATTCTTGGAATGTCTTATTTTTTGAGAATGGTATACATGTTTTTTAATAAAAGTCTGGACGATTTTACAGTTCTGGTGGTAATGGAGCTTCTGTTCTTGGCTACCTCTTGTTCTCACAGTTTGGGAGACCTCTCTCTTCCCAGCACAACATACTTTAACCACAGGAGTTGCCTTTGTTGAATTTTATCCTTGGTTTTTTATCCTTGTTTTTTTTTTCCAAAGTGCTATACTACAAGAAAGAAAAATTTTTCTGCTTTATAAATCTGTTCTCAGTGTTCTTCCCATAATTACTCTCCAACACCATGATTCAGTTAGTTGTTTATGATTCTATGATACAATTCTTTCTTTCTATGTTCGTTTTCTTGTCTGCCAGTATTCAGTGAAGTAGTCTCAGTGACACTTTCAATGCTTACAGTAACTTGTAAACTTAATAGATTTGGTAGTGAAAATCCATATAAAAAAACAACATAGATCATTTTTATCTATCATTTTCATTTTTTGTAGCTTGTAGTTTTTGTAGTGTAGCTTCAGGCTGCCTGCAGCACCACAGTTTTGTAGTTTTGAATATCATTACATAATCACCCACATCCACATTTCCTTGTCAGGTGCCAACAACTGTTTGTGAACCACTGGGAGAGTAGAACCTTCATTTGTTTCTACCATATTGTAGTAAACCAGTGATGGGTTCCATGTTCACTAGCAGCTTGCATTTGTGTTTTTAATGAGTTAGATAGTGCGAAACCCTGTTTAAAAGCTAGCAGGGTTTGTGTTTACCCTTTTTGTACCTACACTTTTCATTAGGATTTTAGCAGTGGGTTTGACAGGGAGTCTGCATACTGTTTGCAGATACAGGAGGAGATCGCTGCACTTCACAAACAGCTGCTGATGCTGCTGGCCTCGGTCAGCAGTCTGCAGGTTGCTGCCTTGGGGTTTGGTGGCAATGGAGAAACTGCTGTGATACATGGGACACTTCAGGTGTCACTTGTTTTGCTTATGGGTTCTGCTGCCAAGGTACCTTCCATTTTAACTGATGCGAGGCAGCCATGCTCACCACAGGTGGGAGTAGCAAGTTGCAATGCATCTGCATTGCTCTAGGCAGAGAGGCAATGTGGTGACCAAACCATCTCACTTCATCCATTCAACCTGTGAGTCGATGACAAGTGCGTGCTCCTTCAGCAGAGTCCAAGAAAGCACACAGGGAGGCAGGGGTTGATAGTTACTGCGAGCTCTAATGTTAGGTGAGTTCTGGGACCTCTTAGGATAATAGCCTCCAGGACTGGAAAGAAGTCCAGTCTACACTCATTTTGTCTGCCACGGAAGGAGGGCCTCAGCAAAGGTGTAGAAGAGGTGCTATCAAGGGTGTAATCCTCTTCGGGTTGTGACTCATGTAGGCATGAACAATTGCTGTTGCTTGGGTTTGAGGCCAATTCGTAATTTAAAATGTTTCTAAAAAAAATATTTTAACTGTACATTTAGAACTAGTAAATTATAAAGTAATTCCTTTTCATAAATTTTAGCTTGAAATGTAAGACACTGTATATAAAATTATACAAAACTTTTCAGAAAAGCAACTGAGATAATAGTGACCTGTCCAAAATTTGAAAAATAATACTGGTATCAGCAACTACTGTTGAGGAATAGTAATGCTAGAGGAAGATGTCCCATTACAACATCCCCCTCACATAATATGGAAATAATGTGTTTACAATATTTTACGACCTACTATGAGGTTTGCCAAACGGTGTACAAAATGATGCCAAAAGATAGAATACAGATGTATAGAAGTGTCTGATACATAATATATTATTGAAAACACTATACAAGTCATAATCTATACATATATGAAGACATGGTATTCAGATTTTCAGATCTTTGGAACATTCTGTCCCAAGACAAATGATACGAAGTCAAAACTACAACACTAAACTATAGAAATAAGTGCAGGGGCAATGTAAACTACTAGTATTACAAATTGCAGGTTTACATCTATAAAGTCACACCTTCAAAATCATCAAAAGAGAAGAAAAAATTCAGAGCCTGAGTTTAAGATGAGTGAGCTGACTCAAAACACTCACTACGGGTAGTGACCAAAAGAATATATTCAATCACAGGTAGGAGTATAGCACAAAATCAATCAACCACATAAACCAGAGTATTGTAGTTGGTGGGTGCCATATTAAAACGTGGAGAGAACTTTCCAAATGATATATTCGTATCCACTACAGAGCTTTGTTCACCTTGGTCCACGTCACAGGCCCCGCATTGCTGAGGGCACTGCCCCAGCGACCTGTGCAATGTAACGCTGTGTCATGCCGGCCATGTTCGCCAGCTGTAGAGTTCCAATTGTGTCAGCGGCCACCATCCCCGTTGCCTCCACGCTGCTCCGCAGGGAGCCTTAGGCTGGCCCCACTGCTGCTTCTTCCTCAGATGGTGTAGCTGGAAAAGCGGAGGCAATGACCGCTCGTTATCCGGCGTCAGAATCTGCGGCCCCTCACCACAAAAGTCTCTGGCGTGTGTTGGGAGCTGAGACGACTGTCCGCGGTAGCGAGTCAAAGAGTGGCCCACCCTGGCTGACTGCAGACTCCGAGTCGACCTCAGAGGATCAAACCAACAACCAGCCGTGAACTGGGACACTTTGCCCCATCTGTTGCTGCGTGTAGCCCGGCAGTGTGACACGTGCCGCCGTCCAGGAGAGCTGCCACACTTGAATGAATCTCATTAGAAAATGACACCTATTTATACTTGGCTGCGCGCCTGTGTTTTGCTAATGCATCACTCCGAGTCACGTACACCCCACACCCCAGTGGCACCAGTGGGCCCCTTCTGCCTATAGCTTGCGACATGTGAAGCGCAGCGTTTACTCTTTTCAGCAGTTTGATGGCCCCTGTGGCCTCCATTCCATTTCACAACCCCTGGTCAGCATAACTTACTGCAATCCAGCCCACACCTGGCTGTAACTTGTGCTCAGAATATCGCACAACACTAACATTCCCTATCCTAAACAGTGGTGCCACTACATTATTCCCTTCTTCAGCAAGACCTGGTCCCCGGGTCGCCCTTTAACTAACTCTTAAACTTGTTTGGATTGGCACTTATGACATACTTACTTACTACTAGGAAACTTAAATGAGGTCTAGTGCCCTTTTAAAACCATGACATAAAACAAAACGTAAAAATTCCTTACTGGACGACCACTGCTTGACCAACCCCTTACCTACTAGTCTCACGCCCTCAGTATCCAACCCACTGGGACTTGAACTACCCTCAGATCCCTCTAGGAATTGGCTCTCCACCTGATCAGAAAGAAAACAACACATAACAAAGTTAAGGCTGCGATGACGCTTGGCACATAAGTGCTCAAAATGATCGTTATTTGCCATTGCCTATCCCTATACTGCATGACATGTTGAACAAGCTGTTCGGCTGGTATGCACACCTCTTGCTCTATAACAAACTGGTTTATGGATCTCAACAGACCTTGCTCCAGAGTTTGATTTAACAAGGTCAGATTCTGCCTTGGTAAAAACTCTGGCCAGTACATCTGTGGCTGCGTAACATTGAATTGTGTGACTCCTGAAACTGACGCTGGCAGATGGAAGGTTGGTCCTATTATGTTACACTTACTTCCATTGATTAAAATTCCATTTCCTTCGAGCTCTACATGTTTCGCTTCCGAAAACACTCCTTGCTCAAAACAACTTGCTACTACTATCAAATTCTCGTAGGTGGAGAAGGTCCAATGCATCCCGACTCGTTGCAAGTTCAATTTTGGTTCCATGATGGCCCTTGGACAGTCTATTCCTTTCCCCCCTGGCTAAAAATAACTGCATGGTGCACATGTCCCATATTTGTAGCTTCAAAGATTTTCATCCAACATTCACTATTTTTGATCCAAACTAAACACTGATTGTGTGACTACTTTCATCCCTAAATTTACCTTATATAAACATGACTTTTCTGACCCAGCACTGTCAATAACTAAAAATTTAAACAGGAAATCGTACAACTCTGACATCATTCAACACATATTTATTATGGCTTTGCCGCAGAATTTACTCCTTGCATTTATCTCTCCAGAACTGCGTTTGATTTCTCCTCCAACAACACTCCACATACGTCAGATGCTACACTTCCATTTTCAGTGACCTGAGGACAGGGATCACCATCACTCTTCCTCCCTCTTCAAAAAGACTGCTGCCCCTAGCAGACTCACAATACTCAAAAATACATATAAAATACTATACCTAATTAATCTACACAAACCCAATGATACAAGACACAAAAACAAAAAAAACTACAAATACTGTACCACTTTATAGATCGCAAAGCATATGGTACATCATGCGGTACTCTATCTTCCTGGTTTTCTCTGCACTTAGCATCTCTCTTCACTCTCTCTTTCTTCCTCTTTCCTTCCTGGGACACCCCTGGAATCACATCCGGGCAACCTTTAACTGGCCGTAATTGCCCAACTTGTACTATCGTCATTCTAGTTGGCAGCTGAAGCTTAACATTAACAGGAGATGTGGTTTTAACAACTTGGTATGGCCCTTGATACCTCATGAGGAATTTCTTCATTTCTTCATTTTCCCTTTTTGCATATAGGGGCTGGACAGCATTACCCAATGTCCCACTTTATACTGTGGCAAACTTCCTTTCCTCTTCACTGCATCTTCCTGCCTTACCAAAGCCTTTGTATTCGCCTTTTGTACTTGTATCCAAACATCCCGAATTGTTCTCGCGAATTGCCGTACAGATTCACCAGTCCTCCCTTTCTGTAGCTTCACTAAATCAAACGGTGATGGCATTTTTCGCCTGTATGTTACCTCGTATGGAGACAAACTGGTGTTTGTCTGGACTTTTGCTTTGTATGCACATACAATTTGCTTCAAATACTCGTCCCACTGATGATGATGCAAATGCACATAAAAAACTCAGCATCTTCCTGATTGTTCTGTGTACCCATTCTGTCCTTCCGTTGGCCTGTGGATGCAATGCACTTGTCCTCAACTTCTTTACTTTCAACAATTTACACAGCTCCTTCATTAAATCTGACATGAAGTTGGTCCCTTGGTCAGTAATTATTGTCTCTGGTACACCAAACTTCAAAATCCAGTTATTTATTAACGCTTGCGCAACCATTGCTGCCTGTTGATTTGGCATAGCCACCATCTCCACATACCTTTAAAAATGGTCTATTATTGTCAGAATGAATCTGTTCCCTGATGGTGTTCGTCTAAAAGGTCCTAAGACATCAATCCCCAGGAAAGAGAATGGACATGTTGCTTCCGGTAATTATTGTAGCTGTATCTGTTTACGACTCAAATCTGCTCTCTGCGCACATGGTATACAATTCTTGACATACTGATCCACATCTCCTTTCCTATCTCTCCACCAATGCCTCTCTGTCACTCTCCTATTCGTCACTCTACACCCTCCATGACCAGATAACACATGATCATGTGCTTTCTTTAAAACCTCATCCCTCAGCTTCACTGGCACTACTAACCTTGGCCCTAACTTAATTTCCCTGCACAGAAGACCATCGTACAAATTAAACTGTGGCTGTATCCGATACAATTTACAATTGTTGTCTGTGTCCTGTAATTTTTGCCATACTGCTAGGTCACAACCTATAACTTCTACTTTTGCCACCTTCCTGTTTAGTGCATCTGCATTACCATGCTTCTTCCCAGGCTTGTGCACCACCTTGTAGTCGAATTCAATAAGCCTCACAGCCCATCGAGCGAGTCTAGTAGATGGATCCTTCAACCCCAACAATCACTTCAATGCAGCATGATCTGTCACTATCCGAAATCTTCTCCCTTATAAATAACATTTAAAATATGTGATTCCATATATTACACTAAGCATCTCCCTCTCTGTTGTTGAGTAATTCTTCTCCACTGTATTCGACTGCCTAGACGCATAGGCTACAGGATGTTCTTTCCCATCAATTTCCTGACTAAGAACACACCCCAATGCTTGATTTGATGCATCGCATGCTAGTATAAACTCCTTTTCAAAATCTGGAAACACAAGAAATGGACTTGATGTTAACACTTCTTTCAGTTTGTCAAACACTTTCTGACACTCTTCTGTCCACTCAAATTTCACACACTTCCGTAACAATCGCTTCAATGGCTGTGCTGAATCTGTAAATCCCTTCACAAACTTTCGATAGAAATTGCAAAGTCCAATGAATGTGACTGCACTTCCTTAACTGTTTTCAGCTTCCGAAAATCCCTTACAGCCTGTACCAACCTCGGATCTGTTCACACTCCATCCTTACTGATAATATGACCCAAATATTTTACTTCTTCTAATGCGAAATGACACTTCTCCAGGCTCAATGTCAAACGAGCTGCTCTTAACCTCATAAAGACTTCCCTTAACCACTGTCTATGTTGATCCATACTACTTGAAAACACTGTAATATCATCCAAATAGACAAGACACTGCCGTGGTTTCAAACCCCTCAAGACACTGTCTAGCAACCTCTGAAACGCTGCCGGAGCGTTTTTCAAACTGAATGGCGTTCTAATGTACTGGTAATGGCCTCCAGGTGTAGAGAAAGCAGTTTTTGGACGATTCTCTGGAGCCACCTCTAACTGATGATAACCACTTGTCAGATCCATTGTAGAAAAGTACTGGCACTGTCCTAAGTAAGTCTCTGATATGTTTGGAATGGGGTATGCATCTGTTACTGTCTTATTATTGAGGTATCGGTAGTCACAACAGAACCTGCACTTCTTAGTTCCATCTGCAGATTTTTTAGGCACAATGGCAATGCCTGCTCCCCAGCAACTATTACTATGCTCTATAATACCATCCTCAAGCTGCTGATCAATGATATCCTCCACAGTCAGCTGCAAATACCTTGGTATTCTGTATGGTTTACGGTAAACAGGTGCTCCATTCCCTCTTGGTATCCTATGTTGAACTATTGGAGTTGCTGGTACCGGCCCTTGTGGAAAGAACGAATCCTTAAATTCCCACAATAATTCTTCCATCTGCTCCCTTTCTTCTCCTTTCAAATGCTTAATTTTGTCACACAATGCAGTTCTATCGGCTGTTAGATGGGGCAAACACCAGTCTTCATCATCTGGCACATCCAAATTTGCTACTAAAACTCCTTTCCTCAAATACGCATCTACAGCGCTAAAATTATCCACATTCATGGGAACTAATCACTTGCTGTTCTCCTCCTGTACATGTACAACACTACATTTCACAAAACAACTCAGTGAACCCAAATCTTCATTATCTTCCAATGGTTCAATAACACATAATTTACCCACAGGTAGACTCGACTCCACACTTACCCAAAGCGACTTCCTGGGGCCACTAGACACACACTCATGCGAATTGAGCCTTAATGCTAATGTACGCGGCTCAATTGGTTTGTTCGTTACGTTGAACGCCCCTCGTGACAGCTCTGCATTGACAACAGTTTTCCCTAGCGGAAATAACATTCCACCAAGTTCCACAGTTTGTTGTCCAAGGTCAAGTTTGGCATGATGTTGATGCAAGAAATCTACTCCTAGGATCATGTCATGGCCCTCGCTTACCCATGGTACCACCTCCATGTATGCATTAAATCGGACTTTCCCTATGCGAAAGTCAACTGTCACTGACCCCAAAGGCGTGACCTCCTTATCCCCCACCCCACGCAATATATAATGTGGTGGGTCTAACTTCCTTCATCCCATTATATTCTTAGTGCCACTGACACTTGCACCCCTGTGTCTAACAAAATCTTAAACTTTTTAGTTCCTATGGATCCAACCACTGAACATTCCACCTCTGCATACATATTTATAGCATTGAAATTAAACAGGAGCTCCTTTAGGTGGATCTTGGGCTCCCTCTGTCGTTTAACGCCTGTCAACCTCTCCTATCTCCATCCTCCATGCTGCTGATTTCCACCCCTTCCTCTGTTCCTTAGTGACTGGGTACATTGCCTCTGCACATGTCCCATACGACCACACTTATAACATTTTATACCCACTGCAAATACTGTTTGCCTCTCTCGTATTCCTGTTGCCACGTCTATTTCCTCACACTGAATTACCAGCTGAATGGCCGAATACAAATCTTTCAGAGTCCCTTCACGCACTTTCCGTGACATATGCGCCAGTAACCCTCTCAAAAATACATCAAGTGCCCTTTGCTTGGCCTCCTGCAACAGAACAATATTTGCTTCATCACTCTGACCCAACTCATAAGTGTACTCATTAATTTCCCTTATCCTGTCCGCAAATTTCTCCACCGTCTCCCCCTGTCTCTTTGTCATTGTACTTAACATCTCTCTAAAGTACAGAGTGCTATTTGTTCCTTGTACCTTTTGTAAAAGCCCTTCCTTTAACTGCTTAAACTGTCCTGCCTTCCTTAAGGCCTCAGAACACCTTACACATGTTTTTGCTTCACCGTTAGTCTAATCTTGGCTAGAGGTAACAATTGCTCATCAGACCAACCATTCATCACTTCTGATGTCTCTAAGTCCTCCACAAATGAACGCACATCCTCAGATGCCTTGCCAGAAAACGGAATAATCAAACGCACGGCAGCTGGATCAATCTCCTGCTCCCTAGGCAACAACGACTGATCAGATGCGGTTTCCTGCTCACTTCTAGATGTTAATTCATTTCTCGTCTGATTATTGTCCACTGTCAATTGTACTAACTCTGTATCATCATACTTAGTAACATCATAAACCAATACAAAGTAATCAAATGCCATGAAAAACAACATCTTACTGTCCCAAATACACTAACAGTTATTCTGACAAAATAAATACTATGCATACACAAAACATCTAAAATGTGGCTTCTGGCAAGCCATACTCAAAACACCAACAAGAAAGAAAACATTCAACACTCAAAAGAACAATTTTGACAGCACTCACCACATCTTGTGACTGTACTGTAGGCTGTGGGCTCGAACGTCGTACTGGACAGACAACATCAGGTATTCTGACACCAAATGTAGTGGGTGGGTGCCGTGTTAAAACTCGGAGAGAACTTTCCAAATGATTTATTCGTTTCCACTACAGAGCTTCATTCACCTCGGTCCATGTCACAGGCCCCGCAATGCTGAGGCCACTACCCCAGCGACCTGTGCAACGTAACGCTGTGTCGTGCCGGCCTTGCTCGCCAGCTGTAGTGTTCCAATTACGTCAGGATGGCTGTGCCAGCAGCCAACTAAGTGGCCACCAACCCCATTGACTCCACACTACTCCGCCAGGAGCCATAGGCCGGCCCTGTTGCTGCTTCTTCCTCAGCTGGTGTATCTGGGAATGCGGCAGCAATGACTGCTCACGATCCGGTGTTGGAATCTGTGGCCCCTAGCCATGAAAGTCTCCGGCATGTGTTGGGAGCTGAGATGACTGTCCGCAGTAGCGAGCTGAAGAGTGGCCTGCCATGGCTGGCTGCGGACCCCACATTGGCCTCAGAGGGTCGAACCAACGACCCACCATGGACTGGGATGCTGTGGCCCCATTTGCTGCTGTGTGTACCCCGGCAGTGTGACATGCACCACCGTCCAGGAAAGCTGCCACACTTGAATGAATCTCGTTAGAAAATGACACCTATTTGTACTCAGCTGTGCACCTGTGTTTCACTAATGCATCTGTCCGAGTCTCGCACACCCCACACCCCAGTTTCCCCAGTGGGCCCGTTCTGCCTATAGCTGGCAACATGCGAACCGCTGCATTTACTCTATTCAGCAGTTTGTTGGCCCCTGTGGCCTCCATTCCATTTTGCAACTGCTGGTCAGCGTAACTTACTGCAATCCAGCCCGCACCTGGCTGTAATTTGTGCTCAGAATTTCGCACAAAACTAACTTTCCCTATCCTAAACGGTGGTGTTGCTACAGTATGTAAGTATATGTTGGCTCATGAAAAGAGAAAACAACGAAACAATATTAGGGCCTACGCTTACGATATGGAGAGCGACCCATGAATCAAAATCACACTGGGTAAACGCCAGCAGAAATGTTTCAATACAACAAAATGAATAAAGTTCATAACCATACCATAATAAGTTCAATCATATGTAAAGAATAATTAGAGGAAGCATCTAGCCTCAATCAATAGTTGCACACTCTCCTTGAGTATATACACATAGTCGCGATGGCCAGGAGTACCCAAAAAAGAGTTAAGCATGAGTTTGTACACAACTCAGGTTCTAATGAGATACAGTAATGCAGTACTCAGAATAAATACAGGTAATCAGATTCATTAATAGCTTTGAATGACGGCATAATCAAGTACCCAGAGTACCAAAATCAGTGTGTAAAATCACAACTGTATACATCTTGTTATACAGTGTATACACACTTAATGGTCACAAACGTAAATGTCTTCCACACTATTTGCTCATTGTTGATACAAACTAACCTACATACATAGAAACCTAGAAGATTCAATTGCAACTGATGAAAAGAATACATACTGAGTGTTGACATAATAAAATTCATTGAAATGTGTGGATACTATTGTTGTGACTCGCCGATCTTTCAAAGTGCCGCCGCGCAGTTACGCACGTCCTCTACATGTGGCGCTGTCTGCCAGCCATGCAGCAGCAGCGCCACCTAAGATAGACTTGGACTCAGTTATGATTTGACTGTCGCAGTTGGCTCCTTTGAAAGATCCTGCGTCTTTGTCCTTTGCTGAAATGTGCTCATTTCTGTCTGTCTATTTTCAAAAGCAAACGCATGTGGTAGCCTTTCATGTTGCCTTTTATCGTTGTCAAAAACAACCGAATTAATCCTATCATGCTTGGGCTGTTGAACTTCACAGCCTCAGTAGAAATAACATTATTCTTTGTGATCAGTACAGATGATGACCTTGTGATCTGGTAAATAATTTTTGAACTTGTTGAACACCCAATGTACAGCCAAAAGTTCTTTCTCAGTTACAGAGTATGTCTTTTCATGCTTCTGCAATACCCTACTAACAAATGCAAGCAATCTATGTTCGATAATGCCTTCAACCTTAACCTCCTGAAATAAATGAGCACCCAAATCAACATCACTACTGTCTGTCATAATATAAAAAGGAAGAAACAAATCTGGTCTGAACAATATCTGACTTTGACACAACTGTCCCATGATCTCATCGAAAGTGTCCTGGAATTCCTGATTCCAATCCCAAATACTATTCGTCTTCAAAAGTTCACACAGGCATGAAGCATTCAAAACTTGGCTGCTACAAAATTTTCTATAGAATCCAGTTAACCCAAAATATGATTTAAACTGTTTTTTGTTGCAAGGAGCAGGAAAATTAGCAATAGCATCAAGTTTCTCTTTATCAGGTACAATTCCTTTCTCAGATATAACATGTCCTAAAAATTTAAAATTCCACACCAAATTTACATATACCTTTTTTTCAAAGTCATACCTCCTGACTCTAATTTTGAAAACACATCTCTTAATAGATCCAAATGTTGTTCCCAAGTCTTTTTATTGACCAAAATATCATCAACATACACAATTAATTCTAAATTCACTTCTCTTCCAAAGACAGAATCTAGAGCTCTTATGAATTCAGCTACATATGCATTTAGCCCAAATGGCACCACACAGTAATGAAAACACTTACCTCCATACAAAAATGTAGTATACTTTCTAGAATTAATTTCAAGTGGAATCTGGTGGAAAAGTCCAGACTACTCGTGAATTTTACATTTTATCCAATCCATACCGAGAATTAAATTTTCTTCCAGACTAGGGATCACTAAGCATCCATGTTCAAAGGTCTTATCTTCTATACCAAAAGTTAAAAATACCTGAGATTTTACCACTTTCTTTTGCTACCTGTAGCTTCTCTTATCTTTACACCTACAGTGGGCATTTCCTCAGAATTCTTACTATACTTGATTTGTGAAACAGCTTGTCCATTTTCTCAGGATGGTCATTCTCTCTGACAAGAAACTTTTAAGATGTCTAGAGTCCAAAACAGTTCTCACTCCACCATTTCTCTTACTTATCACAACCAAAGGATTATTGTATGCACTCCTACTTCTCTCAACTACTCCCCACATTTCCATTTTCTGAATTTCTTTCTCCACATGTTTCCTTTTTGAAAATGGTATGCTGTATGGCTTGAAAAAGAAAAGTTGATGATCCTTAATGTAAACATTTCTAAACTCTAATAACAAATTCCTAAGTTGTTACTTTTGCTGGTCATTACGAGTTTTAGCTTCCCCCACTTTAGAATCTACTACACTTTCAAAATCCTGATCCTCATTCTCATCAAAATTTATATCATCATAAAACATCTGGTACTCACCTTGCTTCACAATCTTTTGCAAATAGTTACAACTTTTCCCACAATTTACAATACAGATATTAGTTTTCACATAAGTATTATTTTTGGGTTCCAAAACAAACAATTCTATAGCACTCCATCCAAACCAAGCCTCAACTTTCACTATCAAATCCATACCAAGAATTCTGTTTTCTTTCAGACTTGATCTTGTCTCTAAATTGTAAATTGTTCAGATATACCACAAACTGGGCTACCTGTCTCAATGAAACAGTTGCCTTCCCACTGATCAATCTTAATTTTAATGTAAGAACATACAAAATCTGAATCATCCTCTCTGTTGTCAGACACTTCATTCAAAAGATCACTTTCAATTTCATCAAATGCTATATCCACACTGTCTTCAAAAGAATTTTCAACTTAACAGGTATCATAACTTTACTTTGATTACTCATGTTGTCAGGTAAAGATTGAACACAATGACTAGATTCCATGGCACAACAAACATCACTTATTGCAGAATGTACACAAAACACATTACTGCCAATTATGCTTCCTGCTTAGATCCCCTTTCACTCCATTCCACCAATTGGGATACAAATTCTGACTAACCACAGCAAATTAATTCCAGAATCCACCTTCATCTAAGTTATCATCAATCTGGTCCTAAACAAACTTCAAAAAGTTTTCACCTTCATTCTCCAGGCTCACAGATACCTCACCTTTACTGTTTGGATCATTACTCTGCATGACATTAATGTAAAACTGTTTTGACTGGACTGGTATTCCATGACCCCCACTTACAACATCATATATATCACTTACCTTACATGTATTGTCAACTTCACTTACAAATAATTCTGGAACTTAAATTTTCTTCCAGACTCCACAAATACCTGATACTCATCATCATCATATTCCTCTAAAATTACTTCACCAACAACATCACTGACAATACAAGTCTGATCTTCATCAAAGTCACTTACCTCACCTACATTCATTTGCAATAAGCCACTAGTCTCAGACCTACGAACCACAGTTACTTCACAGCTCTCATTCACATCTTTATCAAAAATATCAGATAGTTCAGATCCAATAGCCATCACCTGATATATATACATCAACAACACTGTTTTCTGCTCAAGAGAAGAAATCATTAGTACATACTACTCTCACATTCTGGTTTGTTATTAGCACTTACTTCACCATAATTAAACATAGTATCCCAACACTTTTGATCAAAACATAAATGAGAAATTTGATATTCCTTCTGTTCAGTTTCAGATACATGTGTCATACCATTAACACTGTTATTACTGTCTAATTGCAAATGTAACATAGGGATCCTGTGCTTGTTATGTTTCCTCACCTCAAAATTGTGGACCTTCATTGAGGCAAACTGCTCTTTCCTGAGTAGTTATTTCTACGAATGTTTCTTCTATTAAAATGCCCATGGTTATTCCCAATATTCCTATCCTGCTGATGTTCAGAATGTCTCTCTCTATTGACACTTTGATCCTGATGGAAGTTACCATTATCTCTTTTTCTGTGGTTACTCCCATTGTAATTTCTATCATTCCTATTATTATGGTACATACTTCTTCCTACTGCCCTATCCAACCTGTTAACGTATCGTAGAAACTGTTCAATACAACTGTCAAGTCCGTGTACTATATCCCACTGCAATCTTTCTGGTAATCTCCTTTTAAGTGCATCAATCAAGGTCATTCCATTGAAAGGTTTGTCAATACAAGCTAACTTTTTAAGTTGGTTCATACAAAACTCTTTCAGAATGCCTATTCCTATAATGAGGACCATTCAAAAATTCACTTTTGATTCTCCCCTGTTCTGCTTGCAACCAAAATTTATTTAAAAAACTTTTCTTGAAATTCTGATTTGTTTCCCACTGACTTAAATTTAAATTTACCCATGACAGAGTTTTGCTTTCAAGAAATCTTTTAACAAATTTAATCTTTTGATTGGCATCCATGCCTGACACAAACCTATCTCTGCACTGGTGCAGAAAATCCACTGGATGTAAATTATCTGATGGAAAAATTCTGATAGGAGTGCTGGACCATGCAATACCATTGTTTGCACACAGAGTTTTGTTAATACAACTTTCCTAAAATGCTGAAACTTGTTGATCTAAAACAGTTATTTTAGTTTGCGTATTGTTTTCTACATTTAAAAATTTTGATTTAAACTGGTGACATTTTGTTGAGTGATAGCTCCCAACTCACACAGTTTTTCCACTATGGTCTTCTGTTCAACTCTGTTGTTATCAACATCCTTTGATTATTTCGCTGGCTTGGCTACAAACTCATTTTCTAAAACAATAAATTTATTTTCTAAAACATCAACTTTTTCATTCACACTTTTTAACACCTTTGACCACCTATTTCTTAACTCTGAAACTGGATTACTAAGTTGACATATCTGATCTTGTACCCTGTCCATTTTACTATTGTTTTCAGTTTTCAAGTCATTTAATTGTCCTTGTAGTGAAGCAAATTTGCTATCATTATCTGTTTTTATTTCAGTTAATTGGTCATTAACTGCACTAAATTTGCTATTGTTATCTGTCTCCATTTCCTCTACACTTTTGCCAAAATTAACTGCAAAACATCAGTCTTTACTGTTTCTTTACTGACTTCAATTTCACTCAGCTCAAACATGTTATAACTGGATCCTGCAGCTTTCATTTCTACCTCACTTTTGCTTTTGTCCCTATTCATTTTGTTAACAAGCACACACGTCCACATACAAGTTAACTTCACAAATAATTTGTACTTCAGTTTCCTATTTGATGTCCATGGTTGTAGTAGTGAAGTCCTCATCACTTTCATTTGATCCAGTCCATCATTATTGGTAGTACATCATCACTGTTGGTATAAAGATCATTTCTTGGGCAGCCTTGAGTTTTGCTCCATGTGATCAAAAACGTATACATACATAAATTTCAGAAATCAATGAAATAAACAATTTATGCAACAGACAAAACTTCATTATTAGTCAATTAATCATGGATGACACCCACACTTGTAATATATCCCCTCCTTCCTATTCCATCTATTGTCCATATTAAATACTGTCCAGTCCAAGTAATTAATAAGCAAAGGCTTTTATGAAGATTTGAGAGGTGCAAAGATTACAATAAACTTTCTAGTTTACATAGCTTGTCATGTTGCATTGGCTCCAGTTCTTCTTGTCTAGGGGTTTGATTCTTGAAGCTGAAAATGTCACTCATAGGCACTGGTGTCAAATTATTGTCAGTAACCAAAGCTAAGAAACAATCACAATAACTCTTATTGTAATCGTTTCTTAGCTTTGGTTACTGATAATAATTTGATACCAGTGCCTATAAGTTTAATTTGTACACCACAGCACTAAAGATGAACACTATGTGATGGAAAATCGATTTTGCTGTCAATAAACCATCAATATTATGGCCAATGCTGATCTTCCATCTAATTTCACATATATGGTTGTTGTGCACACAGCACTCCATGGAGTCGCCAGTCAATAAATATATTTATGAATAAAATGTGCTGCAACAACAATCTTATTGTGATCATTTCTTAGCATTGGTTACTGATAATAACTTGTCACCAGTGCCTATGAGTTTAATTTGTACACCACATCACTGAAGTTAATAATAATAATAATAATAATAATAATAATAATAATAAAATTTTATTGTCATTCAGCTGATTACAGCAATAGACAAAGTTAAGAGCATATATTTCTACATAAACTGCAATATTGATGTAAATTGGTTTACGTAAAATAGGTACGCATTAGAATGCAGTATTTTCATCTTCAAAAAATTCATCAGTGGTGTAAAACGAATTGTTCACTAGTAGCTTGTATAATTTAGCTTTAAAAATATTTACAGGCAGTTCTTTAAAGTCTGCACTTAGTCTATTAAACATCCTTAGTCCAAGAACTAGGTAGGAGTTCTGCGATTTTGATAATCTGTGATATGGCACGTCTACCGATGTTCCGTTTCTAGTATTGTGGCTATGAATATCACTTCTCAACACAAAATTAGAGACATTGTTTCTAATGTACAATAAAACATTGTAGATGAATAAGTTTACTACTGTAAGACACCGCAATTTAATAAACAGAGGTTTAAAATGTACTGTTTTATCAGAATCTGTTATTATTCTTATTACGAGGGCAGTTCAATAAGTAATGCAACACATTTTTTTTTTCTCGGCCAATTTTGGTTGAAAAAACCGGAAATTTCTTGTGGAATATTTTCAAACATTCCCGCTTCGTCTCGTATAGTTTCATTGACTTCCGACAGGTGGCAGCGCTGTACGGAGCTGTTAAAATGGCATATGTAACGGACGTGCGTTGCAAACAACGGGCAGTGATCGAGTTTCTTTTGGCGGAAAACCAGGGCATCTCAGATATTCATAGGCGCTTGCAGAATGTCTACGGTGATCTGGCAGTGGACAAAAGCACGGTGAGTCGTTGGGCAAAGCGTGTGTCATCATCGCCGCAAGGTCAAGCAAGACTGTCTGATCTCCCGCGTGTGGGCCGGCCGTGCACAGCTGTGACTCCTGCAATGGTGGAGCGTGCGAACACACTTGTTCGAGATGATCGATGGATCACCATCAAACAACTCAGTGCTCAACTTGACATCTCTGTTGGTAGTGCTGTCACAATTGTTCACCAGTTGGGATATTCAAAGGTTTGTTCCCGCTGGGTCCCTCGTTGTCTAACCGAACACCATAAAGAGCAAAGGAGAACCATCTGTGCGGAATTGCTTGCTCGTCATGTGGCTGAGGGTGACAATTTCTTGTCAAAGATTGTTACAGGCGATGAAACATGGGTTCATCACTTCGAACCTGAAACAAAACGGCAATCAATGGAGTGGCGCCACACCCACTCCCCTACCAAGAAAAAGTTTAAAGCCATACCCTCAGCCGGTAAAGTCATGGTTACAGTCTTCTGGGACGCTGAAGGGGTTATTCTGTTTGATGTCCTTCCCCATGGTCAAACGATCAACTCTGAAGTGTATTGTGCTACTCTTCAGAAATTGAAGAAACGATTTCAGCGTGTTCATAGGCACAAAAATCTGAACGAACTTCTCCATCTTCATGACAACGCAAGACCTCACACAAGTCTTCGCACCCGAGAGGAGCTCACAAAACTTCAGTGGACTGTTCTTCCTCATGCACCCTACAGCCCCGATCTCGCACCGTCGGATTTCCATATGTTTGGCCCAATGAAGGACGCAATCCGTGGGAAGTTATTGATGCAGTACGACGTTGGCTCTGACATCGACCAGTGGAATGGTACCGTGCAGGCATACAGGCCCTCATTTCAAGGTGGCGTAAGGCCGTAGCATTGAATGGAGATGAAAAATAGTGTAGTGTAGCTAAAAGATTGGGGAATAACCTGGTGTATTTCAATGCTGAATAAAACAACCCCTGTTTCAGAAAAAAATGTGTTGCATTACTTATTGAACTGCCCTCGTACTTTCTTCTGTAAAAGTAAAATGTCATTTACATGACAGCTACTACCCCACAGTAAGATTCCATAAGAAATGATGCTTTGGAAGAAGGCAAAATATGCTGATCTCACATAGTCATTGGGAACATGTCTTTTTAAATTTCTAATTAGATAAATAACTCTTGAAAGACTAGCCAATATATTTTTAATGTGTGGTTCCCATGTCAATTTATTGTCAACAGTAATACCTAAAAATTTGACAGTTTCTAGTTCTTGGTCATTAGGAATTTCTTTGAGGCTAAAGTAACACATCTGGGTTTTGTTTTCATTTAGTAAGAAGCCATTAGCTTTGAACCATAATGAGGACTGAGCAAGGGTATTTTCGGTCAGTGTTTTCAGTGTACCTAGATCAGAGTTTTTATGTATAAAAATACAATATTGTGTGAGAATTTATGTCACTATGTGACTGAAAACCGATTTTGCTGTCAATAAACCATCAATATTATGGCCAACGCTGACCTTCCTTCTAATAAATTATTTTCTCACATTTTAGTATGTTGTTGTTGTTGTGGTCTTCAGTCCTGAGACTGGTTTGATGCAGCTCTCCATGCTACTTTATCCTGTGCAAGCTTCTTCATCTCCCAGTACCTACTGCAACCTACATCCTTCTGAATCTGCTTAGTGTATTCATCTCTTGGTCTCCCCCTACGATTTTTACCCTCCACGCTGCCCTCCAATACTAAATTGGTGATCCCTTGATGCCTCAGAACATGTCCTACCAACCGATCCCTTCTTCTGGTCAAGTTGTGCCACAAACTCCTCTTCTCCCCAATCCTATTCAGTACCTCCTCATTAGTTATGTGATCTACCCATCTAATCTTCAGCATTCTTCTGTAGCACCACATTTCGAAAGCTTCTATTCTCTTCTTGTCCAAACTATTTACTGTCCATGTTTCACTTCCATACATGGCTACACTCCATACAAATACTTTCAGAAATGACTTCCTGACACTTAAATCTATATTCGATGTTAACAAATTTCTCTTCTTCAGAAACGCTTTCCTTGCCATTGCCAGTCTACATTTTATATCCTCTCTACTTCTACCATCATCAGTTATTTTGCTCCCCAAATAGCAAAACTCCTTTACTACTTTAAGTGTCTCATTTCCTAATCTAATACCCTCAACATCACCCGACTTAATTCGGCTACATTCCATTATCCTCGTTTTGCTTTTGTTGATGTTCATCTTATATCCTCCCTTCAAGACACCATCCATTCCATTCAACTGCTCTTCCAAGTCCTTTGCTGTCTCTGACAGAATTACAATGTCATCGGCGAACCTCAAGGTTTTTATTTCTTCTCCATGGATTTTAATACCTATTACGAATTTTTCTTTTGTTTCCTTTACTGCTTGCTCAATATACAGATTGAATAACATCGGGGAGAGGCTACAACCCTGTCTTACTCCCTTCCCAATCACTGCTTCCCTTTCATGTCCCTCGACTCTTATAACTGCCATCTGGTTTCTGTACAAATTGTAAATAGCCTTTCGCTCCCTGTATTTTACCCCAGCCACCTTTAGAATTTGAAAGAGAGTATTCCAGTCAACATTGTCAAAAGCTTTCTCTAAATCTACAAATGCTAGAAACGTAGGTTTGCCTTTCCTTAATCTTTCTTCTAAGATAAGTCGTAAGGTCAGTATTGCCTCACGTGTTCCAGTATTTCTACGGAATCCAAACTGATCTTCCCCGAGGTCGGCTTCTACTAGTTTTTCCATTCATCTGTAAAGAATTCGTGTTAGTATTTTGCAGCTGTGGCTTATTAAACTGATTGTTCAGTAATTCTCACATCTGTCAACACCTGCTTTCTTTGGGATTGGAATTATTATATTCTTCTTGAAGTCTGAGGGTATTTCGCCTGTTTCATACATCTTGCTCACCAGATGGTAGAGTTTTGTCAGGACTGGCTCTCCCAAGGCCGTCAGTAGTTCCAATGGAATGTTGTCTACTCCAGGGGCCTTGTTTCAACTCAGGTCTTTCAGTGCTCTGTCAAACTCTTCACGCAGTATCGTATCTCCCATTTCATTTTCATCTACATCCTCTTCCATTTCCATAATATTGTCCTCAAGTACATCGCCCTTGTATAGACCCTCTGTATACTCCTTCCACCTTTCTGCTTTCCCTTCTTTGCTTAGAACTGGGTTTCCATCTGAGCTCTTGATGTTCATACAAGTGGTTCTCTTATCTCCAAAGGTCTCTTTAATTTTCCTGTAGGCAGTATCTATCTTACCCCTAGTGAGATAAGCCTCTACATCCTTACATTTGTCCTCTAGCCATCCCTGCTTAGCCATTTTGCACTTTCTGTCGATCTCATTTTTGAGACGTTTGTATTCCTTTTTGCCTGCTTCATTTACTGCATTTTTATATTTTCTCCTTTCATCAATTTTAGTATATCACACAGTATTTTGATTTATCACATTAACAAAGCCAAAATTACATTGTTTGCACAAAAGTACATTGAATCACATCAGAGGCATGCTTACGACTCCCACCTTCTGAAAAAAAAAAATTATTCCAAAGGGTTTACAATTTTTCTTAACAAATGAATTTCTACCTGTTTCCATTACATTATTAATTTCGATTATTATTTCGTAAATGAATCCAGAAATAAACATAGGAAACAGTACAGAATTGCATAATTAATAATAGAAATTTTAAGTGTGCCAATAATTTGTAATTTAAAATGTTTCCAAAAAATTATTTTAACTGTACATTCAGAACTAGTAAATTAAAAACTCATTCCTTTTCATAAATTTTAGCTAGAAATATAACATTCTGTGTATAAAATTGTGCGAAAGTTTTCAGAAAAGCAACTGAGACAATACTGACCTTTCCAAAATTCGAAAAATAATATTGGTATCGACATCTACTGTTGAGCAAATGTAATTCTAGAGGAGGATGTCCCATTACAGAAGGTAGCATCTGAGACCTCCTAGCAACAAAGAGACCTTAACTCATCAAATCAGTTAACTTAGGGGAAAGTATCAGTAATCATAAGGCTGTGATAGCAACAATGACCATGAGATTAACAAGGAATGGTATGAAAGATAGGAAGATATTTTTGCTTAGCAAGCAAGACAAGATACAAACTGCAGAGTATCTGAGTAGTCAGGATCAAACATTCAGTGATGAGGATGAGGATGTGGAACACAAATAGAAAAAATTCAAAAGCATCGTTCAATATGTCTTTGATAAGTATAATCCGAGCAAGGTCTTAAGGTATGGGGAAGGTCCACCACGGTTTAATAGCCATGTTAGTAAACTGGTATGTAAACAAAGAGAACTTCACCACAGATTCAACAGAAATCAAAACCTAACCGACAAATAAAAGCTGAACGAATTGAAAATGAGCATATGGGGGGCAATGAGAGTAGCATTCAATGACTCTGAAAGTAAAATTTTGTCAACCATTCTCAGTAAAAAACCTAAGAGGTTTTGGTCTTACATAAAATCAGTAAGTGGTTTGAAATCCTCTATTCGTTCACTCAGTGATCATAATGGTAACAAAATAGAACCATGTAAGATTGTAACTCAGCCCGTCCTTTCAATCATGTCACTAACATCGAAATGCAAGATACTGAAATAACCAATTGTGGAATACAAAAGCAATTACATTCACTTAGTAGTGGAAAGGCATCAGGAGAAATGGTGGAATATGTTTTATTCTCAAGAATTATGACTTTTAGGAGGATGAAAATCTCTTCTATAAAAACTGACATGGATTCTGCAGAGAGAGGTCTTGTGGAACTCAGCTTGCCCTGTTCCTCCATGAGATACATATTGCTGTAGACACCTGTACTCAGATTGATGATGTGTTCCTTGCCTTCAGGAAAGTATTTGACAACATTCTACACTGCCAATTAGTGGAAAAAATACAAGCTTATTAAATATCAGATCAGATTTGTGACTGGGTTCAAGACTTCCTTGCAGTCTTGCAAGGACACTCGACATGTCACCCTTAATGGAACAAAATTGACAGATGTAAAGGTAATTTCCAGAGTACCTGAAAGAATGTTTACAAGATATATAAATGTTCTAATACAAAGCATCAAAAGCTCTTTAAGACAATTCACAGATGAAGTTGTCTATAAGACAGTAGCAATGCCAGAAGACAGTATGGATTTGCAGAAAGACCTGCAGAGGACTGATGAATGGTGCAGCCTCTGGCAGTTGAACTTGAAAGTGAATAAATGTAACATATTGTGCATACCTAGCAATAGAAATCCACTGCTATAGAACAACACTATTGTTCACAAACTGCTGGAAACAGTATCTATTGTATAACATGTAGGAGTACCTATCCAGAGTTAAGTGGAATGACCACATGGAGTTCAAATATTAGGGATCATAGATGGTTCAAATGGCTCTGAGCACTATGGGACTCAACTGCTGTGGTCATAAGTCCCCTAGAACTTAGAACTACTTAAACCTAACTAACCTAAGGACATCACACACATCCATGCCCGAGGCAGGATTCGAACCTGCGACCGTAGCAGTCGCACGGTTCCGGACTGCGCGCCTAGAACCGCGAGACCACCGCGGCCGGCAGGGATCATAGATGCCAGACTGAGATTCAAAGAAAGAATGTTAAGGAAATGTAACTATCCACAAAGGTAGTGGCTCATAAGGCACTTGTTCAACTGATTCTTGAGTATTGTTCATCAATATAGGATCCTTACCAGGCAGGACTGATAGAAGAGATAGAGAAGATTCAATGAAGAGTAGTGCATTTTGCCACAGGATGTTTAGTCAGTGCAAGAGCATTACAGAGATATTCAACAAACTCCAGTGGTAAAACATTACAAGTGAGGTGTTGAGCATCACAGAGGTTTACTATTGAAATTTCAAGAGAACACTTCACAGGAAGAGTTAGACAACATATTACCTCCTCCCACATACATCTCATGAAATGACCAAGATGAGAAAATTTGAAAAATTAGACCTAATACAGAGGCTTACTGATAATCATTCTTTGCCTGTGCCATTTGAGAGTGGAACAGGATAGGGGGTGGGAGGATCAGTCACTGGTACCAGAAATAGCTTCCGCCACTGGCACCTGGTCTAGGAAATTCACTGGAGTGAACTGCTGGAGCATAGCCCAGATGCCAGCCTAAATACTGCCCTGGCACCAGGATAAAGCAGGTGCTAGTTTCAGTCACATGGCCCTCAGAGGAGAAAAGGTCTGTGGGGCCAGTGACTTACGGCAGTGCTTGGGTTGCTGCCTGGTGGCTGATTGCTGCATGTCCTCTACCACAGAATGTTGCATGGAGTTCATTACTTTCTCATGGATGGCATTTGCAGATAAAGGATTACGATGTGCTTGGTGCACAAAATGGCGGTCCCCCCTTCTGGTGATCAGACACGTCCAACCGGAACCTTGACGATGAGTTGCCCTCACGTTCCTATGCAGTCCAACATCGGACCACTGCCCGGAAATCTGGATATTGCACGATTCGAACAACCTCCCAAAATGGAGACCCACAGTGAGTCTGATAACAATACTAAACACCAAAAACACTAACGCACTCTGGTGGCCGTTTCACCTTTCACAGAGAATAACACCTCCATTTACTTACCCGCCGGTGGTGTGTACACGTACGGAGCTACATTGGCATTCGACCATGTCTTTTATGTCCTGAAGAGCTGCTAGGTCAGTGCCCGCATAACTGCTCTGTGCTTTTGTTTGTTAGCTGAGTAGGCATAAGTACTCTAATGAGCATTCCTTCCTCTCCCCTCCCCTTAAGGGGAGGAGAGATTGTAGCACATCTCTGGACAGGGCTGGGTCTCCACCAGTGGCCAGGGTAGCCAGCAACCTGAGATCCACCTCCATAGGTGTTGGTGCTGGTGTGCATGTGGAGCAGTAGAGGGCCCTTCCAGGGAGATGGCTGCAACTAGATCTGAGACAGGTCAATAGTGTCTGGGATAGGCATTTTGGAGGACTCTGCCTCTGGAACAAAAGATGATGGTAGATTATTGGACCCAGGAAGAGGACTATGGTGAGGCTGCACTTGTTTAATGTGCTTATGACACACTGTGCTGTCTTTAACTGTCATTTTGGCAATAGCCTGGCCCAGAAGATTGGATACAACAATGGGAAACTAACGGTGGTTACCTTTGGTGTAGACAAGGGCTCATAAAGGATCATGGAGAGAGAAACAGGAGTCGCTGGACCACTGAGAGGAGGATTAGGTGCTGGTGGGATGAACAATAGATGATTGAGACTGATGTGGTCATTTGTGGAGATTTTCTGTTGGTATTGGCCCATCCTGGGGAGTGGAATGATAAAAAGCCAAAAGGGTGACGGTGGTGGAGCTTGGGCAGCTTAGATCTAAATGTATAGACATAGGGTTTGGTTTGGCCATTAGAAGCTACATGACAGTAAGTATCAGTGCTATGCCATTTTCTACACAGAAAGCAGAGAATTCTGCAGAAGCAATTTGAATGTTAATATCCATGACAATACTTTCTGGAAGCCCTTCTAATGAAAAATGGGGGACAGAGCTTCTATGGTCTGCCCTATGGATGTGGTAGACTTGCATGAGGCACAGGGGAAGCAACTATAGTGATTAACAGGGAGTACCCCAGGAAGAGTCCCGTCAGATCCATGTGTAGCTAGGACCAAGGGCCAAAAGTGTCTGACCAAGGATAAAAGACTTGAAGGGGCAAGCTTGCTCTGGCAGTTGGGACAGTAGGTAACCATGTGGGCGATCACCACATCCATGTCCCAGCAGTAGACATGTTGGTGGGCCAGGCACTCTGTGAACACAGCACTCCAGTGCCTGACGCAAGTGTGACAAGACATGCTGTTGGATGGCTGTGAGGATCATGATTACAGTGCATTCATTGCTCCCTCGAGAAGGACCACATCGTTGAGGTTGGAAAGTTCATGGCTGCCTCAGTGGTGGTGTCCAGGTGGAAGCAGACTTCAGGATCCATGTCAAAGGCAGAGTCCTGGCCCAGGGGCACATGCAAGAGGCAGCCAGCATTAGCATGTCAGTTTGTTGAACAGTACTGAATGTCATAATCATGTCTCCAAAAAGACAGAGCCCACCACTGATGGCAGTGTGCAGTTTTGGTTGGAACATTTGTTGACACTTTGAGAAGAGGGAGTAAGGGCTTGTGGTCCAAGAGCAGCATGAAATGGTGGCTGTAGACATAGTCATGAAACTTCTTAGACCAAATATGATTGCTATGGCTTCTTTTTGTATATGACTATAGTTACTATAGTACTATAGTACAGCAGAGAGAATCTTAGACATGAATGCAACTGGATGCTCCACCCAATCAATCATACGTGAAAGGACTGTCCCCCTCCTCCAACCCATAGTCCAATGCATCATCTGCATTTGGAACTTGGCTAGTCATACATCACGAGGTACATGGGGTGGAGGAGGACCAGTTTCAAGTCCTGGAAGGCATTATCACATACAGTGGTTCACTGCTAGTGATTTATTTATTTATTTATTTATTTGCTTAAAAAGTGGTGTAATGGTTCTACAATTACTGCTGCATGCGACGTAAATTTATGATAATAATTTAGCTGCCCCCACACTGATTTTTAGCTGGCTGGTGTTGGTAGCATCCAGACGTTTTTGCACTACCTCAGTATACAGAGAGGTAGGGCAGATGCCTGATGCACTAAAAATGTGATCCAAGGATTCCACTTGGTGAAAAAAAGCATATTACTTATGAAACTTCCTGGCAGATTAAAACTGTGTGCTGGATCGAGACTCGAACTCGAGACCTTTGCCTGACGGAATTAAAGCTGTGAGGATGACGGGTCGTGAGTCGTGCTTGGGTAGCTCATATGGTAGAGCACTTGGCTGTGAAAGGCAAAGGTTCCAAGTTCGAGTCTTGGTCTGGCACACAGTTTTAATCTGCCAGGAAGTTTCATATCAGTGCACATTCCGCTGCAGAGCGAAAATATCATTCTGCATATTACTTATCTTTATTACGTTTGAGGTTGGCCTGTTGGAGGACTGTGAGCAGTGTGTGCAGGTTGTTAGCCAAACTCTGTGTTCTTGCCTGCATAAATAATGTTGTCTAAATAGTTTCCCATATGTGGCACAATGTGGGTGAGATGTTTGGTAACACTGAAAAATGGCCAGAACACAGGCAGTGCCAAATGGAAGTCTATTATACTTGAACAGCATAAAAAGAGAATTGATCTCTTAGAAGTGTTGGGTATCTATGGCCAACAGAAGATAGAGATATGCATCACCTTCATGGAGGTCAATCTTGGAGAAGACTTTGCCACCCACCAAGCAGATCATTGTATCCTCGACCCTGGGAATAGGGTAAGTGTGTATGACACATTAGGCATTAATGGTTGTCTTCAAGGCCTTGCAATTTGCTGTTTGGTTTTTCTCTGATGATGTTGGGGGATGGATCACTTTCTGTTAGGAACAAGAGTGAGAATACTCTGTGTCTCCGAGCACAAAGGGAACATTTCTGGTATTGAAGAACTTTGGTGTTTCTGATAGGAAAAGTAACACGTGTGCCTCAAAATCTTTGAAAACTGAGGAGGGTTGTGTGAACAATGAGCTAAACTTGGAAAAGAGGTCTTTTAGGTGTGGATTGGCAACCAGCAACTTGAGAGTGGGAGCAGAGTTTTGAATTTCTAAGCCAAGAGCATTGAACAGATCCAGGCCCAATAGACAGATTTCTGTAGGAACTCAGTGATCAAGATCCTGGCTGTGAGTGTAGCTGCATGGTACTGAACTTTGAGTGTTGACTTTAATTGTGCCATTGCTCTAACTACATAGTGGAGTGTCAAAAGGTAAAACATGAGGGGACCCCACATGATAATAAGACTGTCAATACATGATAGTCATGGAGGACCCCATGTCTGTGTCCAACTTGATGGGCACACTGTCGATGGCTGCCATGAGCAGTAGAGATTCCTGTGAAAGGGAAAGTGCAGATTGGATGTAGGTTACATCTGGATACAGATCTGCCTTGTCATCCATCCTCAGGTCTGAGGGGTCCATACGTTCACTGTTGATGTTCATTTTGAGTACTGCTTGGTGCACTTCAGCTCTATGGATTTTCAGCAGGAGGTGCTCTTAGCATGACAATAGTAGCACTGGTGTCTCTGGTGACTAATGAAGCACTGGCTGCAGGAAGGGAGCTGTTGAGTATGGCATCTGACAGCTGAGTTTTCACCTGCATTGAGTAAATCCAACTTGAGGAGGGGGGGGGGGGGGAGGGGGGCAGTGACTTTGGCTGAGGGCAACACGTTGATCAGGTGATGAACACTTATTATGGGTCTTACATGGTAGCTAATGATCTGAAAAACTGTTCTAAAACTCTGATAATGACGAGACATGTTTCTAAGGGTGGGTCTCTCAATGTAAGAAGATCCATGAGTAGTCCTTCATTGGGGGGTGTGCACGAGAATCATGTCCTGGACCAGGGAAGTCACATATGATTGCCTACACTGAGGATTACGGCTGTCACAAGATAAAACCTGTATGCAAGTGACCCATTCATGGTAAGACTGTCCATTAAGTTTATGGCAGCTGAAAAACTTCTGGCAAGCAGCCACCACATGCACTTAGGAGCCAAATTATTCTAAGAAATTGGACTTTCAACCTGTCATAGGACAGAGTGCAGTGTTCCCCACTCAGGTTAAGTTGTTGCAGAAGGTAATAAATGTCTGAGTCTGTGTACGCCAGAAAGAAGAGACAGTGCTGGGTCACCTGTGATGCAGTGGGCTAAGAAGCGCTGTTCCATGCATGCAACATAGTTCACCCACAGTTTGATCTTCTTGTCAAATTGCTGTAATGGCAGGGGTGCCATCCAGAAGCTGTTGACCCTGAAGT
Source organism: Schistocerca nitens (assembly GCF_023898315.1). NCBI lineage: Eukaryota > Metazoa > Arthropoda > Insecta > Orthoptera > Acrididae > Schistocerca > Schistocerca nitens. The sequence continues at coordinate 6,908,116 of NW_026045909.1, forward strand.
TGATTTGCGAGAGGTGGTTGGAGAACTCTGGGGGTGACTTGGAGCTGCCCGCCAGCCACTCGATCAAGAGTTCGTAGGTGTGCTGCACCTGGAGCAGTAACAACTCCTGGGCAGATACATCCACTGGTTCCATCATGCTTGGAGCAATGTGGCAGTAAGTGTACTTGAAAACTGATGAATACATACCAAAACTCTGTCTACCTGAGTCAGAGCCCATGCATGCAACCCTGACTTGAAAAAATTCCTTGTCACCATATGATAAGTCTACTGAAGGCAGAACAGGAAAAATACCCAGATATAAAATGAACATGAAGTTTATTGTTAGAGACATAAAGAGTCCTCTCCAATTGGAGTTTGTTTGGATCACAGTTATTGTAAACAAGTCACTTCTTGAATTTTAAAGATTTTTTATAGCCAAAATCATGTTCAAAATGTTTTTTATTGATCAGTTTTGACAGATAAGACTCTCATCTTCAGATTTTCAAAGACTTTTTTGGTTGTACATGATGTTCCTTGTGCATTCATTACTCATGCTATATTAACATTTTAGTGGAGAGTATACTGTACATTCCACATAGTTTTGTAAATAATAAAATTACACAAGTAAAATAAAATTACACAAATAAAAATATACACAGCTAAAATGCACCTTATTCGAACTTCTCGTTTCTGTGTATGTATCACTCCTTTGATATTCATCAGTTGTTAAAATCCACAATATATAGTAAAAATCCACATTCATGCCAATGTTTACACTTAAATTATGGGTGAAGCTCATATTGGAACCTTCTCACTCAGAATACATAGTGCATTACAAAACGTACTTCAGGTAAGAAGTTTCCAAGATGTGTTTCACTAGTCATTTAAATTTAAACATTGGCATAAATGTACACTTCTACTGTATATTGTGGATTTTAACAACTAACAAGCATCAAAGAAGTGCTACATATGTATATATAACTTCCACAAGGTGCATTTTAGCTGTGTATATTTTTACTTGTGACATACCTGTTTGTAATTTTATTTTTTACAAGTCTATGTGGAATGTGCAGTATACTCTCCACCAAAATATTAACATGACACAAGTAATGAAAGCACAATACAATATCACATACAACCAAAAGAGCTTTTGAAGATCTGTTGCAACTGGTCAGTAACAAAATAATTTTGAATGTGATTTCTCCTATAAAAAATTTATTTAAATATAATACAGTTCACTCTGCCTCATTTCTTATTATGAGAAACTTCAATCAACTTCTTGAATTTTGAAAGAACAATAATAATATCTGAAGTCTGAAGGCCTGAAAATGTCACAGTAAATTGAAAGTTCCAAAATCCAATGTTCATACACTAAGTGTGCCGTTATCAAAGTCTGGATGGAATGTGCAAAAGTTAAAGTGGTTTGCGTTATCAGTAAGTTTGTGTTAATAGCTAGTTTCATAATGTAAAAAATAAAAGGTACTCATATGATGCAGACTATAATTGAAACTAATAGCGTATGCATGGAAACAGAGCAGCTGAGTGGCATTTCAGCACTTCACCAAGAGAATAAACCATTCACGATTGGAATGCTAGTAAAGGAGAACTGAAAAAAATTAGGAATACTAAATATGCAAATAGGGGACTGAATGCAAAATGGCCAAAACTAGAAGATGATGTATTGCAATGGATTCAGTGACACTGTCAAAATGGCACTGGAATTAATATAGCAATGATTCAAATACATAATCATAAGCTAGCACTACAGTGGAGCTTAACAGACTTTAAAGGTGGAGTTGGTTGATGCTATAGGTTTCTGAAGTGCCATGGACTTAGCATGCAAACCAAAGTCAAAATATCCCAGAAAATGCCACAAGAGTATGGAGAGAAAATATTATCTTTCCATCACTTTATTATTCAACATCGAAAGAAAAACATAGTGGAGCTAAACCAAATAGTGAATATGGATGAAACTCCTCTGATATTTGATGCACCAAGTAATAGAACTGTTGGCATGAAAGGTGCTAAAACTGCAACTGTAAAAGGAAGTGGACTTGAAAAACTGCACTACATGGTTGTCCTTTCACTTTGTGCTGATGTTACTAAACTTAATCTAGTGATCATTTTCAAGTGCAAAACAATGCCAACACCTTCTGAAATACCACCAGGTGTTGTTGTTCTTGTACATGACAATGGATGGATGAGGCTGGTATGAAATTATGGATTAACAGAGTTTGAGAGAGAAGGAAAGATTCTTTATTGATTAATCCTCTTCTTGTGTTAGATCAGTTTAGTAGTCATTTGAAAAAATCTGTGAAAGAGAATTTGAGACATGGAAGTATAGAGTTTGCTGTTATTCTGGAAGGACTTAGTTCACAACTGCAATCTCTTGATGTCTCAATAAATAAATCACTTAGAGTGTATGTGAAAGAGGAATGGAATAAATGGATGGTGGATGAAACCCATCATGGATTCATGCTGAAGGGACTTTTAAAGTGACCTACAATCAAACAAGTGTGTGAGTGAGCATAAATAATGGCCAAAGCTTCTTTTTCAATTTGAGAATACTTTTTTTGGGCATCCATGAGCGTTTTGGAGGCATAAGCAATGGGTTGTTCAGAACCGTCAGAAAAACAGTGCGGAAGGCCTGCATTGACCCCGTATTGAGAGGCATCCGTGGCAAGAACAAGATGTTTGCCAGGTCGATAAGTAGCCAGGCATGGGGCCTGTTTCAGCATAGTCTTCAATTTCTGGAAAGCCGCATCGCATGACGCGGACCAGTGAAAAGGCACGTTTTTATGCAACAGGCGATGCAACGGCTGAGCCACCAAAGCAGCAGACGGTAAAAACTTGCGATAGTAAGCTGTTTTCCCCAAGAAGGCGTGCAGTTCCTTAACAGATGTAAGGTGAGGAAGGGCATCGTTCGCAGCGACAGTTTGCTGAAGCGCACGAATACCATCCCGAGAGAGTTGAAACCCCAAGTACGTGATAGATGCCTGAAAAAATTTTGATTTCTGAAGATTACACTTCAGACTGGCAGTCTGTAAGACATGAAAAAGTGTGCAGAGATTTTGAAGATGTTCGTCAGTGGTGGAGCCAGTGACAACAATGTTGTCCTGGTAATTTATACACCCAGGGACAGTGAGCAATAATTGTTCCAAGAATCGCTGAAAGAGAGCAGGGGCGCTGGCACCCCCAATGGCAATTGTTGGTATTGATAGAGGCCAAAAAGCGTGTTAAGGGCCAGAAACTGCCGGAAAGCAGTGTCGAGAGGAAGTTGATCATAAGCTTCTGATAGGTCAAGTTTAGAAAAATACTGGCCTCCAGCAAGTTTAGTGAACATTTCTTCAGCTCGAGGCATAGGGTAAGTGTCGATAAGGCATTGAGCATTTACAGCGGCTGTGAAATCACCAGAGAGACGAATATCACCATTTGGCTTAGCAACAACAACGACAGGAGAGGACCACTCACTGGGAGTGACAGGAAGCAAGACCCCTGAAACAGTGAGACAATCCAGCTTCCGTTTGACCTTATCATGAAGGGCCACAGGAATGGGCCAAGCCCGAAAAAACTTAGGCCGAGCAGTGGGTTTGAGTGTGATATGAGCTTCAAAGTCGTTTGCACGGCCTAACCCAGGAGAAAAAAGGGAAGAAAATGTCATCGACAAGGTATCCAATTGAGCATAAGGAATAGCATCAGAGACGATATTGACAGAGTCATTTATGGAGAACCCAAAAACGCGAAAGGCATCAAAACCAAAAAGATTCTCCGCGTTACTATGGTCGACCACAAATATGGGAACAGTATGAATGACAGATTTGTAAGATACCTCAGCATCAAATTGTCCCAAGAGAGAAATCTTCTGTTTATTGTAAGTCTGTGATTGCCTAGTGACAGATGACAGGATTGGAGAACCCAACTGAAGATACATCTGAGAATTGATGTTAGTGGCAGCAGAACCAGTATCCACCTGCATGCGAACATCTCGACCAAGTATTTGGACAGTGAGGAATAACTTCCCTGAAAGGGAAGAAGTACAATTGACAGACAACACAGAATCAGAATCAGCGTCATGTTCATGAACATCATGTATGCAGTCGGATTTGCAAACGGATGACACATGACCCTTTTTTTCGCATTTGTGACACACGGCCCAATGTTGTGGACAATTTTCTCGTGAATGTTTCGTAAAACACCGCGGACATGAGGGAAGTTGCCGTGGGTTTTGCTGCAGTTTCTTAGAGGTTTGTTTACGGTTAGGCCGAGGCTGCGCTCGGGAGCGTACTGCGGTCATGTCGGCTGGCAGGGACACGCCACATGCTTCGTCAACATCACACAGAGGTTGTATTTCCCCGAAGTCGCCCCATGCCTCTATTTGCGCTCCAGGGGTGCGAGAAATTTCAAAAGACTGAGTGATGGATAGGACTTCATCTAGAGTCGGATTTGCCAACTGAAGGGCACGATGCCCTAACTTATTTGTTGGGCACCGATCGGATAATAGCATCCCGTACCATGGAATATGTGTAGGATTCTTTGTGAACTTCAGTAACAAATTTACACTTTCTACTGTGTCCGTGAAGTTCAGCAGCCCAAGCGCGATAGGATTGATTCGGTTGTTTTTGACAATGATAAAAGGCAATACAAGAGGCTACCACACGTGTTTGCTTTTGAAAATAGATGGACAGAAGTGAGCACATTTCAGCAAAGGACAAAGATGCAGGATCTTTCAAGGGAGCCAATCGCGACAACAACCAATACATTTGAAGTGAAATCCATGAAAGGAACAAAGACTTACATGTTTGTTCATCCGCGACATGAAATGCCAAGAAGTGCTGTCGCAGACGTTTTTCGTAATCAGACCAGTCTTCCGCCGTCTTGTCGTAAGGAGGAAAAGTAGGTAGAGACAACGACAAGATATGCCCCGCATTTGATGCCACGACGAAATCACGAATCGCATTTGTGAGAAGCGTTTGCTGTTCTATGAGACCTTGCAATAGTTGCTCTAAAGTAGCCATGGAAACATGTGGGTCAAAGATGGAGAAGAAAAATCACTACCTCGTCGCCAATTGTTATAACTTCAAGTTGAACTAATATATTTCAAGGAAGACGCAATACATGAAAGTCACAGATCAAGTAAACAGAGTAAGACGTGTGTACACTTTAACAGTCAAATCATAACTGAGTCCAAGTCTAGCGGCCGCTGGCTGGCTGGCCGCTTAGATGGCACTGCTGCTGCATGGCTGGCAGATAGCGCCGCATGTAAAGGATGCGCATAACTGCGCGGCGGCACTTTGAAAGATTGGCGAGTCACAACAATATGATCAATAGGTTTTGACTAATGATTAATTACTTTATTGTCAAAATTGCTAACATTCTCTTTGTGTACTATCATTATATGAGTTTGGCTGGCTTAAGTAACTTCATCACAGACTACATGTGAATGGAAAAACAGTAGTATTTACATGACTGACAACATAAACTCTTACATATCTGATAAAACAGCTATGTTACATTACATACATTGATAACAAATTTCATTTCATAGCAGGACTCCTTTGGTTGTTGTCCATGGTACCGTTACAGCACTGTGGTATATAGACAATATTCTAAGCCCTGTTTTGTGTTGCCCTTCATAACAAGCCATCAGTGACTTACATTTCAGCAAGGTAGCACCCACCCACAACAACAAGATTTTCTACTTATTGTCTTCATGCTTGCCAAATCCTGCTTTGAGCATAAAGGCCACCAGATCTCTCACCACTTGAGAACATTTAGAGCATTATGGGCAGAGCTCTCTAACCAGCTTGGGGTTTTGACAGTCCAGTGCATCAATTGGACTGTATTTGGCATGATGTCCCTCAGGAGGATGTCTAAAAACTCTGTCAAGCAATGCCAATCCAAATAAGTGCTTGCGTAAGGTCCAGAGGTGGACCAATGCATTATTGACCTGCTCAGTTTGTAAGCTCTTTCTCTTGAATAAATCAAACAATTTTTCAGAAATTGCAATCATTTGCTTGTCTGTATATGTACATCACATCTACAGATTTCCATCCCATTCAGATAATTCCTTTGTAGTGTGTCCTTTTCTTGTCTTAGAGTATATTTTGCACCATCTAAGAAATTTTCTTGCATTTTACCATAATAAACTGCATGCAAAAGGTTACCTATTAGTTTTTGTTTGGTATCATTTAATGGAAATGGAAGTTTATGATTTGATTAATAATGCAGTCTTTACACTAAACAGCCCTCACCTTGAAAACTTATCTTGGAAATTTTGTTTAACTTGTGTATACTGATGTGCCAGTCTTTTGTGCCATGAAAAGAGAAGTTCACAAGAGGTAACATAACCTTAAATTTCATTTTAAAATGTTTGTTATTTTCTCTTCCACTGCAAAAACACTTTCATGCTTTAGAAATTTACACACTTTATCATCAGAGTCATGTGTCTTACCTTTCAAGACCTTGCAAATGTGTTTCTCCTTCCATCCTTTCCACGATAGACCAGAATATTAATATCTCCAGATGTTGACTCTACAAATTCTTAGTATGAGGTAAACCATGAGTGCTGATTTGACATGTGATCACTTGCTCTTGAATCCATATACCGTGCTTCCCCAGCTGCTCCAGAAACACCTGCAGTTAATACTGCCTACCTAATGAGAGTTTATCCTGTGATTTGATGTCTTCTTTATAGTTGCTGCTTTTGGTCGTCTGCAGTCACAGATCCAGGGCCCTAGTTCATGGCAACAGTGATACATACATCACTTTGTTAAATTTACCAAAAATTTTATTACAGCTATTATTTACTGCATAGGCTAAATTTTCAGGTTTATAAGTTGCGTTTATCCTGCCTTCTTTAATGGCAAGTATGGATATCAGATTTCTAAGTGTTCACTCACTCACTCACTCACTTGTTTGCACAGAATCCCATGGAATGACAAAATACTTGCATGTTGAGGGCAAATTCATCAAAACTTCTTGTAATGATCTTTGGATCAGATATTTGCTCACCTAGAATCTACAAGCAGTGTGCAAGGTCTTCAGTCTTAGCATAAGTGTCACGACCTCATCAGATGATTTTTACCACAAAGTATACCACTATTGCAGTAACTTGTAAACACTGACACAAGTTTGTCCCAAATTGTTTTCACTTCAGAATATGTAACACAAAGTTTTCATTGGTTGACATGATTTTTCATTGTGCTATTGTGTCACATTTTGGACAACCTGCCAACAACTTGCTATAATTCCATCAGAATGATTCTTCAAACAGTTTTCATTGCCACCCACAAGAGTCCATGCACTGAGTGATATTACCATTATGAACACTTGAAACTTGAGAGCAGTCCAGTTTTCAACACTGATACATCATACATTGCATTCTGTAAATCCTATCACATCATCCCTTTGGGAATGTGGAACAATTTAGGTTATACAGCAACAAGCAGAAGTAACCACTACTTATTTCAAATATATTGTCAAAAAATGATGACTGGCTCTAATCTACTAAAACCGGTAATTAATATAATTACTTCTAGATTACTTTATATTTCTATGTTAAGAGAAAAAAAAGCTAGTTTGAAAAAATCCACTGCACCTCTCCTTGTACTATGCAACTGTTTTTCTGTAATATTTCAAATGAAGCATTTATGTAACTTTACACAGAGCGTTCAGTGCACAAAGTTCCTAGGTGTTCACATAGATAACCGGCTCAACTGGGAATTCCACATATAGCAAACACTAAAAAAGCTAAACTCAGCAACATTTGCCATCTGAATAATCTCCAAAATTGGAGACATCAACATATCAAAGTCTGCATATTTTGGCTACTTTCATTCAGTGATGTGCTATAGAATAACCTTTTGGGGCAACTCACCACTTTCAAAAAAAATTTTTGTAAGCCAGAAAAAAGTAGTCCGAATTATATGTAGTGTCCCTCCAGGAACCTTATGTCGAAATCTCTTTAAACAGTTAGGTACATTAACCACTACCTCACAATATCTCCTCTCACTCATGGCTTTCACTCTTCTCAATTCCTCTGAATATGAAACAAATGAGGCATAGCATCATTATAACACAAGACAGAAAGGTGATATACACTGTGAACAGAAAAATCTCTCTCTGGCACAAAAAGGGGTAAAGTACACATGTACAAAAATCTTTAACACACTCCCGAGTAATAGAAAGTGTCTTAAAGAAAATAAAATGCTATTTAAAAAAAAAGCTAAAGGAATTTCTACTGGAAAAATGTTTCTACACTTTAGATGAATTCTTCAACAGAGATAAGTAATTTGAGTAGTAATTCACATTATATCCTTTGTCATTGTTATCTGTATTGTTTTTTATCACTATTGTATTTTTGTATTGTATTGTTTATTATCTTGATTATATTATTGTATTGTACCAGTTTTGAATCATTCATCTACCATATGTAATATACCAGTATGTACTGTATTGTATGATATCTGTATTGTATCTGCTTTGATTCATTCCACATCCATGTGTAATTACGCCATACTGGATCTATGGAATATGTATCTCAAATAAATAAATAAACTGGCAGAGCAAGATCTGTCAAATATAAATATTAGAGCTGCACAAAATTTACATTCTTGAGTCCAAGTATACTGATAAATTTTAGAACTTTTCCTACATTGTTGTTATTATTGTACTTGTTTTTAAATATTTGGGGATGTTCAATTTCCTGCCTGTTGTTCCCTGGCAACCTGTTACAAATCATTACACCAGAATATAAAACTACATTTCTGAACCATAGAAGGATGCATAGTCTGTACAGAAATTATTTCTGCTTCTAGTGTTGACATTGTGAATTGTTGAGTTCATCCTAAATTTACTCCTGTAGTACTCACAAATACCTTTGGGAAGTATATACATTGAGGAAGAGGCTTCTACAAGATGTTTGGTTACCACCTTTACACAGCCGATGCCACATGATTTTATTATCCATCTGGATGCCCAGTAACTTTAGATATGGAGCCTCATCAGGTACATGTCTACTGATCTCCACATCTAGCGCAGGTAAGTCATATTTATTTGTTGAGAATTGCATAAAATGAACTGTTGAAAGATTAAGGGTTAAGCTGTTGGTTATCAACCAATTACAATCAGTTGTGAGCCCTGGAATACAAAGTTTTGCAAAATATTATGACATACGTTCAAAAAAATATGGAAACTACATAGAAAAATAGAGAAACATGTAGGGAATTAAATAAAAACAGTTTTTTGAAAAAAAACTGTGATGGTTTATGCACTATAAGATGCAGACCTTACTTTCCAAATAACCCTTGTACAATTACACTAGGGGAACTAAAATGGGATGGCATTAAAGGTCTTCCCTTTGCATGGCTGGAGACATATATTCACAATAGAAAACAGGTTACATCCAAAAGATCTGGTCAAAATTTAGGTGTGAAAGGCAAAATGGTGTTTGACATTGTCAGGCAGCAACAAAACTCCAAATGTCAGAAGGCCACATCACTTATTCTGTACTGTGTGTCAAAGTTTAGTCAGGGTAGCACAGTAAGCAGCTGTGGTTATTGTTGTCACTTTTGCATAAACTTAAGTGACAAGACTGCATGTCTATCCCAAAATGTGGTTTGCCATAACCTTGCATGTTGAGACTGAATGAAAAGGCCGTGACTTTGATTGGTGATGACATGTAATTGCATTAAATTGACTGACATCTAGACTCTGGGGTCATATGAGAAACTCACATCTCATCCCGGGAAACTCACATCTCATCCCCTGTGTCAGTGTTCTCTAAACATTGATCACCTTCCTTATGATATCAGTCCAAAAAAACTGAGAGACCATGTCATTCTTTCCATTTTGTGTTTATCAGTAAGCAGCCTGGGAATCGAAAGTGCACACAATTTGGAAAATAGCAGCTTTTCAGAGACAATTTTGTGCAAAGTTGTTCTGCCTACATGCTGAAATTCCCATGCTAAAGTTGAAATTGTGAATCACTAGTCTTCATGAATCTTTTTGTCCATAGATTTGACTAAATCTTCTGAGATCACTGATGGTCATCCCGAATGCAGTTCATCATGGACATTTACCAATCTGTCATTGAAGGCTCTCACCCACTTATGCACTCTGCTGTCACTCATCAAATTGAGTCACACATCTCACTTACCTGTCAATGAATTTCCACTCCTGCAATATTCTTTGCTGTCAAAAACTGAATCACTGACTGTATTTCAAAGTCAGCTGGCTGATTAGTTGTTTTAAACATTTTGAACTGACCCTTTAAATAGCACACTGCAACAATACCAATGCAAATGGTGTCATTTGACAAACAAGACATGCTGGGAGTCACTGCACATGCACATTACAGTGTCTACAAGCTATTTGATTAGCTACAGCAATTTGGACCTTCCTTTCCAAATAACCTTTGTATCATCTGCACAATCAAAGTGCTTGGCAAAATCACAGAAAAACCAACGTGGATATTTTTTGTTGTTTGGTTCTACTAGAATTTGTGAGCTCATATATCACCTTGTCAGTAGAGAAGCCTTTATACACACATCAAAAAAAGTTCTGCAGCACCTCAGTTCCGAGTACTCCTGAAGATAGATGTTGACTGTGGATATTGTATCACAGACACAGTCCCTTTGACTGTTCAGAGATGTCACTAAACCCACCCAAAGATATAAACAACCATGCACGAACAACACCTATTAGATGGAGGGAGTCTGATGGCCAATCGCTTCCAGTCATTCCACCAGGAAGGAGGTACGCAGCTCATGTTGTCTGTAGTTCAACAATGACTAACTGGTCAATACCATGGTTCGATTGCATCCACATTCTAACTTTGTGCCAGGAAGGCCTCTCAACAAAGGAAGTGTCCAGGTGTCTCAGAGTGAAACAAAGCAATGTAGTTCAGACATGCAGGAGAAATACAGAGACACGAACTGTCGATGACATGCCTCACTCAGGCCACCCAAGGGCTACTACTGCAATGGATGCCCACTACCTATGGATTACGGCTCAGAGGATCCCTGACAGCAATGCCACCATGTTGATGAAATGCATCCTTTCGTGCAGCCTCAGGACATTGCATTACAACTCAAACTGTGCGCAATAGGCTCCATGATGCACACCTTCACTCCAACATCCATGGCGAGGCCTATCTTTGCAACAACGACATTGTGCAGCACAATACAGATGGGCCTAACAACATACTGAATCAACCGCTCAGAATTGGTATCATGTTCTCTTCACCGATGAGTGTCGCATATGCCTTCAACCAGACAATTGTCAGAGATGTGTTTGGAGGTAACCCGGTCAGGCTGAATGTCTTAGACACACTGTCCAGCGAGTGCAGCAAGGTGGAGGTTACCTGCTGTTTTGGGGTGGCATTACGTGGGGCTGATGTACGCTGCTGGTTGTCATGGAAGGCACCGTAACGGCTGTACGATACGTGAATGCCATCCTCCAACCGAGAGTGCAACCATATCGGCAGCATATTGGCAAGACATTCGTCTTCATGGATGACAATTCGCACCCCCATCATGCACGTCTTGTGAATGACTTCCTTCAGGATAATGACATTGCTTGACTAGAGCGGCCAGCATGTTCTCCAGACATGAACCCTATCAGACAAGCCCGGGATAGATTGAAAAGGGCTGTTCATGGACGACATGACCCACCAACCACTTTGAGCATTCTACGCCAAATTGCCATTGAGGAATGGGATAATCTGGACCAACAGCGCCTTGATGAGCTTGTGGATAGTAAGCCACAACGAATACAGGCATGCATCAATGCAAGAGGACATGCTACTGGATATTAGAGGTATCAGTGTGTACAGCAATCTGAACCACCAACTCTGTCTCGCTCTATGGTGGTACAATATGCAACATGTTGTTTTGAGGAGCAATAAAAAGGGCAGAAATGATGTTTATGTTGATCTCTATTCCAATTTTCTGTACAGGTTCCAGAACTCTTGGAACTGAGGTGATTCAAAACTTTTTTGATGTGTGTAGAATCCAAAATGGGATGTTGATAAGAGATTAGTCTCTGAAAGATAGTTCAGTATTCTATTGTACACAACTATCTCAACAAAAAAATTGAGACTATAGAAAAGAAGGAGATGAATCTGTAATTATAAATCAGTTGCTTACCTTCACTTTTGTTATTGATGAAATCAAACAATGGACACTCCAGGTAGGAATGTCAACAATGAAGGAAAACATAGACTGCTACTTATCGTAAAGAAGACATGTTAAGTTGCAGACAGGCACAATTAAAAGACAAAATTATGAAAAGAATAGTTGCTACTCACCATATAGCAGAGATTCTGTGTTGCAGATACACACAACAAAAAGATTGTTAGAAAGTGAGCTTTCAGCCAATAAGGCATTTGTCAAAAATAGACAATATATTCACACACACTCCCACAAACACAACTCACACACACATGACCGCAGTCTTGGCAACTGAGGCCACACTACGAGCAGCAGCACATGGTTGGGAGAGGCAACCGGATGGGAGTGATGAGGTTGCTATGGCGGGGAGGGGGATGGATAGCAGAGCAGCAGTGTGGGTATTGGTAAAGTGCTGCTAATGGAAGCATGCAGAGAAGAGGTGGAGAGAGGCAAGCTAGATGCAGTCAGGAGGTTAGAGATAGAGGGTTGGGCAGAGAGGGTGTGTGTGTGGGGGGGGGGGGGGGGTTGTGGAAGAGGAGAGAAGTAAAAACAGGGAACAGGCTAGATGGATAAGGACAATGACTAACAATGACTGAGGTTCCCATCTTCACAATTCAGAAAAGCTGGTGTCGGTAGGAAGGATCCAGATGGCACAGGCTGTGAAGCAGTCATTGAAATGTAGGACATTGTGTTGGGTGGCATGCTTAGCAACAGGATGGTACACTTGTTTCTTGGCCACACTATGTCAGTGGCCATTCATCCAGATAGACTTATTGACCAAACACATGACTTTCACCTTTTTCAGATTCTGCCAGTCCTTGGCCCGCACAAACCTGGTGCTGAAAAAACACATCTCCATGGCATAGGCATACCAGAACCATCTGTGCTCCCTCCACAAGATACTACTGCTGTGCAGTCCTTGCTCCATACACCACATCTCTGAAGTTGAATCCCTTGCTCTCTAACACCTGGAGGAGCATTCCAGAACTACCTCCGTAAATTATCCAATCTGCTAACATCCTCCTACTACTGCCTCAGGGCACCACTATCCAACCCCTATCCTACCCACAGTGTTTCTTCTCAACCACCCCTCATGTAGTACCTAAGCCCCTAGCTGACCTTTTAAACTTGCTACATCCCCCAAAACTCCCTGCCAACTCTCCACCACATTCAGTGCCAAAACATTCCCATAACACTGTTGTTAACCTTTCCACCAAAACCCTCAGCTCCACAAAACCTATCCAAAGGCCTCACCTTTGGCCCTACACCAAAATTTAATCATGCTGGACTTGTAAAAGACCTACTCTTCTTCTCCCAATCCCTGCAATGGAAGCATTTCTTTGCTGCCAATACCTCCAACCAAAACCAACCTAATTCCAACATTAACCCTGCCTCTTCCAATTCATACAACCATCTAACCATGAGCCTCCTGCCCCCTCCCATATAACCACCTGCTGGTCACCTTCCAGTAATTCCTTACCTCCAACGTAACCTGATCATCCTTCCCCAGATCTCTTCCTCAGAACACCAACCTTTTGGTAGAAGAAAGAATGACCATACACAGTCTCAAAACAAATCCTGACCTAGTCATTCTACCTGCAGACAAAGATCCCACCACTGTTGTTATGAATTGTAGTGACTACCTGGCAGAAGGGCTCCACCAATTATCTGATTCCTCCACCTATAAACTCTGGCAGAGTGATCCCATCCCAGAAGTCCAACACAACCTCCAATCCCTACTTAAAGCCTTAGGCCCTTCCCAGAACCTCTCCCCTGAATCCATTTCCCTACTCACTCCTATGACACCCTGTGCACCCACCATCTACATGCTCCCCAAAATCCACAAACCCAACAATGCTGGATATGCCATTGTGGCTGGTTATTGTGCTCCCACTGAAGAATTTTGGCCTTCATTGAGCAACGCTTCCAATCAATCATGCGTAATCTAGCACAACCATGGACATCCACATGACACACTCCTATGCCAGCCTGTTTACGGGCCATCTAGAGGAGTCATTGCCAGTTTTCCAGAATGCCAAACCTCTAGTCTGTTTCACGTTCATTGATTATCTATTTGTCATCTGCTCTCAGGGCCAACACACTTCACAAACTCAACACCTTGTCTTCCACCCATTTCACCTCATCTCTCCAATCCAGCGTGCCAGTGTGCCACCTTCCTTGATGTTGACTTCCTCCTCTCTGATTGCTCCATCCACACCTCTGTCCACATTAAACCCACCAACACCAACGGTACCTGCATTTTGACAGTTTTCATCCCTTTCACACCAAAAAAACCCTCTCACACAGCCTGGACACCTGGGAATGCAGTGACAAGAACTCTCTTGCTCCGTATGCTGAGGGTCTCACCCAGGCCTTCACAAGCAGGCCCTATCTTAGAGACTTAGTCCGCAAACAGATCTCCCATGCCATTTCCCCCTCACACCCTCAATCCTCCCATTACCCCCAGGAACCAGCTAAAAAGGAATACCTCCTTTGTCACCCAGTAACACCCTGGACTGGAACAACTGAACCACATCCTTCAGCAGGGCTTTGATTGCGTATCATCATGTGCTGAAATGAGGGATATCATACCAGAGATCCTTCCCACCCCTCCTAAAGTGGTGTTCTGTCACCCATCCAACCTCCACAACATCCTATTCCTTCCCTATGCCACTCCCAATCCCAACCCCTTGGTACAAGGATCATATCCATGTGGAAGACCCAGATGCAAGACCTACCCAATCCACCCACACAGCACTTCCTATTCTAGTCCTGTCACAGGCTTATCCTACCTGATCAGGGGCTGGGCCTCCAGCAAAAGCAGCCATGCCATTTACCAGCTCTGCTGCAATCATTGCACAGCTTTTTATATAGGTGTGACTATCAACCAGCTGGCCACCAGGATGAATGGCAGGAAGAATGGTCACAGCCAAACTCCAGCCAAGAGCAAAGTACACAACATGCAACTGAACATAACATGCTTAATTTCAATGGTTGCTTCACTACCCGAGCCATCTGGATCCTCCACTCCACCACCATATTTTCTGAACTGCACAGATAGAGTTATCTTCACAACACATTCTCTGTTCTTGTACTTATCCCGGGCTCAACCTGTGGTAACGTACTGTCCCCACACTCTCCATCCAACAGTTTCCACCCCCTATGTTCTGTCATCTCCTTCCCATCCTCAGTTCCCATGCTCCTTTTCTGCCATCCTCTGCCAATGCACCTGTCCATATTTGCCCACTCCTCTCCTTTTTTGCTGCTTTTTTCCCATCTTGCTGCACACAACATCCTGATGCTTCACCTGTTGGCATTGTAGTCCCTGCACTCTCTGCCAGATAGTGTTCGTCTTGCCCACCACCCATATGCTACTATCCCTTCCCCCTCCTCACCTCCTCCACATTTCTGCTTGTGTCCCATGTGATAGATGCATTTTGCCATGAGCTGCTGGAGTTGGTGGTCATGTGTCATGAGCTGTGCTTGCTTATGTGTATAAATGGTGTGTGTTTCTCTTTTGTATACTGAAGTTACTACTACAGTACTTGCTCCAGTCTTTCAGTAACTACACCTTGACTTATCGACTGGCTGTACATGTATGTCGATGTCAAAGTTAGCATAAGGAGGGCTATGCGTGAAGCATTCAGTGAATTCGAAAGTAAAATTCTATGTACCGACTTGACAGAAAATCCTAGGAAGTTCTTGTCTTACGTTAAATCAGTAAGTGGCTCAAAACAGCATATCCAGACACTCCGGGATGATGATGGCATTGAAACAGAGGATGACACGCGTAAAGCTGAAATACTAAACACCTTTTTCCAAAGTTGTTTCACAGAGGAAGACCGCACTGCAGTTCCTTCTCTAAATCCTCGCACAAACGAAAAAATGGCTGACATCAAAATAAGTGTCCAAGGAATAGAAAAGCAACTGGAATCACTCAACAGAGGAAAGTCCACTGGACCTGACGGGATACCAATTCGATTCTACACAGAGTACGCGAAAGAACTTGCCCCCCTTCTAACAGCCATGTACCGCAAGTCTCTAGAGGAATGGAAGGTTCCAAATGATTGGAAAAGAGCACAGATAGTCCCAGTCTTCAAGAAGGGTCGTCGAGCAGATGCGCAAAACTATAGACCTATATCTCTGACGTCAATCTGTTGTAGAATTTTAGAACATGTTTTTTGTTCGAGTATCATGTCATTTTTGGAAACCCAGAATCTACTATGTAGGAATCAACATGGATTCTGGAAACAGCGATCGTGTGAGACCCAACTCACTTTATTTGTTCATGAGACCCAGAAAGTATTAGATACAGGCTCCCAGGTAGATGCTATTTTTCTTGACTTCCAGAAGGCGTTCGATACAGTTCCGCACTGTCGCATGATAAACAAAGTAAGAGCCTACGGAATATCAGACCAGCTGTGTGGCTGGATTGAAGAGTTTTTAGCAAACAGAACACAGCATGTTGTTATCAATGGAGAGACGTCTACAGAAGTTAAAGTAACCTCTGGCGTGCCACAGGGGAGTGTTATGGGACCATTGCTTTTCACAATATATATAAATGACCTAGTAGATAGTGTCGGAAGTTCCATGCGGCTTTCCGCGGATGATGCTGTAGTATACAGAGAAGTTGCAGCATTAGAAAATTGTAGCGAAATGCAGGAAGATCTGCAGCGGATAGGCACTTGGTGCAGGGAGTGGCAACTGTCCCTTAACATAGACAAATGTAATGTATTGCGAATACATAGAAAGAAGGATCCTTTATTGTACGATTATATGATAGCGGAACAAACACTGGTAGCAGTTACTTCTGTAAAATATCTGGGAGTATGCGTGCGGAATGATTTGAAGTGGAATGATCATATAAAATTAATTGTTGGTAAGGCGGGTACCAGGTTGAGATTCATTGGGAGAGTGCTTAGAAAATGTAGTCCATCAACAAAGGAGGTGGCTTACAAAACACTCGTTCGACCTATACTTGAGTATTGCTCATCAGTGTGGGATCCGTACCAGATCGGGTTGACGGAGGAGATAGAGAAGATCCAAAGAAGAGTGGCGTGTTTCGTCACAGTGTTATTTGGTAACCGTGATAGCGTTACAGAGATGTTTAATAAACTCAAGTGGCAGACTCTGCAAGAGAGGCGCTCTGCATTGTGGTGTAGCTTGCTTGCCAGGTTTCGAGAGGGTGCGTTTCTGGATGAGGTATTGAATATATTGCTTCCCCCTACTTATACCTCCCGAGGAGATCACGAATGTAAAATTAGAGAGATTAGAGCGCGTACGGAGGCTTTCAGACAGTCGTTCTTCCCACGAACCATACGCGACTGGAACAGGAAAGGGAGGTAATGACAGTGGCACGTAAAGTGCTCTCCGCCACACACCGTTGGGTGGCTTGCGGAGTATAAATGTAGATGTAGATGTAACACAAAGTCAGAACATTATTTTAGTACTTCAGTTGAAATACCACCATAGCCAGATGAGTTGCTGTTTTTAGTGACCTAATAATTTAGTAAATCTCTAAGAGATGAGTTGGCAAAACTCATGTCCAGTTGTAGGGTATGCATTGCCTAAGTAAGTTTATCAGATCTGTTTTTTGTGGACAATTTTATTTTCTCTTTTCGGCAACTCTTAGGAAGAATTCATTGATTTTAGTAGCAAATGTTTTGAATTTCATACCATCTTTCTCACTGCAATGGTCATTCAATACCATTTGGCTAGCTGTGTTTCTTTTATGCCTAATAATGCTCCAAGTTGTCCATGCCTTGCTCTCTACACATAGTGCATGTTTTTGCCTCTTTGATGAGAGAGTGAAGAATTTTTCCATACTGTATGTAGTGTATTTTTAAGTCAAGATCAGAGGTAGACCTTAACCTTTGCATTAAGCTCTCTTTTGGTAAAACATACACTACTGGCCATAAAAATTGCTGCACTACGAACATGATGTGCTACAGATGCGAAATTTAACTGACAGGAAGAAGATGCTGTGATATGCAAATGATTAGCTTTTCAGAGCATTCACACAAGGTTGGTGCTGGTGGCAACACCTACAACGTGCTGACATGAGGAAAGTTTCCAACTGATTTCTCATACACAAACAGCAGTTGACCAGCTTTGCCTGGTGAAACGTTGTTGTGATGCCTCGTGTAAGGAGGAGAAATGCGTACCATCACATTTCCGACTTTCATAAAGGTTGGATTGTAGCCTATCGCGATTGCGGTTTATCGTATTGCGACATTGCTGCTCACGTTGGACGAGATTCAATGACTGTTAGCAGAATATGGAATCGGTGGGTTCAGGAGGATAATACAGAATGCCGTGCTGGATCCCAACGGCCTCATATCACTAGCAGTCGAGATGACAGCCATCTTACCCGCATGGCTGTAACAGATCGTGCAGCCACATCTCGATCCCTGAGTCAACAGATGGCGAAGTTTCAAGACAAAAACCATCTACACGAACAGTTCGCTGACATTTGCAGAGCAGCATGGACTATCAGCTCTGAGACTATGGCTGCGGTTACCCTTGACGCTGCATCACACACAGGAGCGCCTGCGATGGTGTACTCAATGACGAACCTGGGTGCACGAATGGCAAAACATCATTTTTTCAGATGAATCCAGATTCTGTTTACATCATCATGATGGTTGCATCCGTGTTTGGCGACATCGCGGTGAACGCACATTGGAAGCGTGTATTCGTCATCGCCATACTGGTATATCACCCGGCGTGATGGTATGGGGTGCCATTGGTTACACGTCTCGGTCACCTCTTGTTCACATTGATGGCACTTTGAACAGTTTATGTTACATTTCAGATGTGTTATGACCCATGGCTCTACCCTTCATTCAATCCCTGCGAAACCCTACATTTCAGCAGGATACTACACGACCGCATGTTGCAGGTCCTGTACGGGTCTTTCTGGATACAGAAAATGTTCGACTGCTGCCCTGGCCATCACATTCTCCAGATCTCTCACCAATTGAAAACGTCTGGTCAATAGTGGCTGAGCAACTGGCTCATCACAATACGCCAGTCACTACTCTTGATGAATTGGGGTATCGTGTTGAAGCTGAATGGGCAGCTGTACCTGTACACATCATCCTAGCTCTGTTTGACTCAATGCCCAGGTGTATCAAGGCTGTTATTACAGCCAGAGGTAGTTGTTCTGGGTACTGATTTCTCAGGGTCTATGCACCCAATTTGTCAGTTCTAGTGTAATATATTTGTCCAATGAATAACCGTTTATCATCTGCATTTCTTCTTGGAGCAGCAATTTTAATGGCCAGTAGTGTATTTTGATCTCAGATGTTTGTCACCATTGTTGGCTTCCACTCTAAATGTCCCTGACCCATTTTAGATTAAAACTGGTTTCTTAATGTTGTAAGAATATTTTAAAGAATGAATAGAATTTCTCATCTGCTTTGTGCCCTTGGTAAACTTCTTCCCAATTGTTTGCCGTGCAAATTCTCCTTGAATAATGTTGTTGTTGTTGTTGTTGTTGTCTTCAGTCCTGAGACTGGTTTGATGCAGCTCTCCATGCTACTCTATCCTGTGCAAGCTTCTTCATCTCCCAGTACTTACTGCAACCTACATCCTTCTGAATCTACTTAGTGTATTCATCTCTTGGTCTCCCTCTAAGATTTTTACCCTCCACGCTGCCCTCCAATGCTAAATTTGTGATCCCTTGATGCCTCAGAACATGTCCTACCAACCAGTCCCTTCTTCTTGTCAAGTAGTGCCACAAACTCCTCTTCTCCCCAATTCTATTCAATACCTCCTCATTAGTTATGTGATCTACCCATCTAATCTTCAGCATTCTTCTGTAGCACCACATTTCGAAAGCTTTTATTCTCTTCTTGTCCAAACTATTTATCATCCATGTTTCACTTCCATACAGGGCTACACTCCATACAAATACTTTCAGAAACGACTTCCTGACACTTACATCTATACTCCATGTTAACAAATTTCTCTTCTTAAGAAACGCTTTCCTTGCCATTGCCAGTCTACATTTTATATCCTCTCTACTTTGACCATCATCAGTTATTTTGCTCCCCAAATAGCAAAACTCCTTTACTACTTTAAGTGTCTCATTTCCTAATCTAATTTCCTCAGCATCACCCGACTTAATTCGGCTACATTCCATTATCCTCGTTTTGCATTTGTTGATGTTCATCTTATATCCTCCTTTCAAGACACTGTCCATTCCGTTCAACTGCTCTTCCAAGTCCTTTGCTGTCTCTGACAGAATTACAATGTCATCGGCGAACCTCAAAGTTTTTATTTCTTCTCCATGTACTTTAATACCTACTCCAAATTTTTCTTTTGTTTCCTTTACTGCTTGCTCAATATACAGATTGAATAACATCAGGGACAGGCTACAACCCTGTCTCACTCCCTTCCCAACCGCTGCTTCCCTTTCATGCCCCTCGACTCTAATAACTGCCATCTGGTTTCTGTAAAAATTGTAAATAGCCTGTTGCTCCCTGTATTTTACCCCTGCCACCTTTAGAATTTGAAAGAGAGTATTCCAGTCAACATTGTCAAAAGCTTTCTCTAAGTCCATAAATGCTAGAAATGTAGGTTTGCCTTTCCTTAATCTATTTTCTAAGATAAGTCGTAGGGTCAGTATTGCCTCACGTGTTCCAACATTTCTGCGGAATCCAAACTGATCTTCACCGAGGTCGGCTTCTACCAGTTTTTCCATTCGTCTGTAAAGAATTCGCGTTAGTATTTTGCAGCTGTGACTTATTAAACTGATAGTTCGGTAATTTTAACATCTGTCAACACCTGCTTTCTTTGGGATTTGAATTATTATATTCTTCTTGAAGTCTGAGGGTATTTTGCCTGTTTCATACATCTTGCTCACCAGATGGTAGCGTTTTCTCAGGACTGGCTCTCCCAAGGCTGTCAGTAGTTCCAATGGAATGTTGTCTACTCCCGGGGCCTTGTTTCAACTCAGGTCTTTCAGTGCTCTGTCAAACTCTTCACACAGTATTGTATCTCCCATTTCATCTTCATCTCCATCCTCTTCCATTTCCATAACATTGTCCTCAAGTACATTGCCCTTGTATAGACCCTCTATATACTCCTTCCACCTTTCTGCTTTCCCTACTTTGCTTAGAACTGGGTTTCCAACTGAGCTCTTGATATTCATACAAGTGGTTCTCTTTTCTCCAAAGGTCTCTTTAATTTTCCTGTAGGCAGTATCTATCTTACCCCTAGTGAGATAAGCCTCTACATCCTTACATTTGTCCTCTAGCCATCCCTGCTTAGCAATTTTGCACTTCCTGTCGATCTCATTTTTGAGACGTTTGTATTCCTTTTTGCCTGTTTCATTTACTGCATTTTTATATTTTCTCCTTTCATCAATTAAATTCAATATTTCTTCTTTAACTCAAGGATCTCTACTAGCCCTTGTCTTTTTGCCTACTCAATCCTCTACTGCCTTCACTATTTCATCCCTTAAAGCTACTCATTCTTCATCTACTGTATCTCTTTCCTCCATTCTTGTCAATCGTTCCCTAATGCTCTCCCTGAAACTCTCTAAAACCTCTTGTTCTGTCACTTTACCCACATCCCATCTCTTTAAATTCCCACCTTTTTGCAGTTTCTTCAGTTTTAATCTACAGTTCATAACCAATAGATTGTGGTCAGAGTCCACATCTGCCCCTGGAAATGTCTTACAATTTAAAACCTGGTTCCTAAATCTCTGTCTTACCATTATATAATATATCTGATACCTTCTAGTATCTCCAGGATTCTTCCATGTATACAACCTTCTTTTATGATTCTTGAACCAAGTGTTAGCTATGATTAAGTTGTGCTCTGTGCAAAATTCTATCAGACGGCTTCCTCTTTCATTTCTCTCCCCCAATCCATATCCACCCACTATGTTTCCTTCTCTCCCTTTTCCTACTCTCGAATTCCAGTCACCCATGACTATTAAATTTTCGTCTCCCTTCACTACCTGAATAATTTCTTTTATCTCATCATACATTTCATCAATTTCTTCATCATCTGCAGAGATAGTTGACATATAAACTTGTACTACTGTAGTAGGCATGGGCTTCGTGTCTATCTTGGCCACAATAATGCGTTCACTATGCTGTTCATAGTAGCTTACCCGCACGGCTATTTTTTTATTCATTATTAAACCCACTCCTGCATTACCCCTATTTGATTTTGTATTTATAACCCTGTATTCACCTGACCAAAAGTCTTGTTCCTCCTGCCACCGAACTTCACTAATTCCCACTATATCAAACTTCAACCTATCCATTTCCCTTTTTAAATTTTCGAACCTACCTGCCCGATTAAGGGATCTGAAATTCCACGCTCCGATCCGTAGAATGCCAGTTTTCTTTCTCCTGATAACGACGTCCTCTTGAGTAGTCCCTGCCCGGAGGTCCGAATGGGGGACTATTTTACCTCCGGAATATTTTACCCTAGAGGACGCCATCATCATTTAACCATACAGTAAAGCCGCATGCCCCTGGGAAAAATTATGGCTGTAGATTCCCCTTGCTTTCAGCCGTTTGCAGTACCAGCACAGCAAGGCCGTTTTGGTTAGTGTTGCAAGGCCAGATCAGTCAATCATCCAGACTGTTGCCCCTGCAACTACTGAAAAGGCTGCTGCCCCTCTTCAGGAACCACACGTTTGTCTGGACTCTCAACAGATACCCCTCCGTTGTGGTTGTACCTACGGTACGGCCATCTATATCGCTGAGGCATGCAGGCCTCCCCACCAACGGCAAGGTCCATGGTTCATGGGGGTAGGTAAATGTGTCTAAGCCAATATATATAATTCTGTGGAATTTTGCTTTTTTGCTCTTGTTGAACTTCAATGGCTGGTATGCTTTATTGTTGCCATTTGATCATCATAATAAGATAAACAATTTATTATGCAACTCATTTTTATTTCATTAAAGACAGTTGGATTTAGAAGTAAATTATGTCCTGTTCTTGTTGAGAATGTTTCTGTGAGAGTGAAACCAAAGCTAGGCATCAGTAGCTCTGTGAGGATGTGGCAGGTATTTCCTCTGGAAGATAATATATGTATTTTTACTTTAAGAGATTATTTTTGGTCCAATAGTCCTGTCTAGTAATGTTTACAGATTTATAATTTTATAATTTATAATTATCCATGTACCATGGACCTTGCCCTTGGTAGTGAGGCAGGAGCCTTTTCAGTAGTTGTAGGAGCAACAGTCTGAATGATTGACTGATCTGGCCTTATAACACTGACCGAAACGGCCTTGCTTTGCTGGTACTGCGAACGGCCGAAAGCAAGGGGAATCTACAGCCATAATTTTTCCCAGGGGCATGCGGCTTTACTGTATGGTTAAATGATGATGTCATCCTCTTGTGTAAAATATTCCATATATAAAATAGTCCCCCATTCGGATCTCTGGGCAGGGACTACTGAGGAAGACATCGTTATCAGGAGAAAGAAAACTGGCGTTCTACAGATCGGAGCGTGGAATGTCATATCCCTTAATCAGGCAGGGAGGTTAGAAAATTTAAAAAGGGAAATGGATAGGTTATAGTTAGATATAGTGGTAATTAGTGAAGTTCGGTGGCAAAAGGAACAAGACTTCTGGTCAGGTGCCTACAGGGTTATAAATATAAAATCAAATAGGGGTAATGCAGGAGTAGGTTTAAGAATGAATAAAAAAATAGGAGTGTGGGTAAGCTACTTCAAACAGCATAGTGAATGCATTATTGTGGCCAAGATAGACATGAAACCCAAGCCTACCACAGTAGTACAAGTTTATATGCCAACTAGCTCCACAAATGATGAAGAGGTTGATGAAATGTATGATGAAATAAAAGAAATTATTCAGATAGTGAAGGAAGACAAAAATTTAATAGTCATGGGTGATTGGAATTTGATAGTAGGAAAAGGAAGAGAAGGAAACATAGTAGGTGAATATGGAATGGTTGTAAGGAATGAAGGAGGAAGCCACCTGGTAGAATTTTGCACAAAGCATAACTTAATCATAACTAACACTTGGTTCAAGAATCATGAAAGAGGGTTGTATACATGGAAGAGGCCTGGAGATACTGGAGGGTTTCAGATAGAGATTTAGGTACCAGGTTTTAAATTGTAAGACATTTCTGACAACAATCTATTGGTTATGAACTGTAGATTAAAACTGAAGAGACTGCAAAAAGGTGGGAATTTAAAGAGATGGGATGTGGGTAAAGTGACAGAACAAGAGGTTTTAGAGAGTTAGAGAGTTTCAGGGAGAGCATTAGGGAACGATTAACAAGAATGGAGGAAAGAGATACAGTAGATGAAGAATGAGTAGCTTTAAGGGATGAAATAGTGAAGGCAGTAGAGGATTGAGTAGGCAAAAAGACAAGGGCTAGTAGAGATCCTTGAGTTAAAGAAGAAATATTGAATTTAATTGATGAAAGGAGAAAATACAAAAATGCAGTAAATGAAACAGGCAAAAAGGAATAAAAACGTCTCAAAAATGAGATCGACAGGAAGTGCAAAATTGCTAAGCAGGGATGGCTAGAGAACAAGTGTAAGGACGTAGAGGCGTATATCACTAGGGGTAAGATAGATATTGGCTACAGGAAAATTTAAGACACCTTTGGAGAAAAGAGAACCACTTGTATGAATATCAAGAGCTCAGATGGAAACCCAGTTCTAAGCAAAGTAGGGAAAGCAGAAAGGTGGAAGGAGTATATAGAGGGTCTATACAGGGGTGATGTACTTGAGCACAATATTATGGAAATGGAAGAGGAGGTAGATGAAGATGAAATGGGAGATATGATACTGTGTGAAGAGTTTGACAGAGCACTGAAAGATCTAAGTCGAAACAAGGGCCAGGGAGTAGACAATATTCCATTAGAACTACCGACAGCCTTGGGAGAGGCTGTCCTTACAAAACTCTACCATCTGGAGAGCAAGATGTATGAAACAGGCGAAATACCTTCAGACTTCGAAAAGAATATAATAATTCAAATCCCAAAGAAATCAGGTGTTGACAGATGGGAAAATTACCAAACTATCAGTTTAATAAGTCATGGCTGCAAAATACTAACACGAATTCTTTATAGATGAATGGAAAAACTGGTAGAAGTCGACCTCGCGGAAGATCACTTTGGATTCCGTAGAAAAGTTGGAACACGTGAGCAATACTGACCCTACGACTTACCTTAGAAAATAGATTAAGAAGAGGCAAACCTACATTGCTAGCATTTGTAGACTTAGAGAAATTTTATGACAATGTTGACTGGAATACTCTCTTTCAAATTCTGAAGGTGGCAGGGGTAAAATACAGGGAGCAAAAGGCTATTTACAATTTTTACAGAAACCAGATGGCAGTTATAAGAGTTTAGGGGTATGAAAAGGAAGCAGTGGTCAGGAAGGGAGTGAGACAGGGTTGTAGCCTATCCCAACATTATTCAATCTGTATACTGAGCAAGCAGTAAAGGAAATGAAAGAAACATTTTGGAGTAGGAATTAAAATCCATGGAGAAGAAATAAAAACTTTGAGGTTCACCAATGACATTGTAATTCTGCCAGAGACTACACAGGACCTGTAAGAGCAGTTAAACAGAATGGACAGTGTCTTGAAAGGAGGGTACAAGATGAACATCAACAAAAGCAAAATGAGGATGATGGAATGTAGTCGAATTAAATCGGGTGATGCTGAGGGAATTAGATTAGGAAATGAGACACTTAAAGTAGTAAATGTGTTTTGTTATTTGGGGAGCAAAATAACTGGTGATGGTCAAAGTAAAGAGGATATAAAATGTAGACTGGCAATGGCAAAGAAAGCATTTCTGAAGAAGAGAATTTGTTAACATCGAGTATACTGTAGATTTAAATGTGAGGAAGACATTTCTGAAAGAATTTGTGTGGTGTGTAGCCGTGTATGGATGTGAAACATGGACAATAAATAGTTTAGACAAGAAGAGAATAAAAGCTTTTGAAATGTGGTGCTACAGAAGAATGCTGAAGATTAGATGGGTAGACCACATAACTAATGAGGAGGTATTGAATAGAATAGGGGAGAAGAGAAATTTGTCTCACAACTTGACTAGAAGAAGGGTTCAGTTGGCAGGACATGTTCTGGGGCATCAATAGATCACCAATTTTGTATTGGAGGGCAGCGTGGAGGCTAAAAATCGTAGAGGGAGACCAAGAGATGAATACATTAAGCAGATTTAGAAGGCTGTAGGTTGCAGTAAGTACTGGGAGACGAAGCAGCTTGCACAGGATAGAGTAGCATGGAGAGCCGCATCAAACCAGTCTCTGGACTGAAGACCACAACAACAACAAGATATTTGCAATTCTATAACCTTCATGTGGCATTCTTCCATTATGTCACACTTTGATACTGTCCGTATCTTCTGTAATTTTTCCTGTCTCAATTTTGCCAACCTGCCAAATAGTTTTTATTTTACTATTTGAATTGTTAATTTCAGATTTAATAAACATGCTTTTGGATTTTTAATGACACTCTTTAGGATGCTACAGTATAATTTTTAGTGCTCTCTATCCTTAGGTTTGCTAGAATTTCTGAGTGAGACATAAAGCATTCTCTTTGTTTCACTGAATGTATTGATTCCCTTAGTGAGCCATTGTCTCCTGTTATAACTCAGATTTGTGTTTTTTGAAATTCTCTTGGGAAAATTGGTAACGAGTTCATTCAGGAAGATGTTAAATTTATCGCTGACATCTTTAGCCGGATATACTGTGTTCCATTCCAACCGCTGCAAATGTCTGCTGAAGGTTTCCAGATTCTCACTAATGATTAGTCTAAAAGCTCTATTGGTAAAACTACTCTTGTTACACATGCTTACAAAATGCATTTTTAACAACTGCCCATCATGATCAGAATAGCCATTTAAGTTTTGTTTTACACATATGTTATTGTCTGCAAAAACGTTGTTATTCATATTTATACAGTGCTTGGTCACCCTTGTGTGGAAGTCAACAACTGCCATCAGATTACAGAGCTCTTTACATTCTCAAAATCTGTTCTGTCATTATTACAGGTAAGGATATTTACATTAAAATCACCAAGCATGATTATTTCTTTCTTTTTTGACAACAGACAAGTTAAAAGTTCTTCTATTTACTTGAGGAATACACTAAGCTTTCCTGAGGGTGCTCTGTAAACAGTAATAACATAAAACAGGCAAAGTATTAACGTGAAGTTCAATGCAACAAGCCTCAAAATGTTGATCAACACAATAATCTTTTACATTTACAGACTTGTACACTATATTATTTTTAACATACATCATTACCCCACCCCTATCCATTGTATTTCTAGTACAATAAGCTGCTAGGTTGTACTTTTATAGTTGCACCATTTCAGTCCATTCTGCCAAAAAATGAGGTTCAGTAAAACATAACATATGGGCATTGTTTATTGCTTCCGTGTCATTAATGCAAACAACAAGTGGTCCAGTTTGTTTCTTAGAAAAATGCAACGTGTGTCATTTCCTAAACTCTTTTTTTCTGATGTCACTGTTTTGTTGTAAATTGAAATGAGAGATTATAGGCAGTCTACTTGCAAAGTTTAGATGTACGTTAGCCCTGGAACTCAGACTGGGTACCAACAATCCTATACAGTTGTGTGTTCCCCGGTTCTTGTGCTTCTTCTGCTCGCATCTGTTACTGCTGATGATAGCGGAGATACATCAGGTGGAGCAGGGTCTTGTACTGCTGTAGATTGTGGAGGAGCTAACAAGGTAATGGTCCAATAAGGCATGTCAAAACCTTACCTGAAATGTTTTACACAAGAAAAGATAACAAAAGAAATACACTGTCAAAATTTTAGCTGCTAAGAGGCACTGCAAGTATTAAAAAAGTAGCTGAAAATTGCCAAATTCATAGCATGGCAGGTGGTGGTAGAAATGTACACCCTTACTGGCACTGTAGCAACTGTGTATGTGCAACAAGGCACACATTCAATGTCAAGGTTGGCAGTACATTTGTAAACAGGAAGCATGACACAGCCCAATCATGATTTGTAAGGGTTGTTTCAGCTTATTTTTTTTGTTGATAGTTTCTCTGACACTACAGTACACAGTTACTATTCTCTCGAATTAGCCACTCAACTAACATCTATTACAAATTATCAGGTGCTGTTTGCAGTGTTGGTAAGTATTGACAATACAGATAAAGCTGAATTAATATTTATTGTGCTTTCATAAGGCATGCCTGTTAATAGTACCCTTTTTTTTCTTCCAGTTTCACAGTAATGTGAAATACAATTAACATTCTCAATTTCGCAATGATGAAATATGTAGAACGTGATGTCCAGCTGAAATCACCTACTTCTCTGAGGACGTACATATGTGTTGTTTGTTAGTTGCTTTCCTTGACATTCATTGGAATGATAGCGACATTTCATTTGAAATTGTGGATATGTTAGAAGAAATAGGAAATAACTGTGATGATTCCATGAATTGTGGTTTGGATGATGTCAGTTGTGCCAGTAACAGTTCTAAAGAAGAATACCTTCCAAGCCTAAAAAAAAGAAAAAAAACGTACTGCAATATCTTTCAGTCACAAAGAAAAGGCAGTGAAATATAGGTGGAATATATGTTAAACAAAGGAGGGAAAAAACGCTTGAAGTTATGCAGTATGCAAAGGCATTTTCCTTTAATAAAATTGGAGCATGAACTGTACAAATGGAAGAATGAATTATGTGAAGTAAGAAATATGCACCAAATGGAAACCGAAAACCATCTGAATGAAAAACTGTTCGAAAGATTTAGAATTGCTTGTGAGAGGCTATGTACTGTTACCAATGAAGATCTACAAGCCTGGGCCCCGCAAATTGCATCTGACATGAACATCACTAATTTCCAGGCTTTGTAGACATTGTTACGCAGGTTCAAGAAATCATACAGAATAGGAAGTTGCAAAATTATCAAGTTTACATCATGTAAACATGTAGAGCAGCGACCAGTGGTTAAAAATATTTTTTTTTTTCAATATTAAAATTTTGTTAAAAAAGAAACAAATAAAATGATCTAAATGAGACAGTCCCCAAGAAATAACTATGGAAGAAAAGATGGCACATTCAAATGAATGGACATTAAATCCAGAAATTATTTCCCTGCAGTAGCAACATATGTTGCCCCCAGTAATAAACAAGACACATTAGATTTACTTCTGTAGATACTGTATGTATCACCAACAGAAATTTGTTTAAAAAATAAAATCCCTAATGAGACTAAAAAATTTATTTTGTCACAAGAAAGTAGTACTAATTCTGCTGGCAGTGTTAGTATTTCTATCAGAATATTAAAATCTTTAACTGACATAGTATGAATACCCTTAAGCTTAATATGTAATAAGTTAATGGTTCAAGGTGTATTACCTTTCAAATTTAAATATGTTGTAGTAAGACCCTAGGTGATAAGAGAGTGTTCGAGAAGCCCTCCACCTCCACCCCCAGGTGTTGGTATTGATACGTTTTTAATCAAACTAAAAGAGTAAATAAAGCTAATCTGTGTATTTGTCAGTACCACTGTACTAAAGGACAAGAAACAATTGATCAAACATCTATTTTGATGAAGCTTTTCCATATTCACAGTAGTATAAACTTCCAGTTGGCACTATAACATCTTAACTTTTGAAAGATGATACATTTATCCAAAACCACTTGCACTGAATAGCGTTATTCAAACCAATTATAGCACATGAATGGATAATCTGAAAAGTGAGTGCTATAATGAAACTAAATCCTGGAACTTACCTGCTGTGACAACAACTCGAAGTTCATTTGTAGGTTCATTCATGTTGCTTTTGTCCACAGGTTCCAGCATCTTAATTTGTGTTGATTAAAACATTGTCTGCAGAATACCTCATTTATTATTTGTCCATACGATAACACCATCAAAAAATGTATCACAGAATACTTTTTTTTCGCAAGATAAAGCAGGCCAAAATAATTTTTCTTTTTCATAAAACTGTGTGACTAAATAGCTCAAAAAACATACAGTATTTGAAACAATTGTCATACAATTGGTGTGATTGAATGTTATGAAAGAAATGAGGTATGATTGGTGCATCGTTCAGACTTAGATGATTTCAGTTGTGATGTGAGAATGTCCCACAAAAACAAATTTCTAGAATTACAGATAATTTTCTAAACAAAAAGAATTTATAGTGAATATATACACACATTTTGGAGTGACAGTATAATACAGCAAAAATACAATTTTAGTTTCTCACATTAAATTTTCATTTAAAATGGAATGTTCTTGAAATACTTTTTATGTTTGCATTCTTATTTTCAACTGTATTTCTTTATATAAGTTTAGTATGTTGTTTCAGTCAGCAGAATGAATACAAGGTAATGAATGGTAAATTATCATTTTTAATCTTTCAAGCAGAATTTTGTTCATATTGAGTAATATTGAGCTCTTCATACTACAGAAAGCATAGAAAACCAATGCTAAGTAACACAGTTATCACTGTTGTATTTCTTGCA
Source organism: Schistocerca nitens (assembly GCF_023898315.1). Taxonomy (NCBI): domain Eukaryota; kingdom Metazoa; phylum Arthropoda; class Insecta; order Orthoptera; family Acrididae; genus Schistocerca; species Schistocerca nitens. The sequence goes on from NW_026045909.1 coordinate 6,938,744, forward strand.
GCTATTATTTATTTATTCCAAAAATTAAAGAATACAATGACTAACTTTATTTATGAAATACTACATCTACATACTTCAAAGAAATCATAATTGAAAGAATTAGCCCTGAATTAAGGTAATAATGTTTCTGCAATGGCTTAAATGTATTATATCAGTCATCAGCAAAATTGTATCACGAATTACAAATATGAAATTGTATCAAATAGTACAAACTGAATATGGTATTAGTCTATTTATATTGTCAATTTGGCCTGTTTCCTGATATTTATGATAATCACTCCTCCTCAAAGAGTGAAGTCAAATTATTTTACCTGTCAATATTGTTTCATTTGTCTCTTGAAACAGTATTACAAGGCTTATTTCCTTAATCATAAATTATTTAATTCTAAGTTATGCTTTTCGTAAAGTAAAAAATTCAAATTATTCAAAGTAAATTTTTTTTAAAAAAGTATGTGAAAATAACAAAAATGAATACAAACATGTGACATTAGCACATTTTAAGAAATTGCTTCATGAAATTGGAAAATTGATTATACTGTTAAAATAGTAATATGATACTGGAAAAAGTATCAGTTTAATTTTTCAAAAAAAATTTTTATCTACTGTGCTGTAATTAGCATTCTCAAAATGAAATACAAAGGTACTACAGAATTAACTGACATAGTGAAATGTCATTAAGTTTCCTTATCTCACTGTCTTTCATATGTTCATATGACTTTCCCGTTTTTCACAGAAATTATTATAAAAGTACAGAAAACATTTCTGCCATCAAATATCCATTACATGTGTATTTTTTTCTTCTCCTTTCTCATCCACAAATTCCTCATAATAATGGAATAAAAATCTTACTTTTTCATATTTGTGTCCACATCACATTTGGTTCCTTTTTTACAAGTCACATTTCAGGTTTTAATTAGCTTCTTTCTCTTACAAGTCATATTCTGGTTTGTAGTGGGTTCGTCTCATATAAGTCACCTTTTTTCTGAAAAGTGTATACTCTAATGTTGAGAATTAGCATAATTTTTACAGTAGATGTCCATAACATTTAATTCATTGGGTTCCAGAGTGGCCTCATCTTAGAACAAAACAACTAACACTGTGGCTGCAATGTGAATAGTAAGATATGACATTAAGGATTTGAATCAGACACAAAAAATTTACACAGACAATTACAGGGAGAAAATTTCAAAGTAATTAGAAAAATTTGCCTTGTCACAACTTCATTTGCTTTAACAATGGTACTTCACATAAAAATGCAGAGAATTGTTATTTTATTCAGAAGTACTTGACCAAACATGAAGAAAAAATGAACACACTTTTTCACTACTACTGAACACATTTTAACTGTATTCTTCCCCCTAACAGTGGTGTTTGATCTTCAATATTTCACTCCCTTCTGTATAAAAAAAATTGTAATTGCCACTTGAACAAACATGAAGAAAAAATGAACACACTTTTTCACTACTACTGAACACATTTTAGCTGTACTCTTCCTCCTAACAGTGGTGTTTGACCTTCAACATTTCACACCCAACTATATAAAAAAAATTGTAATTGCCCTTGCTGTCTTTTTACTAAGTACATTTGACACAAATTGAAAATAAGATTCCAACTAAATTTCTGCCTGTTTTCAAAAACAGATGAAAACTTTCAGTAGGGAATAAACTCTTATGATAACATGTGACAATTTAAAAGTAATATTTTGCAAAATTTGACTTTTCCTTCAAAATAATTATTTTTTGTAATAACAGTAAAATATTTTCCACTGCATTTGTTTTTTTAATTCTCACCACAGTTTTTTGTTAACTTCATTAACTTTCGTATCCTTGGGAGAATCATTTCATCATCACATAAGAAATTCTAAAATACATATTTGAGATATTTATTTATTTATTTTTCTGAACCTGCACTTGCCTCTGTGTGGAATGACCATTTCACCCAAACTAATGTTTTATGATGAAGAAAAATATAATTGCAGCTGGCGACAAACATACCAAGAATGAATCTTAGAAAATTCTGTAAATTTCACTGTGTGAAAGATTTTCTCTTGCCATTTAATATTATAAACTATTGACAATGATAATTCAGTTTTAGAACATCTCAAATAGTTCACAAAATAACTCAGTGATATGCCTATACCAAAATAAAAATGGGATAACACTGGCAGAAATTAGTAATGTAGACAACCGGGCTGGGTCTGACTGAACCATGCACTTTTTGGAAGACTGCCAAATAGGACTAAGCAAAGGAGAATATCATTCACGTCGTGAATGCTTTCTCTTGGAGGTCTCAGGAAGCAAGCAGAGTGCTCGAATCAAATCAGCAACCATAAGAATATAAATTCAGTAAAACAAAAACTAATGGGTCTCAGAGACCCAGCCCAACTGTTCTAGGATTAAAAGAAGTGATCTAAGCAACATGTCTAGCACAGTGCTATAGGTCAGTCTGTCGCCACAATCTACTGTCCAAGAAATTATGTAGTTGCAAAATAAATGATGTTGGTTTTCTGTTTGCACTTGTATGTCACTTGTCGCAACATATTACATCACAGGTCATAGCCAACATCTGGTATCTGTTGGTTCAGTTGATCCATTAATGTGTATCATGACTGAAGCCATGCCCCTGTGTCTTGATTGTTTTGATGAAATATGGAGAATGAATGAATGCCATACACAGAAATATGTAAAATTGCAACATACAAAAATTCCAGCCTCTTTTCCCCTAGGGAATGTAAGAGGACAGCGAAAAAATAAACAGCTGTGTAGGACATATTGCAATAAATACATGATATACTATCTTTTGAAAAAAAAAAATTCATGCGACTAGGGCCTCCCATCAGGTAGAACATTCAGCCGGGTGCAAGTCTTTCTATTTGACGCCACTTCGGCGACCTTTGTGTTGATGGTGATGAAATGATGATGATTAGGACAACACAACACCCAGTCCCTGAGGGGAGACAATCTCCGACCCAGCCGGGAATCGAACCCGGATCCTTAGGACTGACATTCTGTCATGCTGACCACTCAGCTACCGGACGGCGGACATATTTTGAAAAGATAATACACAACTTGTGGAATGTAGCTACAGGATTCTCTTTTTGTGAGCTTACATATGGAGACAAACCAAAGAATATCATTAGAATGGAGATAGAATTTCCTTTTCTGAGTATGGCAATTAATTAAGAAGAGAGAAAATCAGCTAAAGAAATAATGAATTGTTAACTACAAAAGGAAAGGATGCATGATGATAAAGGAAGGCTGATCACTTTTAAAGAGGAAAATGTAATATTGATAAATTTAGAGAGAAATCCAATAAAACTGATGACAAAATATGGACAGTTTTGCCTGTTTATCACAGTCAATTTAAACTAGCTAAAATGTCATATGTTAAAGCACATGAATTGGTGTATTCAAAACTAACCCTGCATACAATCTGGGAAAACATGCATTTGGACAGTGAGTCATTTAAAAGTTAGTAGTGGACTCTGAACCATGGTGCAACTCAGTATTTTTCGTATTTACAAACATTTTCAGAGATGCAAGAAGCAAAATGTAAATGCCATGTGGCTAGGGCCTTCCATAGGGTGGACCAGTTGCTTGGTGCAAGTCTTTTGAGTTGATGCCACTTTGGCGATTAGTGTGTCAATGGGGATGAGATGATGATAAGGACAACACAACACCCAGCCCCTGTGCAGAGAAAATCTCTGACCCAGCCAGGAATCGAACCCGGGCCCGTTGGTATGACAGTCCGTCATGCTGACCACTCAGCTACCGAGGGCGGACATGCAAAAAGTGATAAGTACATAATGTCCTGAATTGTGCACTTTCTGTGCACTGAGCCCTTTTTTCTGTTTTCAGTCCTCACTCTTTCTATCTCTTGAGCCATTTTTCAGTTGCATTTGTTTTTGTGTGTTCTGCTACTTTAAGTGTTGTAGATTTAAAAAAAAAAAAGCTAACTTGCAATTAAAGTAACCAAAGTGTCAACTAAATTTTATAGTGGCATTTGAAGCTTTGGTCAGATCAGAACTCAAACCTTCCTGCTTATAATTTGTAGTCAACTTGGCCATTGGACTATCTGAGTATGCCTCCAAGCCTGACTAAATATGTCATTTTAAGTAACGTTTTCAGCTTTGATTTTTGAACAGTGTTACCAGAGTTCTTTCCAGTAGGTTTGCTGATATGTAGGCCTGCACTTCAACCATCTACAACTACATCTGTACTCTGCAAACCACTGTGAGGTACGTGGCAGAGGATACATCCCATTGTACCAGTTACTAGGGTTTCTTCCTGTTCCATTCACGCATGCAGTGTGGGAAGAATGATTGTTTGAATGCTTCTGTGCAGTAATTATTCTAATCTTATCCTCATTATCCCTATGTGAGGGATACATAATGGGTTGCAGGATAATCCTGGAGTAATGATTTAAAGCCTGTTCTTGAAACTTTGTTAATAGATTTTCTCAGGATCTATCTTGTATCTTGAATAGTCTTCCAGTACAGTTTCATCAGTATCTTTGTGACACTCTCCCATGGAGTACACAAACCTGTGACCATTCATGCTGCTCTTCTCTTTATATGTTCAATATCCCCTTTAGTCCTCTCTGGTACAGGTCTGACACACTTGAGCACTATTCTAGAACTGCTCACATGAGCAATTTGTAAGCAATTTCCTTTGTAGAGTGATTGCACTTCCCCAGTATTCTACCAATAAAGTGAAGTCTGCCACCTGCTTTACCCATGACTAAAACTATGTGATCATTCCATTTCATATCCCTATGAAGTGTTACACACAGGTATTTGTGTAATTTGGCCGATTCTAGCAGTGACTCATTAACATTATAGTCCTAGGAAGCTCCATGTTTTCGTTTTCTGAAGAGCAAAATTTTACACTCCTGAACCATTTAAGGCAAGTTGCTAATCTTGGCACCAATTTGAAATCTTATCAAGATGTGACTGAATATTCATGCAGCTTCTTTCAGATAGTACTTCATTACAGATAAATGCATCATCTACAAAAAGCCTGATTTTACTATTAATATTGTCTGCAAGCTCATTAATATACATCATGAACAGCAAGAGTCCCAACACACTTTCCTGGGGCACACCCAAAGTTACTTCTACATCTGACAATGACTTTCCATCCAAGATAACATCCTCTGTCCACCCTACCACACAGTCCTCAATCCACTCACAAATTTCACTTGGTACCCCATATGATGGTACTTTTGACAATGCGTGTAGGTGGGGTACTGTGTCAGATGCTTTTCAGAAAATAAGAAATACAGCATCTACCTGATTGCATTGATCCAAAGGTTTCAGTATGTTATGTGAGAAAAGTGAAAGTTGGGTTTCATGTGATCAACGTTTTCAGAAACCATGCTGGTTCGCGTTGAGGAGGTCATTCTGTTTGAGATGCCTCATTGTGCTTCAGCTCAGAATATGTTCTAAGATTTTACAACAAACTGATGTCAAGGATATTGGACAGTAGTTTTTGGATCACTTCTACTAACCATCTTGTAGATGGGTGTGGCCTGTGCCTTTTTCCAAGAACTGGGTATGGTTTCTTGTTCAAGGGATCTACAATAAATTATAGTTACAAAAGGGGCTAACTGAGGCAAAAATTCAGTATAGAATATGATAGGGATTCCATCAGGCCATGGAGTTTTAGTCAGTTTCAATGATCTCAGCTGTTTCTCAACACCACTGACACTAATGCTTATTTCACATGTCATTTCAGTGGTGTGAGGTTTACAATGATTAAATTGGGGCAATTCTCCTGGGTTTTCCTTTGTAAACGAACATTTGAAAATGGAATTAAGCATTTCAGCCTTTACTTTGCTACCCTCAATTTCAGTTCTTATTCACTGGGGACTGGACAATAGCCTTTACTTTGCTACCCTCAATTTCAGTTCTTATTCACTCGGGACTGGACAATAGCTTTGGTGCCACCAACAGCCTTTACCTATGACCAGAATTTCTTTTGGTTCTGTGAAAGATCACTTGACAGAATTCTGTGACAGTAGTTATTGAAGGCATCACACATTGCTCTCTTGACAGCCAAATGCATTTCATTCAGCATTTCTCTGTCTATAACCCTATGCTTCGTTTTACACCTATTATGCAGTAATCTATAATACATAGGGTGGAAACTTCAAAAATTTTAAGTGTCCATATTGATGAGAATTTGAAGTAAAAAAAAAAAAAAGAAAGAAAGAAAAACTTAGTTGAGCCACATTTGCACTTAGACTCATAGCAAATTTTGGGGAGAGAGAAATCAGTAAGTTTGCTTATTTTCATGTAGTAATGTCATATGGAATAATGTTCTAGGGTAACTCATTGTAACTCATCTTTAAGAAAGAAGGTCTTCATTGCCCAAAAATATGCTGTAAGAATAATATGTGGTGTTCACCTGTGATCATCTTATAGACATCCGTTTAAGGAGTTGGGCATTCTGACTACTGTTTCACGGTATATTTATTCTCTCGTGACTTTTGTTGAAATTATCCACTACAGTTCAAAAGGAACAATGAGGTACGTAAATACAATACTAAAAGAAAAAATGACATTCATTACTCAACATTAAGTTTGTCTTTAGCACAGAAAGGGGTGCACAACACTGCAGTTTTTGACCACTTACCCAGTAATATAAAATGTCTAACAGACAGCAAGATAAAATTTGAAAATAAATTGCAAAAGTTTCTCCTGGACAACTCCTTCTATTCTGTAGAAGAATTGCTTTGTTTGTAATGTGTAACAGGTGGTGGGTAGGAATTGCTAACTCAATCTGGATATCTTGTTTTCATTTTGGGGGAAAAATATTATATGGTGATGTTTAGAGTACAGATAAATGTACAAATTAATTTGCAGTATGGATGGAAAATGATACATTCCACATCATGACAATTTCTCTTGCAAAATGATCCATGGAACATGAAAGTAACTAACCAACTAACTTTAAAAGTTCCTTTACAGTGAATTCCTCTACATGCTCCTGCCCAGTGTTAAAAGTTTCAAGTTCCTCATTGAGATGTGATACTACTGATTTTTTATCTAGTTTACTGAACGTGTATATCTTTCTGCTTGTTTTAGACGTCCTTTGTACTTTGATGGTCATTGTTGCCACAACCGCATCATGTTCACTGATACTAGTTTTGATGTGGTCATCCTCAAAGAGGTCAGGTATATTTGTTGCTATTAGATCCAATATACTTCAATCATGAGTGCGGTTCCTAACTATCTGTTCTAGGTAGTTTTCTGAGAATTCGTTCTGTAAAATTTCAGAAGATGTCTTATCATGCACAGCACTAACAAAACTGTAATTTTCCCAATTAATTGTTGGATGATTAAAGTCTCAATGATGATTACAAGTCTGATTGGGGAACTTATGTACAAGTGAACTTAGGTTTTATCTAAAGTTTTTGTTTACATCAGGAGATGAGAGTGGTGGATGACAGAAGGCTCCAGTTATCATTTTATGCCCAACCCTGATACTGAGTCTAACACTCTCACATGCAGCTTCAGTTTGTGCCTTGATAGATTTGAGTTTCTTGTCTGCTGCAACAAATACACCACCTCCATTTCCATTTGCCTATCATTTTGGTATACACTTAAATTTTCCCCAAAATTTTACTGCTATCAATTTCAGGTTTCAACCAGCTTATTGTACCTAGTATTATGTCAGGTTGTGAAATTATTATTAAAAATTCTTATAATTATGTAGGGTATACTCATCCAAATACTATTTATCTGCTGCTGCCACAAGCACTGTCCACTGTAACTTGGTTTTTACACCAAGAATGACCAATAAAAACATTATGTTTCAGAACCTTAATTCTATATCACATCATAATTGTTACATTACTTTGACAAAACTCAAAAATACTGACATGCTTGCAGCACTGATGTACATCTTACTTAACCAATTACATGCTTCTTGCACAACATCTCATAAGACACTGCTGTCCAATGCCAACATGGCTACTCCTTTATATATAAATCCAAACAGTCCCTCGGTACTGTTATAAAGGATTTTTTAAATAAAATTACGATTAAAACTGTTGCCTCAAAATTAATGACATATTTCAACAGTTGCACTGGCTCTTACAGAGCAAATACAGTTAGCGATTTTCAAGCACTTAACATTTTAGGAGTGTGCAAATACTCAAATATGAAATACTAACAATACTTTTACTATTTTTATAAAATGCAAAAGATACATGGTTTGGAAAATGTTCCTACCACTGTATATGTTTCCATGTCTCCCATTGAATGTGGCAAAATAGGTCTTTTATTTATTATTGACAAAACACCTAAAGAACTACCTAGGTTTACATGCCACTTACAATGTTTTTTCTAATTACATTTTAATTTTCTAATCAATTTTGGTTCTCTCAGTTCATTTTTCATTTAAATACCACAGACTTTAATTTAGATACTGTTTCAACACAAATCCATCTCAGTTTCAAAGAAATGACTTTGACCAACGTACTCGATCATTTGTTCCGGATTTCACCTAATTACGTTAATCTTAAATATTCCTACCAATTACAGGAGTTATATACTTCAATACAATTACAACTGAGTAAACAGTTTCATTGTAACAATTTTATAAGTATAGGTTTACCTGTACAACTGCCTTTTGTTTATATCAGTGATTCCTGTTTATTTCAAATTGGCTCAAAAAATACACTCCTGGAAATTGAAATAAGAACACCGTGAATTCATTGTCCCAGGAAGGGGAAACTTTATTGACACATTCCTGGGGTCAGATACATCACATGATCACACTGACAGAACCACAGCCACATAGACACAGGCAACAGAGAATGCACAATGTCGGCACTAGTACAGTGTATATCCACCTTTCGCAGCAATGCAGGCTGCTATTCTCCCATGGAGACGATCGTAGAGATGCTGGATGTAGTCCTGTGGAACGGCTTGCCATGCCATTTCCACCTGGCGCCTCAGTTGGACCAGCGTTCGTGCTGGACGTGCAGACCGCGTGAGACGACGCTTCATCCAGTCCCAAACATGCTCAATGGGGGACAGATCCGGAGATCTTGCTGGCCAGGGTAGTTGACTTACACCTTCTAGAGCACGTTGAGTGGCACGGGATACATGCGGACGTGCATTGTCCTGTTGGAACAGCAAGTTCCCTTGCCGGTCTAGGAATGGTAGAACGATGGGTTCGATGACGGTTTGGATGTACCGTGCACTATTCAGTGTCCCCTCGACGATCACCAGTGGTGTACGGCCAGTGTAGGAGATCGCTCCCCACACCATGATGCCGGGTGTTGGCCCTGTGTGCCTCGGTCGTATGCAGTCCTGATTGTGGCGCTCACCTGCACGGCGCCAAGCACGCATACGACCATCATTGGCACCAAGGCAGAAGCGACTCTCATCGCTGAAGACGACACGTCTCCATTCGTCCCTCCATTCACGCCTGTCGCGACACCACTGGAGGCGGGCTGCACAATGTTGGGGCGTGAGCGGAAGACGGCCTAACGGTGTGCGGGACCGTAGCCCAGCTTCATGGAGACGGTTGCGAATGGTCCTCGCCGATACCCCAGGAGCAACAGTGTCCCTAATTTGCTGGGAAGTGGCGGTGCGGTCCCCTACGGCACTGCGTAGGATCCTACGGTCTTGGCGTGCATCCGTGCGTCGCTGCGGTCCGGTCCCAGGTCGACGGGCACGTGCACCTTCCGCCGACCACTGGCGACAACATCGATGTACTGTGGAGACCTCACGCCCCACGTGTTGAGCAATTCGGCGGTACGTCCACCCGGCCTCCCGCATGCCCACTATACGCCCTCGCTCAAAGTCCGTCAACTGCACATACGGTTCACGTCCACGCTGTCGCGGCATGCTACCAGTGTTAAAGACTGCTATGGAGCTCCGTATGCCACGGCAAACTGGCTGACACTGACGGCGGCGGTGCACAAATGCTGCGCAGCTAGCGCCATTCGACGGCCAACACCGCGGTTCCTGGTGTGTCCGCTGTGCCGTGCGTGTGATCATTGCTTGTACAGCCCTCTCGCAGTGTCCGGAGCAAGTATGGTGGGTCTGACACACCGGTGTCAATGTGTTCTTTTTTCCATTTCCAGGAGTGTATGTGTTTTAAATGGGTTTCAATGCACCGTTACATCCCAAGGTTCACTGTTTTTCATGACCGCTTCAAACTCTGGTGATTTGTTGTGAATGCTTCAGCAGTTTACCATTAGGATTTTAATACTCTCACCTGTTGGAGATATTTCTTTCGATCTTACATGGATACTTCTGGGTTTCCAACAGCTATCATTATCTGGCCTGGATGGAGAGACTCCTAATCTGAAGAAAACTTGTTTGCACCCCACACACAGTCAGCTACATGAGTTGCAGCCCAGCTTGTCACAGAACCTTCCAAGTTTCTGGTTCAGTCCTTCCACTCGACTCAGAACCAAAGGCCCACAATCAGTTCTGGGCCAATGTTGCAAATTGTGAACTCTGTGCAAGACTGGTCTTCTCAACCTTCTGTGCCAGTCACTGGAATGACCCAAGAATGACCTTGGAGCCCAGATGACAGGCATCAATTGTTCCAATGTGTGCCACAATCTGCAGTTGGTTGCAACCTCTTCCCTCAATGGCTGCTGGAATAGCCTCTTCAACATGTTGAATTAAGCCCAACGGCATACACACTGAGTGCACCTGGTGTTCTTTCCTGTCCCTTGCTGCCATTACCCTAAGGCAGGGGCGGGCAAACGTTGCACGCGGCTCATGAGCACACAGCACTGCACGTGTGCTGCTCGTGTGCAATCGTCGAACGGAGCAGTGGCGACAGCCGGCAGGTTGCCGCAGTGTAGTTCCAGGCTAAGCTGCGGACGTTGAAGCGAAGCGACCACTACATAGTGAATTTCAGTAACCGGAAAATGCAGAGTGAATCAAGGAAACGGAGAATTGGAGATTTGTTATCTTTTAAAAAGGAATGGTAGAATCATTTTTTCTCTGTGCAAAAACGTGAAAATTGGAAATGTATAATATGTGACAGTATTCTCGCTGGTCAGCGGAAGTTTGATATTGAACGCCATTATAATAAATTTCAGTATGTTGCCATTCTTAGTGCAATAAAAGAGGAATTTCTCAAGCGATTTGGGGATATATCTTACTTATCCCAAGGTTTTGAATAGTTCTTGAGACAATCTGCTGTTTCTGTAGATGATATTCATCCCAGTTTGCAAATGGAATTAATAGGTCTACAGCGTAATTCTCGTCTGAGAGACAGGTTCCTTTTGGCAAGACGTGTGATATATTTTTATCATGACTTTCCACAGCAAGTTTCCTCATCTCCATCGTGAAGCCATGAAGATAATGTCAATGTTTGGCTCGACATAAGTTTGTGAAAGATTTTTTTGTGTTATGAAAATTAATAAGTCTTGGTTAAGAGCAAACATCAGTAATGAAAATTTGCGTAACTGTTTGCGTTTGTCTGTATGTAGAAATTTTGTTCCAGACATTAAACGTATTGTAAACTCCACCTGTGATAATTAAATAAAACGTATCGTAGGTAATAGGTACTCTTTCAAACAATGATTACTTTCAAGCACTCCTACTACTCTTATTCCTTCATTCAATAAAGCAGGCCAGGAAACAAAACGCATTACAGAGGAAGAAGCGGAGGGACGGTATGGTGGGGAGGGGAGAGAAGTGGGTGGCCAGCTTGTCCCAGTGTGCACGCAGAACACCTGTTAACTGCACACGTGCATGTGCACCGCACACGTGTAGAATTCCTGCCCACCCCTGCCCTAAGGGATACCATTATTTGCCATACATTTGAACTGCCCATGATTAATAGACCCCTGCCCTTTTGCAGTTGCCTCCTCCTGATACGAGACAAAACAGGTTTCCCCAAAATAGGTGAAATGAGAGTCACTGATTCGCTTTCAGTGAAGGACAGCACGTCATACATGTTGGTTAGGGGGATTGGTACAACACCCTGAATCCTCCTGGTCACTGTCCATTCTGTACAGGATGCCTAGATCTACCATTGACTCACTACTTGCAGTCAAGTGGACAAGTAATGACAGATCCTGTACTTTCTGCAGAGGAGACAGGATCCACAAGAGAGGGTGGTACATGAGGTTCCTCTGGTAGAGCTATCACAAGTACACAATTCTTGGAAGCTCTTCCAACAAACTGATTTGCAGCAGCTGCAGGAGCAATTTCCAACAAATTATGAACACCAACCAACTCATCCTGTGTTCAAGAACAACATTCACAGTGGGGCTGCATTTTGGCTGGTGCAGTGTATTACAAAGCAGTGAACAAATAACTTTAAATGAATCCCGCTGATTATCTTTTAATCTGTTGGGCTAAAAAGTTGGTAATTCCTTATAAAAATTGAAGCAAATGCAGAAAACAAGATTTCTATTAAGGAAACACAAAAATTTCTAGTTTCCTAAAATGTTTCGGTGTTAATTACTGTGAGAGAGGCCCCCACCAAGAGCACAGGTACAGAGAGGGTGCAAAAACTGATGCCCTCCAAAAAAAAATGATTAAGAATTAACTGGGAGTGGTACATGAGTTTGCCTGCCCTGCCTGTGAGGCGAAGCCTTTCCATCAATCTGAAATGTAAAAGTGAAAATCACACTGTTGTCACAGTGTCAGTTTGTCCAAGAAGCATCATCAAGAAGTGACTACTAGTGAACAGGCTTCACATGTGTAGTGTGTCGGACAGAGCATTTGTTTCACACAGATGGAGACTACACAACTAGCTCATGTTCAACATGGGACTTTTTACCACAACTTCTCTGTGATACTGTAGGATCTCAGAGGTTAGCAAGTGGATGCTGAAACATATATACTATTGGAGTGAAGGCTTCTGATTGCTGCTGGTTTCTACCAATTGAGGACTGGAGTGAAAATGTTTACACCACAGTGTTTCAAATTATTTGATACAATAATAAGTGAAATGGGGAGCAGATCTCATATATAACATACCATTTCATCTCACTTTAATTTTTTGTTAGTAATGTCTTAAATGAGAACAATGTATCTTACTTTGAAAAATATGCAGCAGATTTTGGTATCAAATATAGCAGAAATATTGGTATAGCTGAGCTAGTAATGAAACAGGTGCTTTCAAATTCCAGTTCCAGTATAAAGAGCTGATGAAGAGCATTGACACAATTTTGTTGGCTCTAAAGTAAGGATTACAAAAGACAGAATCATAAAATGGCATAACAGAAGTACGATCCACTATGAATAGGTTAGTAGTGCACAGATTGAATTACAGTGAACAGTTAAGCAATATGATTATACTCATCTGAATCAAAATCAGACAAATGCTATCAACTATACTTCAGGTATACATACAGAGGTCATAGGCAGAAGATGATGGGTGGAGAGTGTACATGTGGGAACTGAACCAGTAACTGAGTGTGTCAGAGAAGATGAAAATCTAATAATCAAGTGGTAGTGGAATACTTGGAATACTGTAGTAGAGGAAACAATGGAAGACAAAATTATCGGAGAATAAGAGCTCAGTAGAAGGAATGAGAGAGGTGAAAGACTCCTTGAGTTCTGTAACGAATTGTAGCTAAACTCCAATTAAAATTACTTTGTGATACACAGATTGCAATTGGGGGGGTGGGGCGTGGGGGGGGGGGGGGGCGGAGGCAGTGCTGCCAATATGTGGTGGCCAATGCAAGACAATGCTTTGCATGTACTTACAAAACCGGCAACACAGCAAGTGGTCCTCAAGAAAGAACTATGATTAGCTCACAGCTGGCCGCTACCTACAGTCTCATTGAAACATCAGTCACAAAGTAATTTTAATTGGAGAATAATAACAGCAGATAAACTGTTCAGGGAGGAGGTACACTTTGAACAGGTCTGATGTAACAGGAAGAAACAAGCTAAATTGCTTTATTGTGAGACAGGGATTCCAAAATCAGATAGTGGACTATATCATATGCCCCTAGAATCAGATATAGACTGAAGTCATTATTAAATAATGTGAAAGACTCGGCTGAAGTTTAAGAGAATCATCAGGAAGAATTAGCTATTCAAAAAGGGTGTTAGGCTAGGATCATCTGCATTCAGAGTTCTCTAATGCTGTAGGTACTGTAACGATGAATACCATGGTAGATAGTTCAGCTGAGGAGGAATGAATGTCACTAAAAAGTGAGATCACGAAAGTTGGAACAATAAATACACTTATAAGAAGATAACTGCATAGAAACTTTGGAAACAAAAGAACTCCAACTGATTGACAAAATAAGTAAATGAAAAACTGTTCAGGAAAAGAGAGGAAAATGGCAATACCAGTCACTTGGAAATGAAATCAATAGGAAGTACAAGGAAGTTAATGGAAATGGCTGTAAGAAAAATATGAAGAAAATGGCAAAAATTTTCATAAGAAGGACAGATTCATTATATAGAAAAGTCAAAATAGGTCCCAAATAATATAAAATCAAAGGTTTCAACAATCGAAGTCCAGAAGTAAACACAGAGAAGATAGCAGATAGGTGAATGGACAACATTGAAGGTCTCTCTGAGTGGGAACTGTCAGCTAACATGAAGGAAAAAAGTGTCAGTTTGGGGGACAGGGGTTGAACACTACAGTCAGAGGGTGTAGGTGGCTTCTGATGATCAAGTTAGAATTTCTAAACCCACTGAGAGAAGTGGCAACCAAATAATTATTCAAGTCAGCATATAGAAACTGGAAACATACATCTCACTATCAGAAGAATGTCATCTTCACAGTTCTGAAGAAATCAGGGCAGATAAATGTGAAAACTATCACAAAATCCTGCATCTAAGTTGCTGGATAGAACAGTATACAGAAGAATGGAAAAGAAAATTGAGGAGCTGTTGATGATAATCACTTCCGTTTTGGGAAAGTTAACAGCATCAGACAGGCAGTTCCGATGTAGTGCTTGATAATGGAAGGAAGCTGTAAGAAAAATTGGTACCCTTTCATAGAACTTGTCAATCTAGAAATAGCATTCAACTACACTGAGTGGTTCAAGTTGCCTGAAATACTCAGAAAAATATGTATACACTGCCAATAAAAATGAGTAATACTCAAACTTCACAAGAACACAGAAGTAAAAAGAAGGATGGAACACTTAAGAGAGAAGCTGAAATACTCCTCTCCTGCACACAGAGCTTCTGCTTCACTACACAAACTCCAATTCACAACTGCAGTCGGAATCCACACACACTTAGCTATGAGTGGCACACAAGGCATAGCGACATGATGTACTGCTCTGCTGATTTCATTGAAAACCTATATTAGCAAAACTGAATTAATTCTCTGCTTTGTTTCACATATGGTATCAATGTAAATAAGAGTCACCAGCCTTGCTTAGACCCTCCTATAGCATAATCAATGCCCTGTAACAATCCAACTAATTTCAAAAGACTGTCAGATAGAGCCACTGGATTGGAAAACAGTCACTGGTTGCTTGACCATCTCAGAAAAAATTATTTTCTGGATGAATTCCCCAATGTTTAGTGGTCACAAAAATATTTTTTCTAAAAAATTATTGTTTATTGTTTTGAAATGGTGGCCATATTTGTTCCAGGCTGCATGCGTTTTTTCGTATTTGCAAGCATCTACATCTTTTACAATTATTCAGTAGTGGATTGTCCTAAGCCTTGTAGATAAAATGCATTTAGTTCAACACACTCTGGGCTACAAATTAACATCATTATCACTTAGCTGAATGTATTCTTTAATATATTTTTAATAGTTCGAAGTTATCTGCCACAAATTAAAAAAACTCAAATTTTGAACAGTATTTTTCCAAAGAAAGATTAATTTCTCAGCTTTAATATTTTTTTCTACTATTACACTGTATAGTTTAGTTACTTTTTATAGAGTATCAATTGTGACCAGCTTACACTTTAAATAATACACTATTTTTTTAAATGGATTTTTTTTTTTTAATTTTTCCATTTTGTGGCCTGCAATATCTGTTGGTGGGGGACCAAATAAAAATCTGAAAATTTCACAGTTAATAGACCTTTATGATATCAAACTTCAGTATAAATTTCAACTTTGAGATTCAATTGGAAGTTATGGAAGAAAGATTACAAACACGAGTCAAAAATACATTTTTTAACATCTATGATATCTGGTACACTAATCAAATAAAGTATACCAATTGCATAATGTAACACACCACATTACACTAGCTAATGATTATTTGTCGAAACAATGCTGTGGTAATTGTTTCAGCAGGCTAACAATTGCATTTGCAAGCCTACAGAAGTCTGATTGTTGTCTTCCCCCTTACCCCAACAATTGTCTATTCACACTTATTCAGCTAGAAGTTCTTGAAGTGTGCAGTTGAAAAATGGTGTCTCAGTATTCTGTTGGTGTTATTATTAATGAAGCATGTCATAAAAGTGTGTATGGAGTGTATCCGAAAGACATTACTTTAATCGAAGATTATAGAGAAGAACAGAAAGTGTTGTTTTACTTACGAGTCGGCCCAGATGTCAAATCAACATGCAAGTACCATGAAATGAAATACTTTAAAAAAATTCATCACCTTTTTGGTCAGTCTTGCATCGACCCTTTTGAGGTCTGCAAGAAATAACATTTGATCATTATTCTAAAAATAAAAGCCCTTTTGTCAATCTCATACCAGGAAAATCATTGTATTCAACATGTTATTCTAAGATATTTGTAATTCACAAGAGAAAGGATAGTGAAACCTCAGATACAGAATTTTGTGACTTATCAACGACCATTAAAAAAGTAAATACAGCTTGTGAAATCCTGGGTATATTGCTTGCTAGTAAAATTAGAAAACTAAGTCAAGATAAAAGACCATTGTCTTGAATACAAAAATTGATAAAGTGGCAGCTACAGTCAAAAAGAATTTGGAAGTTTCATTTCAAAATACAATTTTTACTAAAACAGAAGTTCTAAAGCTTCACCAACTGAATATGATGATTTCATAGAAAAACTAAAAACTAAATGCAGTACTTCAAACAAAGAGGATAAAATTAAGATTATCATTTTACTGCCGAGTTCTTGGAGTTGTGCAAATTTAGTAATTAATTTAATGTGTCAGAACATCTTGTTAAGTTAACAAGGCAATTAGTAAAAGAACAGGGAATTTTACCAGCATTACAAAAGAAAAGTGCGTCTAACTTGGTGGATGAAAACACAATCAATAAAGTTATTAAGTATTATGATGGTGACAACAACAGCCGTTTGATGTCTGGCAAAAAAGACTGTGTTTCTGTGAAACAAAATGGTTCTAAGATTCAAAGACAAAAAAGGTTAATATTGTGTAATTTAAATGAACTATTCACTGAATTTAAAAAAGAAATTAAATGAAATGTCATGTGACGAGGGCCTCCCATCAGGTAGACCGTTCGTCTGGTGCAAGTCTTTCGATTTGACGCCACTTCGGCGACTTGCGCGTCGATGGGGATGAAATGATGATGATTAGGACAACACAACACCCAGTCCCTGAGCGGAGAAAATCCCCGACCCAGCCGGGAATCGAACCCGGGCCCTTTGGATAGACAGTCTGTTGCGCTGACCACTCAGCTACCGACGGCGGACTTTAAAAAAGAAAATCCTGACATTAAAACCGGAAGATCAAAGTTTTGCAAGTTGAGACCAAGATGGTGTATTGTTGCAGGGGCATCTGGCACCCATAATGTTTGTGTTTGTTGGTATCATTAGAACTTTAAGTTGATGATAGATGAGGCCAATCTTAGAGTTGACTGAAAAGGGCTTTTTGGAAGTTATGGTATGCAAATTGACAGTTACAGTTATATGAACAAGGGAAAATGTGAAGATTGTCCAGGCAAACAAGCCTTACTTGACATGTTTGAACAATTTGAAGAAGACGATTTGATGCCTGACAATATAAAATACAAACAATGGGTGACACAAGACAGAACTGAAATGGCGACAGTCATAGCATCAAGAGAAGAGTTTTTTGAAGTGTTGGTGGCTACCCTTGAAAAACTGAAAATGCATCATTTTATTGCAAAAGCTCAAAGTAAATTTTTGAAAGACAAAAAGCAAACATTGCTTAGTTCTTGCTGACTTTTCGGAAAATTATTCCTTTCTTGTTCAAGATGAAGTACAAGGGCACCACTGGGTGAACAAATAGGCTACAGTTCATCCATTTGTATTCTATTATAAAGATGAAGATATACTAATGAGCCACAGCTTTTGTGTCATAAGTGACTACACTGAACACAACACTACCGCAGTGCACATTTTTGGTCTAAAATTAACAAACTACATTAAACAGCACCACCCTTCCATAAAAAAAACTGATTTACTTTTCGGCTGGGGCAGCAAGTCAATATAAAAACAAAAAAAAATATTAACATCTCGTTTCATAAAGAAGATTCTGGGTTTGATGTAGAATGGCACTTTTTCACTTCACTCCATGGGAAGAATGCTTGTGGTGGTGTCGGGGGTACAACAAAGCGAGCTGTCACAAAAGCAAGTCTGCAGAGGACCGATGACAATCTTATCATAACACCTCAAGAAATGTTTGAATTCTGTAAAAAACATATCAAAGGAATTACCTATGTTTTTGTACAATGTGAGGAAATACAAGAAGTCTATGACAGTGTCTTGAAGGAAAGGAACAACACTCGTCAGAAGATTAAAGACACTTGATCTTTTCATTGTTTTGTACCACATTCACACAACTTACTGAAGTGTAAGATCACATCAACTTCGCCTGATACTGAACTTCATCAGTGTGGAAAACTTGTACAACTGGTTCTTCAAAATAAAGACATAGGCCTAGTGGCTTTTGTTTATGATGAACAGTGGCAGATTGGCGAAGTTGATAATATTGACTGTCAAAACCAAGATGTACATGTTGTATTTTATCAGCCTCCAGGACCAAGGACATCTTTTAAAAAATTGAGAAGGATCAAGTTTGGGTGCCACTTAAAAATGTACTAAGGAAGCTGTCTCTCATGGAATTTACAACTGTGACTGGGCGAACTTATAATCTAACACCCAAACTGAGTGAACAAATTTCTCAAATGTTCAATGGGTTATGTACTAAAAACAAATAACAAGAGTACAATATAATGGAATTAGGCAGCTTATTTTCCATAAAAAAGTAAGTAATCATAGATATGAATAAATTACATACTGTAACTGATATATTTTATTCCATTAGTCTAGATATCACAGATGTTAAAAAACGTATTTTTGACTCGTGTTTGTAATTTTTTTCCACAAATTCCAATTGAATCTCAAAGCTGAAATTTATACTGAAGTTTTATATCATAAAGGTCTATTTACTGTGAAATTTACAGATTTTTGTCTGGTCCCCCAACAAAGATATTGCAGACCACAAAATGGAAAAATTAAAAAATCAATTTTTTAAAATAGTGCATTTTTTAAGCGTAAGCTGCTCACAATTGATACTCTATAAAAAGTAACTATACTATACAGTGTAATATCAGAAAAATATTAAAGCTGAGAAATTACTCTTTCTTTGGAAAACTACTTTTCAAAAATTGAGTTTTTTTTTAATTTGTGGCTGATAACTTTGAACTGTTAAAAATATATTAAAGAATACATTCAGCTAAGTGATAATGATGTTAATTTGTAGCCCAGAGTGTGTTGAACTAAATGCATTTTACCTGAAAGGCTTAGGACAACCCACTACTGAATAATTGTAAAAAATGTAGATGCTTGCAAATACGAAAAAACGCATGCAGCCTGGAACAAATATGGCAGCCATTTCATAATAATAAACAATAAATTTTTTTTAAAAAATATTTTTGTGACTACTAAACATTGGGGAATTCACATAGCAACTATATAAAAATTTTCTGAGATGGTCAAGCAACCAATAATTTTTTTATTGGACCACTTGGTATGGATTGACCCCACTGCAAAAACTCAAAACGTAATCTCATAATGATTTCTTATCTCACCCACCAATAACTGATCCATGAATAAAATAAGAGAACAGTCTAAAACAAAAAGGGCAAGGCACACACAAGAACACCATACTTTGAATTTGCAGTAGTAAAATCTGATTTTATTGTCTTCTGATAGACCTCGCCAAGTCTGCCTCATTTGTCAAACACCATCTCCAGCCAGCTGTAGTCTCCACATACACACACCAAAGTGCACCAGCTGGCTTAAAAACAGGTTCATGAGTAGCCTGGTTCCCACACAGTGCACAAGAACACACTTGCAAACTCTTTCAAGACTTGCTGCAGGGGGAGAACAATTTTATTCATCACTTAGGATCACTGACTGCAGAATTCCAAAATACACTGTGCAATGCTGTCTACACCCCAGAGAACACAGAAATTTGCCTCATGCATCCCATCAAGCCTGCAGCTGACTTGCCATGTTGCAATCTCCAACAATCATTCCAGAAATTTGTTTTAACATTCAGGTCTTTCTGCCAATCGGCTCCAGCAACCAAATACATGAATTTCAATTGGCCATTTCCTGCTTCCATTATTACAGCTCCTCAACTAAGAGCTGGTTCCTGCCAAGACTTTTAAAAGTTATGTCCAAGAGGTCGCAAGATCTCTTCTTGCTACCAAAACCTCCACAAATTTTCTCAGTTTAGCCATGAGTCCATAGACCGTGGCGTAGGTGACATGCAGAACAAATGGTCATACCTTCCCACTTGACACTGCATAAATTAAGTTAAGCCTTTTGTGGATTACCTCAGTGAGTCAATGTGTTGGATTTCCCCTTCCTGTTTTCTGTGAACCTCTCGCTGCGGTGATGTTGCCCCTCAAAGCAGTTACTGTAACACATTGAATTTTGTAGAAGATGCAGCCAGTGACACGTGATTATAAGTGGAAGTGCAGGTACCTAATCTACTTGAAAAAAGTCCCAGGATGCCATTAAGGTGTATTTGTTACCAAACATTGTAAAATAATTACAATTAAAAGTCTGAAACATTGCATTAGTGAAATTTGAAATTTGAGAGCAAAGTGTCTATCACAGATTACATCCTCCTGCTGACTGATTAGATTGATATGCAGCCAAAATCTCCTGCATACTTTGTAAAACTTCATAGCTGTTTGTACATCATCAGTAACTCAACAATATTCATTTGTTTACTATTTTAGCTGGTTTACTGTGCAGTGGTATTATCATGTTAAAGCTCTGGTGACATGTACACTCTTCCTGGTATTTGTTGCGCCAGAAGTGAAGTTTGGTAATTAATATTTAATTTAAAAAATCTGAGTTTTGCACCTAAATGTATGTGGTTCCTCTACATATAGAAATTGTGCATAAAGTTTGTTGAAAGTAGTCTGACTACCGAAAATACAAGCACTGATTGAGGTCTCTTGGCTACTCCTTTCTTCTTGGCCCTAGGTCCGGGCCATCTGGCCCAAGTGTAAATCTTGGCCTGTATTTTTACTTCATTACCAAAAGTTCATTTTATTTCCTTCATTACATCTTTGATATATGGGCTAGAAAGATAAAAAAAACTGCATGCCATGAGCTCTTCTTTATCCAAGCACTTTATAACATGTAATTTCTTGGCTACACCTCTCAGCTCATGCGGGTTATTATTGAGGACACCACGGCCAGTTTCAGATATCTGGGGGATGGGGGCTATTCTCCATCCTGGAGAAGAGCTGATCTTTTAGTAATCCATCTAACTGGGCTGTGGTCTGAGCCTAGAGGCCAAGCTTCAGGCTTTGTGACTTTTCATGAGAACACTTATTTTCATCTGCTAGAGCAAAAACTGGGGCAGTTACTGCTAACATTATTTCACCATTTATATTTGGTAATTTGTTGCGTTCTTTGAAAAACCCTGCAGAAAGTGGTAGACTTTCAGTATCTACTATTGAACATGTGCTAACCGCTAAAAATAATTCATGACTTTCTTATTGTGAATTTTATGATGTAATTAAAACAAACTATTTCTGAAAAAAGTCATGTATAGTGAAAAATACAACTGACTAAATAAAGTTTAATGTTCCAGTAAACTGTTAAGACTTTTAAGTAACCTCAAAAATATGTTCTGGGTTGAACCTAAAAAATATGGCAAGCCCACAAAAAGAAGTTGCAATGAAACGTGGGTGCAACATTTTTAACTAGCAGTTGCCACCCACTATGCAGCAGTTAAGGCTTGTTAAAAATCTTTGTGACGTCTCCAGCTAGAATTCTGTGTAACTGCACAGCAGCAAATTAATATTTTTATACAAGCTGTAACTTTTTCAGTGCATTAAGTTCAGAACAGCAACACATCAATAAGGACTTCCATATATATGATACAATTTATGTATGTATTTATGTATATATGTTCCATATCTCCTCCTAAACCACTGGAGCAAAGTCAACCAAATATGGTACAGGTATCACTTACAGTCTGGGGAGAATTGCTGTGGGGGTAAGAAGCACCTTCCTTTCAAAGGGTGTGGGGTGGGGCTGAAAAAGTAGTGTAGACTACGATGTGCCAATACCCAGACTTTAATCATCCATTATTTCATAATTAGAGCACTCTGTGACTTTCAACAAACTTTATGCACAATTTCCAACCTTTTTTAAACAAATTTTACACATAATTTCCAAAACATTTTCCTCACTGACAATTCCCACAAAATGATGAAAGGATTTCTGCTGTTTATGCAGGAAAACTGCCACATCAGGTATGCCATTACTTCTGTACTACTAACTGTATTCCTGACAAATTTTGCAGATAGTATTTACATATACCACTGAATGTACCTGCAAAATTATACCACTGTATGACACATAGTTCAGCAGTTATCATGCCATAAATTTTCAGCTGCATGAAAATGAAACTGTGGGTCAAAATATGCTAGAGATACAGTTTAAATATGTGTGTATATGTTAAACATACCTGAAATATAAGTGACATGTGCATATGAAGGCAAACGCGGGTAAAAAAACTGCTCCTAAACTCCTGGATTGATGTCGCCAAACTTGGTACACACATTAATTATTATCTGGAAAGAAAATGGGCAGGAAGAGGGTGAGGAGCAGCTGGATGAGAGAGGGAGAGGAGGAGATGGATAGGGAGAGGAGGAGGAGGAGGAGGAACACAACAGAGAGATGGGGGAGGCGGAGATGGAATTAGGAGGGGGGTGAGGTGAAGATGGAGAACAGAGGGGGAGATGGACAGAGTGGGAAGAAGCAGATGGCAGGGGAAGGAAGAGCAGATGGAATAAGAGAAGGGGAGGAGAAAATGGACAGAGAGATGGGGAAAAAGAAATGGACAGAGAAAGGGAAGTGGAGGTGGACAGAGAGTGAGGGGAGGAGGAGATGGAGAGAGATGAGTGAAGATCAGAGGAACAGAGGGGGGCAGGAGGAGAGAGAGAGAGGGAGAGAATATGGACAGAGAAAGGGAGAGGAAGAGATAGAGAGAGGGGGAGAAGGAGATGGGCAGAGAGGGGGAGTAGTACATCGGCATCTAGGAGGAGATGGGGGCAAAGATTGGTTGGTGAAGGAGATGGGTAGAGAGAGGGGGAAAATGAGATGGACAGAGGGGGGGGGGGGGGGGTGCAAAGGACATGGGCAGGGAGAGAGGAAAGGGGGAGAAGAACTAATAGAAATGAAATAAATGATGTGTACTCAGCAAGTTATTTAATAAATGCCACTAAAAGGCAATGGTTATCGAATATTGATTTTATATTAAAAAGGAAAATCACTTCCTAATGTTCTCCAAAGTTATAT